>NW_006289395.1:3181369-3182527 GCF_000327345.1 Myotis davidii
ATTAGATCCAAAAAAAAAAAAAAAAAAGGCAAATCAAGGAAGGAACTAGCACAAGGGGAGGACTGGATAATTTGGATAATTCTCTAGTGTTCATGTAGTCTGGATACTCTAGTGAAAAAGACCACTGACTCCTTGAAATAAAGTATGTTACACCAGGAAGTCTGGGCTAGGCTGCAGCTGAAGGGAAAAGTTCCAATTTGAACTTCAAACCTGTGGTAAGCAAGCGCCTTTTGCTTGAAAGCACTGAATAGTGAGCATCTAGCTCTGGCAGGGATGGGAAAGAATGCCAGTTCCATCCTTTCTCCTCATTCACATCAATAACATAGTGGCTTAGTAAATCAGGAGGACACACAAGCCAAGACACTTCAGTCCATGTTAGTAATTCATTTTTCATAGCCAACATGGTACATGTATAGTGGGAACTGGAAAAAAATGAATGAATGAATGAATGAATGAATGAAAAGTCTGTATCATCCACTTAGCAAAGCTTTATTATGATTTTTAGAAGGAGTAGGGTACAAATATTTTACATGTTAGGTAGCTTAATTGTGAAAGGCATGGTGCTAAGTACTGTACATAATTGTGTCATTTAATATTTTTAAATTTCATTTTTATTTCCAACCCCCCAAAAATGTTTAAAAACTGTACCAGGCTTATGCCACTCTTCCTATTGCCTGTCTACAGAGGCAGCCACTTTCTTAGCTTTCTTCTGGTACTTACTTTCTTATCTTTAAATAACAAGGTCATACTACTATTTTAAGAATTTTGTTTTTAACTTTAAATATTCTTTACTGACTTAATATTATGGAAGATGGCTATTTAATATTAATTTTGCATCCCCCCTCCTATATCCTTTCTCATCCTTCTAATACAGTTATTTCACAGTCTTTGATTAAATCTATATTCATAATAAATCTATATTTATTATGATTATATAAAAGCGACTTACAGCTAAGCCATATTAATTTCCTTTCTTGGACGACATTTTGTTTTTAGTGGAGTTAATAATTGCCATTTTCCTCCTTTGCTTAGTTTACCAGGTACTTATCACAAGTTCATCTCCAAACAAACACAACCATGAATATTCTTTTCAATATATTCAAACATGTTAGGAAATTCTAAAGTTGTTTTTTTAAAGACATCTCCCTCCTGAAGTCT
>NW_006289395.1:3182602-3192134 GCF_000327345.1 Myotis davidii
TTGCAGAAATGGAAAGGATTAGGCAATAAAAAAATCAGAATTTTCCTCTTGAAATTAAAAAAGAATAATCAACACCATGATTCAGAAAGAGCAACACTTCCTTCAGGACAGGATTCAGAAAGAGGCAACAACTCTTTCTCCCCATTCACATCAATAAAATAGTGGCTTCGTAAATCAGGAGGGCATACAAGCCAGGACACTTCAGTCCATTGACTCATTTTCACCTCCAAAGCTTCCAACAGCTTTCCCCTCAGCTCCCTCAACTTCCACAAATCCCAACCTAAAGAAGAGCTCTGGCGAAGCAGAGGACAGACCTTGTCTAGACGCTCTACTGGGTGTCCAATAATTCAATGAATTCTGACCCTAATTAGCTGGAGTGAGTGTCACATTCCACAGATTTAAGGCTCATTCCCACTAGATCCTCCACAATTTAGATGCCAGTGGTAAGTCTTGAGCCACCCATACTGCTGATGAACCACAGCGCCCTCCGCAGGCTCAGTAATTTGTTAGAGTGGATAACAGAAGTCACAGAAACACTTAACTCATTTACCAGTGTATTATAAAGGATACAATTTAAGAACCACACAAGGCAGGGTATATCTTACACATATATGTATACGTGTACATATACATATGTACCTCAACATATACATATGTACCCCAGCACCTCAACTTTCAGCCCTTCTCCCCTCCCTGGAGGTCAGGCAGTGGGGCTAAAAGTTCCAACCCTCTAATCATGCCAGGCTCTTTCTGGGGACCAGCCCTCATCCTGAACCTGGGGGGAGGCGGGCATCCACAGCCATCTCATTAGCATACATAAGATCCTCTCATCACTGTGGAGATTCTAGGCTTTTAGGAACTGTGAGCCAGGGACTGTGGAAAAGACCAAATATTTATTTCTTACTCTGCCACGCCGCTTAATTAGGAGTCCACACTCCAGGGGTGGTAAAGTGCTTCAAATATTGCTGCATAAATCTGCCCCAGAAGATTCATTAACTGAGCATAGAGGGTTGTTTTGGTACATATTTAATCATATATAATAGTTATTTATACACACATATACATGTGCATATGCATGTGTGTATACATATCTGTGTAAGCATATATACACACACATTTGTGTAGCTATATCCATAAACAAGGCATAACAGCCCACTGGCTACATTGGGCCCACAGGCTGAGTGTCACTCAACCCCCCTATCCTTGTCACACCTGGGCAGGAGGGGTCCTGCCCTGGGCCGCGGGCTGGAGAGCAGGGGTCAGCACACTTTTCCTATATGGTTTAGGCTCCATGGGCCCCAATGTCTCTGTCCCAACTCTTCTACTCTGCTCTTGTAGTTAGTGTGAAGGCACCTAAAAGAATAGGTGTGGCCGTGTTTCCATAAAACTGTATTTATAAAAACAGGCAGTGGGCGGGGTCGGCCCAAGGACTATAATTTCCCACTAAAATCAGTGAGGCCAGATCTACTCACAAATTTTTCAATGACGTAAGCTAATAAATTCCCTTTTCTCCCTTAAACCAATCTGAGAGGACTTTCTGTCTCCGGGAACAGCCCAGCCCTTACGGATAACACGGCAGCAGAGTGGGGCTCCAACGAGCCTGCTTTGGAGCAGGCCTCTCCCACTTCCCTGTGCAGGAGCCACCTGGAGGGCAGGTTGAAGCCAATCAGCTCTTTCGATCCAGACGGGGTGGGCTGCGGTGGGCCCCGAATTTGCCTCCCTAGCAAACTCCCTGGTGAGGCCGGTGCTGCTGCCAGGGACCACAGGGGGTGTGGAGAGCTGTCCTGGCCCCGTGTTCTCAGGCCACAGCAGCATCAGCAGGAGGGCTTGTTAAAACACAGGCTAGTGGTGCCGCACCCAGAGTGCGTGATTCAGTCTGGGGCGGAGCCTGATGATTTGCGTTTTTTATAAGCTCCCAGGGGATGCTGGTGCGGCCGGTCCTGGGACACCCCTTGGAGCAGTGATTCTTTGGAGGACCTTCTCTCTCTTTTTAAAAAATCCTCACCTGAGGATAGGTTATTTATCTATCTATCTATCTATCTATCTATCTATCTATCTATCTATCTATTTAGAGAGGAAGGGAGACAAAGAGAGAAACATCTATGTGAGAGAGAAGCATTGATTCGTTCCCTCTCGTGCACACCCTGATCGGAGATTGAACCCGCAACCTAGGTATGTGCCCTGACCGGGAATCAAACCTGCAACCTTTGGGTGTACTGGACAACACTCCAACCACCTGAGCCACCGGCCAGGGCTGGAGGACGCTCTCCTGACCCTCTGCCAGCTGGGCCCCTCCCCACAGGCGAAGAGTCTATGGGGCCGAGGCCCATCCTCCTTCCTCCTAGACTGTACTCGGAGAACCAGGGTCTCAGAGCTCCTTGTCCATGCAGCCTGAGCTGGGGTCAGGGCCTGCGCTGCACCTGTGCACAGGGCGTGGGAAAGGCTAGTGCCTGGATGTGTAGACTGGAGAGTCCACGCACTGTGTGATCCCCTGCAGTTCAGGGTGGAGCCAGGGTTGAGAAGGACTGAGGGGCTGGCACTAGAGCCCAAACAGGCCTTCCTAAAGGGCAGGTGCCGTTGCTTCCTCTCCTCGGGACCACCCTGTTCAGGACCAAGGGCATAAGCAATGAGGGGCATGCAGGGGTCCCTCCTTACCTGTGGTTTCACCTTCCAGGTTTCAGCTACCTGTGATCAACGGTGGTCTGAAAACATTAAATGGAAATTTCCAGCAGTAAACCATTCATAGGTTTCAAACTGCACGCTGTTCTGAGCAGCGTGATGAAATCTCTCGCAGTCCCGCTCCATCCCGCTTGGGACGTGAGCCATCCCGTTGTCCGGGGTCTCCACGCTGTAGCAACTCCTCCCTGTCAGTCACTTAATAGCTGCCTTGGACATCAGATCTACTGCCAGGGCACCACCGTGCTTATTCCGCTTAGTAATGGCTCCAAGTGCAAGACGGAGGCTGGCCATTGGGAAAATGCCACAGCAAAGCTGCAACGTGCCTCCTTTAAGTGAAAAGGAGACTAAATAAGGCATTTCATCATCTCACATCATCACAAGAGGAAGGGTGAGTACAGTACAACAAGATACAGGGAGAGGCAGAAATAGGTTTACAGTTTCTCATATGGAAAATAATACAATGATTAACAAATCATAATATAAGAATACACTCCATGTTCTGTGTACTCACAACTGTAAACCTACTTTTTGCCCCACCTGTATTTTGAGAGAGACCACATTCATAGAACTTATATTGTCGTATATTATTATAATTGTTCTACTTTATTAGTTATTGTTTTCATCTCTTACTGTGCCTAATTTATAAATTAAACTTTATCATAGGTATGTGTATACAAGAAAAAACAGCACACACTGGGGGTCTTGAAATGTATCCCCCATGAATAAGCGGGGGGGATGACCATACTTAAGTTTGAGCCTTGACTCTGATACCTATTTACTGAGTGACCTCAGGCAAGTTACTCAACCTCTCTGAGCCTAGTCCCTGCACCTGCAAAGTTGAGACCATGCCAGATAGCGACTTCATTGGTATTTTGGCAAGGGTAATGCAGTAAGGTATAGAAAGCATTTAGTGTAAGTCTAGGCACATGACACATGTTGGATATTATTGTTCTTGCTGTTCTGAGTCCTTGGGGGCTGCATGTTCTTTGTGACTGCCCTTTCCTTGTGTCACAGAGCCGGCCAGGAGTCCCTGCGCAGGGTTCCAGCTGCTCCCCGCTCTCTCCTGCTCTCCTCCGTGGGCCTAGTCTTGCAGGACACGAGGAAAGGACTTCAGAAGACAACATTTCTTTTTATAAATGGCTAATCTGAATTAGTAATTTCATAGGAAAATAGCACTCCTATTTTTTGCTGCTATAATTAGAAAGCTCATGAAGCTATCTATTTGTGGCCCAGACACTGACATTTATTGAGAACAGTGCACCCATAATTATTTGACCCTTGCCTCTAATTTCCAAGGGTTTAATTATGTTTTTATTGCTCTTGTAATTACTTTCGATGCAGCTAAAATATGAATGCTTAGGGAGGCCCACACTCTGGTTCACGTTGGTGTGTGGGCAACCTGTGCATGGTGCCTCTCCGTGTGTGTGTGTGTGTGTGTGTGTGTGTGCGTGTGTGTGTGTGTGAATTCCAAACTCCAACAGCGGCACTGATAATACAACTCATTATTTATTTGTATCAGGCGTTATCATGGAGAGCATGGCTGTGGCTGGAACTTCCTATGATAACAAAAATGTCTCTGTCCAGCACATAGACACTTGCCACATGTGGCTCATGTACATTTTTAATTGGTTTAATTTTAGTTAATTTCAATTTGAGTGGCTGCTTAACCCAAGTGGTTACTGCATGGACAGTGCAGGTTAAGAAGGTACTTGCCTGTTGGTCTTCACAGCCCCGGGGGGGAGGCGGGTATCCCTGTGGGAAAGGAAGCAGCATCCAGTGGGTACTGGCCTGGGGAGGTGCAGCAAGTGGTTGTCCTGTCCAGGGATTTGAAGTCTGTTGCAGAGGGCATTCCCCATGTTTCCTCAAAATAGTTCTGCCCTTGCGCCAGCTCCGGGGAAGCAATTTGCAGTCATTTGAGTTGATGTTTTTCTATTACAGACCACGATCTGCCCCACCTTCCCAAATAGCTGACAGTTCTATGGGTAACACGGAACACGGCTAGAGCGAGAGTTTTGGTTTTGCGTTTGGAAGGAACTATTAACCTCTGACTAATGCACCACATAAATGAAAGGCAGATGGTTACAAAGAGGGAATATTTGAAATGTACGTAGAAGCGAAGAGTTGAAATGCTTCGTGTGTGAAAGGGTCTAATAAGGTACTCGGGACTGGCAGGCTGCCTGCTGGGCACTGGGCGGCCAATCGGAAAGCCTGCCACGCCGAGAGCCCCTTTCTAGGCTGTATCTTACCTCTAACACGCATGCCCCACGCCAGGGGTGAGTTTGTTCCCAGGGGACATTTGGCAATTTCAGGAGACAGTTCAATTGTCACAACTTGGGGTGGTGGCGGTACCGGCACCTAGTGGGTACAGCGTAGGGATTGCTCCAAACATCCTACAATCACAGGACAACGCCCACAACTAACAGTTATCTGGCCAATAATGTCAGTTTTGCTGAGGGGGAGAAAACCCTGTTCTACATCCAGCAACTCCAAGTGTGGGCGCTGGCCCCGTCCTGCAGGCACTGCCCGGGAATTTGTAAGAATCCTAGGGTCTCAGGCCCCATCCCAGACCTACCCAACCAGAATCTGCATTTTCACAGGATACCCGGAAGCCTGGGGGGCGGGGTGGCTTCATCACCTGAGCAGCCCTGGTCTGTACAGTGAGCCCTGCACAGTGGTCACAGCCGATGGCTTTGGGGCGGTCCATCCTTAGGCTGAATAACAGCTCAGTGTGGGGTGTGATGTCTCCATAGGGGTCCTCATGATGAAACCAAGCCCTTCGCCCTCTCCCAGAACACGCAGGGCTGCAGAACACACAGAGAAACTTGGCAGTTACAGCGCCAGGGCCTCCTAAGTGAGAAGGAAGAGAAAGCCGCTGAGGCACAGGGGAGCTGGGGGTATCAGGGAGGACCTGAGCCACACAATGGTGCCCAGCGAGACTCGGTTATGGAAACTACAGGTGGGAGAAGGTCATTTAATTGGGTCTCTTGAATTACCTGGAATTTTGAGTTCTCCCTCAATTTATTTCATTCCATTAGATCCACGTGTTTAAAATGATTGCTTCTCTGGGACCTGAGGAAGCCCAGTTAATTCGTGAACCAATATGAAAAGATAAACACTCTAATATGTTGAGGGCCGCTGGCAAAACACTCGGGCGTCTTTGAATATGTCGGCTGAAACTCAGAGTGAAGGCAGAGCCATGCCCTGGGGGCGGACCTGGTGAACAGACCGGGACACCACTCAGTTTGACCTTCCCGCCCAGTGTTAAGGGGATGGATTTCATGATGTCGCCAAGAACTCAAGGCCCACCCAGATGTGATGTAACTTCCTGTTATTCGAGTATTTAAAAAATCTGCTTGCGGTGTTGGCTCTCTGTGTGTCTGTCCCTCCATCAGAGGGCAGATGCCACACCCAGTCCAAGCTTTTATTCTATTTTTGTGTCTGTCTTTTCATTTTTCCTTAATCCCCCTAACGCCCCCTACTTAATAGAACCGGTTCACGTCTCTCTCTCTCTCCCTCCGTGCTGGACGCAAAGAAGGGGGGCCCCGACATATCTGGCTGCCCATCGTGGGGCGAGTTGGAGGTTAGGCATTTTTAAGGGATTGCTCCAGAGAATCGCGACCGCCACAGAAAAGGAATAAGGTAGGGAGCGGATTGCTGCAAATTTTACTAACTGGGTATAAAGCTTGGGAGAGCAAGAGACTCAGAAATAGTCTCCACTCTAATATGGGCTTTAAAAGCTCTCTCTATATGTCATCTGTGTATTAATCTGGTCTTTAAAAGTATACCATTGATTAAAATGGAAACGGAAATTCGTCTGAATTACTGAGGTTTTTCTCCGGGAGAGAGCAGCGCACTGTTTTTCCGCCTTCCTCCAAAGCCTGCGCCTGGAATTTCTCAGTGTTTGCCTGGACAGCAACTAGATTTTCACAGTGCCACGGATGGATTGAAGGTCTGGGAGGGATGGCGCCTGGAACTTTTCTGCGTTTCCCAGATGGAGAGAGGTGTCTTTTGAGCCTCCCGCAGCCTGGAGTGGCCTGGCTAGCTCAGTTGGTAGAGCACGAGACTCTTAATCTCAGGGTCGTGGGTTTGTGCCCCACGTTGGGCGCCAGACTAATAGAGAAAAACCGAAGAAGGACAAAAAGGCAACATTCAAAATTCAAAATGGGCCTTACAGACTAGGGGTAAGCAATGGGGAAATGCCAGGCTTTCAATATGAGGAGAAGCTAGAAAAAGGCTCAGAAGGACACAAAGGAAGACTTGACTCAGCAAAGACACCCTGTGTCCCTTGTGGGAAGTCCCAGTGTTGTTAACAGGTCAATTCTATAAAATTAATCCATAAATACAAAGAAATTCTGGTAAGAGCCCTCAGAGCTTTCCATGGAATTTTCCAAGCCCAAGGAAGACATTCATCTGGAATAAAAAAATGTACAAAAACAGCCTAGACATTTTAAAAGTGGAATCAGCTGTTTAGAGGGGTGGAGAATATATAATGAAGTTATAATAATGGACCCTAACTGGTTCGGCTCAGTGGTAGAGCACCGGCCTACAGACTGAAGGGTCCCGGGGAAAGTGGGATCAGCTGTTTAGAGGGGTGGAGAATATATAACGAAGTTATAATAATGGACCCTTTCTGGTTCGGCTCAGTGGATAGAGCACCGGCCTACAGACTGAAGGGTCCCGGGTTCGATTCCAGTCAAGGGCACATACCTTGGTTGCGGGCACATCCCCAGTAGGGGGTGTGCAGGAGGCAGCTGATGGATGTTTCGCTCTCATCGATGTTCCTAACTCTCTATCCCTCTCCCTTCCTCTCTGTAAAAAAATCAATAAAATATATTTTTTCAAAAAGTTATAATAATGGGAACAACATGGATTGATGTTTAATGAGCCTGAGGGCTAAAGAGAGTAGAATGAGCCCGGGTGTGCGAGGGGATGTGGTGGCGATAACAGCAGGGTGTCAGGCAGGGGGGAGGGTGGGTGATCAGCCCACCCATGTTATTTCAGTGAAAACATGAAACAAAGGTCCCACAATGGGAAATTAATGCAATGCACTTTAAGATTATACATCCACCAAGTGACAAAAAACACATTGGTACAGGGAGAAGTTCATGATATGCTGTTACATAAAAAAAGTAACACAGCTTACTAAACAATGGGCAGTGTAGAAGGATCCACATTTGCTAAATACATACACATATATGTGTGTTTATATTTACAAAAGTCATAATGCAAATGTTTATCCTGTCCCATGTTTTCAAACCAGCTTTAATGGAGGCCCTACACATGTCAGTAGCTCCCGCACCTCCACTTGGCTGGGTTTCGCATTGAGCCTATGTCCCAATCTCCACGGCAGCATCTAGACTTGAAGCCTGGCTCCCACGTGACTCCCCGGATTACCCTGAAGTTGACCACATTCCCTGCCCTGGCTTCTCCAGGGTCACAACTCCTCCCCGTGCCGCCTCTGCCTCCTCCCCTCTCTTGTTAGGTCCTCCCCACTTGGTCCAGCTCTCAGAAGTCAGAAGTCAGAGTCGCTGAAAAGCCAGACAACGCAAAACTCTACCAAGGCGATTGGGAAGGACTGCAACTACAGAGGCCTTGGGTCCGCATTCCCATCCCTTAGGTGGGGAGTCCAGGAAAATCCTCCCAATCCGAGCAGACACTTACCCTTTTCGTCCTTCTCCCAAATTCCTGGGACAGAGAATGAGGTACCCACATCTCTCAAACACTGTGCTTAACACTCCCAGCCCTACCCTCAGGGCCAGCGCCAGTTCTGCCTGGTGCTGTCCCATTCCAGTGCCCCCAGACCACGACAGTTAGCAGGACACAGCACTTCTCTTCCTGACAACCCTCCAGCCCACTCCCGCCTCAACGTTTCAGGGAAATGAGGCCGGGAACACAAGGTGGTGGGACCCTGATGCAGCTGATTATGTTCTGGAACAAATCCTTCACATTGCTTCTGAGGAGCGTCCCAGCCTGCTGGCCAATGGAGCAGGAATTCAGGGGCAGTGAGGACGGCCTATGGCCTCACCCATCTAACGGGGCCAATAACTAAAACAGAACTGGCAGGGGCCTCATCCACAGGAGCCATGCTGTGCTGTGTTTTCAAAGCATTGTCGCCAAATATGAAAACCACATCTTATAAGGTGAGTGTTCTCAGCTCTCACTGTCACCGGGTTTATCAGAGCATGCAATTAATGACGGTGCCTCGTACCCAGCTATTCGTACGAGGAAAGTCCCAATTGTCATGAAAGAGGCAGGCAGAGCTCCTGAGTGGTGCTCGCCTGAGGAGGGAAAGTCAGGATTTTTCTGCCGAGAGAGAACTTTGAAACTGCCTCTGCTAGGATGTGTAATTCCAAAAATAAAAATAAATAAAATTTATGAATTTCCCACAGAGGACGGCTTCTCTTTTCAACTGTAGGACTGTTATTATGATGGTAAAATTGCTGAACAAATTCAGCTTTAGTACACTCATTAGTGACAAGGACCCTGATGCAGCTGATTATGTTCTGGAACAAATCCTTCACATTGCTTCTGAGGAGCGTCCCAGCCTGCTGGCCAATGGAGCAGGAATTCAGGGGCAGTGAGGACGGCCTATGGCCTCACCCATCTAACGGGGCCAATAACTAAAACAGAACTGGCAGGGGCCTCATCCACAGGAGCCATGCTGTGCTGTGTTTTCAAAGCATTGTCGCCAAATATGAAAACCACATCTTATAAGGTGAGTGTTCTCAGCTCTCACTGTCACCGGGTTTATCAGAGCATGCAATTAATGACGGTGCCTCGTACCCAGCTATTCGTACGAGGAAAGTCCCAATTGTCATGAAAGAGGCAGGGAGAGCTCCTGAGTGGGGTTCGC
>NW_006289395.1:3192272-3195051 GCF_000327345.1 Myotis davidii
GCTGTTGTTAATGGTAAAATTGCCATGGGAAGGGTAGCGGAGGTATGGCTAATTACCATGTTTCTCTATTATTAGATAGGATATTTAAATGACATTTAACAAATAAAAATTCCCAAATTCAGCTTTAGTACACTCATTAGTGACAAGTATTTGTGTCTCAAAGTAGTTCTAGGGGGAACTCAGGGGTGATGATCGAATCGAGCATTGGGTTGGGGAATAAAGAGACATGGGTTCTCCTGCCAAGTCTCCTGTCACTGGCTTATGGGCCTTTATCCAAACCTTTCTCATTAAACCTCAGCCCCTTTATCTGTGAAACAGGTAGGACCCGGAAAGCCTTGCGTCGCCAAATATGAAAACCACATCTTATAAGGTGAGTGTTCTCAGCTCTCACTGTCACCGGGTTTATCAGAGCATGCAATTAATGACGGTGCCTCGTACCCAGCTATTCGTACGAGGAAAGTCCCAATTGTCATGAAAGAGGCAGGCAGAGCTCCTGAGTGGGGTTCGCCCGAGGAGGTAACTTCAGGATTTTTCTGCCGAGAGAACTTTGAAACTGCCTCTGCTAGGATGCATAATTCCAAAAATAAAAATAAATAAAAATTACGGATTTTCCACGGAGGAGGGCTTCTCTTTTAACCATAGGGCTGTTGTTATAATGGTAAAATTGCCATGGGAAGGGTAGCGGAGGTATGGCTAATTACCATGTTTCTCTATTATTAGATAGGATATTTAAATGACATTTAACAAATAAAAATTCCCAAATTCAGCTTTAGTACACTCATTAGTGACAAGTATTTGTGTCTCAAAGTAGTTCTAGGGGGAACTCAGGGGTGATGATCGAATCGAGCATTGGGTTGGGGAATAAAGAGACATGGGTTCTCCTGCCAAGTCTCCTGTCACTGGCTTATGGGCCTTTATCCAAACCTTTCTCATTAAACCTCAGCCCCTTTATCTGTGAAACAGGTAGGACCCGGAAAGCCTTGCTGGCCTGCCCTAGGCTGCTGCCCAGAGCTGGGAGTCAGCAAGTGCACAGGGGTTAGCAATTATTAAAATGCGAAAATACTTCAGACTGACTGGCAAATACCCACCACCCAAAGCCCTCTGCCCCCACCCCTTGCCCAGCACCTCTCTCCTGCTCTGGCTCCAGGCTCCTTCCCCTGGACCTCCCCATCATTCATCAGCCAGGGTTGACCGTGTGGCCCAGCAGGGCCTCTGACATATTAGGGTCTTTTCTGAGTCACCTGTGCCTCGGACATGCCCATGGCTAAATATTTTAATTACTCTCCCTAGCGGGTGGCATGTACCCTGGGAGCAGCATTCCCCACGTTATGTATTGGCAGCTGTTTACATTTCTAACAAACAAAGAAAAGGCAGTGTTAGAGTTTCCATCCGTCTCTATTTCAGCCAGTGAGGGCCAGCACTGATTTCTGGCCATGTCCACTGATACACAAGGCTGCCCTTGTACCTCATAAATAGAAGAAAACCCCATTAATGGACAGCTCAGGCAAGGATTAGACTCAGAGGGCCTTGGCTTTGGAGGTCATTAGATTTCATCCTGCAAAGACGATTTGAATACTGAAAGCACGTAAATAAAATTGTTTTCTATTCGTGAGCAATTCCCCCACCTCACAGCCACCACCCTGACCCAAGTCCTCACCTTCTCTTACCTGGATGACGTAATGTTCGGTGTCTCTAGGGCAGTGATGGCGAACCTTTTGCAAGTACCCAAGTCCTTCTTCTGATGGTGGCCACCAAAGCGCTTGTGATGATGGCCAGACAAGCCAGCCAGGACGCTGCACCTCAAGGACAGCGGGAAGACTGCGTGTCCTCTCAAAGGCCCCGGGAACATCCCTGTCCACCTATTGTAAGTTACTGAAGACTCACAGTACATCGCCTGCCCCATCCGAAAGCAAGTTTAATATCTTTGACTGCCTATGCCATATTCATTCAATTCATTCACTCATTCATTCATTCAATAGCAGTTATCAGGACTTTGCTCTGCGCCAGGCATCTGAGCTCATTGCTGCGAATAAAGGCATCAGAACATCTTTACCAAAGGAGCTTCCAGTCCGTAGCGAAATAAACACAGTGACAAAACGTTGTCTATAAACACAGCAGACAGACAAATGGTTTTACTGGATACTTTTGGGTCCTTTTCACCTGGCCTCTTTTTCTAAAAATATATTTTTATTGATTTCAGAGAGGAAGGGAGACAGAGAGAGAGATAGAAACATCAGTGATGAGAGAGAATCATGGATCGGCTGCCTCCTGCACACCTCCCACTGGAGATTGAGCCCACAACCCAGGCATATGCCCTGACTGGGAATTGAACCGTGACCCCCTGGTTCATAGGTCAATGCTCAACCACTGAGCCACATTGGCCCTGGCTCCCCTGGCCTCTTGGTGGCCTCAAAGATATTTCCATTATTTCTGGAACATCCACTGAGCGTGACTCTCACTCAGCTTCTTTTTCTAACCAGTTAGAAGTTGGAATCCCCTGGGATCTGTCCTGAGCCCCTTTCTTCTCGCCCTCCAGGCTCCTTTCAATCCATTTCTTTCTTTCTGTTGTTCTAACAACCACCTCTCTCGAGGGCAGCTCTCTCCTCTACACCCGTATGTCCAACAACCCACTGGCTGCCTCCATGAACTCAACACGTTCCAAACCGAACTCGTTGTTCTCTGAACCCTGTCCACACTAACCCGTTTCTATGACAACGTCCTCCATGTTTTATTAATGACATTACCTTCCACCCAGTTGGTCGAGCGTGACCCTGACAAT
>NW_006289395.1:3195156-3222413 GCF_000327345.1 Myotis davidii
TCCTCACCTTCTTACCTGGATGACGTAATGTTCGGTGTCTCTAGGGCAGTGATGGCGAACCTTTTGAGCTCGGCGTGTCAGCATTTTGAAAAACCCAAACTTAACTCTGGTGCCGTGTCACATATAGAAATTTTTTGATATTTGCAACCATAGTAAAACAACTACTTATATTTTTGATATTTATTTTATATATTTAAATGCCATTTAACAAAGAAAAATCAACCAAGAAAATGAGTTCACGTGTCACCTCTGACACGCGTGTCATAGGTTTGCCATCACGGCTCTAGTGCCACTGTAACATGTCCACAGGGCAGAGATGGTGAGCTGTGTCCATTCAGATCTCATTCGTCTACAGCAGCTGTTACTTGAGTCTGCTGAGCCTGTGAGTCTGTGTCCCTCCTCCTCTGAGACCGGCCCCGTCTCCTGAAGCCACATTTGTATGACAAGGTCTTGAGCTTCCTCTGCAGCTCATTTCACGAGGGGTCAACTCGCTGACTCAAACGCGCTCAATTGAGTTCTTTCTCCAGGAATTGGAATTGGGACTAGTAGACATTGTGTGTCTCTCCTTGTGGCTAGAACTAAAATTTAGAACCTGAACCTGAGGCTGTGGGGTGACCATTGTCTCCCCTGTTTTGGGGGAAACAGAGAAAGAGAATCTGCAAAGAGAGAAAGAGAGAGAGAAGCAGACACACAGAGGGGCGCAAGCAACAAGTGGAGAGAGACCCGCTCTTGGAATTCCAAAGGCGTCGAAAAGCTTCCTGATTCACTGAATTTCTGGATAGCTGTACAGGAGTCCCCCAGTTTTACCTGAGCTCCCTTGAGCTGCCTTCTAGTCCTTATAGCCAAGTAGTTTTAGCTCACACCGTGGCATTGACATGCTAATTCCACCCCACTCCAGGCTCCCATTGACTTCAGGACACAGCCCCAGATTCCCAAGCAGCCAAAGGCCATGAGGAACTTTCTAGGCTTCTGGCCTCTCACCGCTTTGTCTGCTGTGCTCCAGTCAGCCCTGAAACCTCCAGTTCTGGGTACGCCATGCTCTCTGCTGTCTATCCCCCCATCCCCCCACCACGCTCCTTCCTAGAATGCCCTTCAACTCCCTCCACCTACTGTGCTGGCTCTGCCTTCAGGCGCCACATCAAGGCCAGGTCCTCAGGAAGCAGCTGTCTTGCGTCCAGGCCAGGCCTTGGCCTCTGGAGGGGCACTCCCTCCACACCCTGTATTTTCATTTTATTTTATCTTTCAATTACATTTTATATTCAATATTATTTAGTTTCAGGTGTACAGCATAGTGATTAGACAATCATATACTTCACAAAATGTTTCCCCCAATATTTATTACCAGTTTGTAATCCCTTCACCTAGTCTCCCAACCCACCTCCCCTCTGACAACCATACTAGTAAGTCTGTTTTCTGTGTATATGAGTCTGTTTCCATTTTATTTGTTCATTTATTTTGTTCTTTAGATTCCACATATTAAGTGAAATCACATGGTGTTTGTCTTTCTCTGTCTGACTTATTTCACTTAGCATACGACCCTCTAGGTCCATCCATGCTGTGGCAAGTGGTAAGAATTCATTCTTTTTTATGACTGAGTAATATTCCATTGTGCATATGTACCACTCATCTATTGGTGGGCGCAGTGTATTTCTTTATAACACTCCCTACAGTCCCCTCTCCAACAGTCCCCTTTCAACTCCTGTGGGCAGAGCCAGGTCTGCTCTATCCCAGCAGTGACCGCACTTTAGCTCCGGTGGGCAGAGCCAGGTCTGCTCTATCCCAGCAGTATGTCTGAGGATGAATGATTGCTGGTGAATCATGGAGATGGAGCAGTAAGTGCACGAGAGCCAGGGGAGGTTTTGTTCAGGAGTTGGTGTCTGAGCTGAGCCTTGAAGGGCAGGAAGGTCCCATTGGAGGCACTCCCAGGAGTTTAGGGCCATGGATGGGGTCCATGGGGACAGGCCTGGGCTTTCAGGTCAGTTGTTCCTATAAATGTGGGACTTCTCCCAACATCTCGCTTGAAAGGGCTGGTGTGAGGATCAGAAATGGCAAGTATAGAGTAGCTGGCATTTCTTTTCAATAAATGAAAACGATTATTATTTCCTTTAGGTCAAAGCATACACAATGCTATGGGATCTTGAATAAATTATTCCAACTCTGTGAGCCTCATTTTCATAATCTATGCCATCGCTTCCCTTCTCTACTGAATTAAATTATTATAAGGACTGAGTCTTCTGGACTCCATAATCCTCAATACAGTTGCTGCTGTTGTTATTATTATTACTGATGATTATAATTGTCAGACCTCGGGCCCACAGTGAGGTGCCTTTCCCATAAGAACCAGGCAGTCATTCTTTTCTTTTCAAAGCTAAACTGCGAAATATGCAAAGTCACTAGAAATAGACAGAATGATTCCCAGACCAGCACCATTTGAATGTAACTTGGTTGAATATATTAACATAGTAAAGAAGAGTATGTCAATCACAGAATGGAGGAACAGAAAATGTCACCGAGGAAAACAAGGGCTCATGTTGGCCTCTGCAGGGAGGAGGGCAGCTCAGCCAGCGGAAGGGATGCATTTCTGTTTCCAAAGATAAGGCATGGAGGGGTCCTGAAGATGCCAATCATTTCCTCCCTGCTCCCTGTGGCGACTTAAAGATCTGTGGACGAAAGGGGTCACATGCTAACCTGACCAGCTCAGGGGAGGCCGGCATGGCCATCTTGCAAACTCTAAGACCTAAAGTAACCACAAAGCATGGTCTGAAATGAAAACTTTAACTAAAAGCAGTTATGGTGGGTAGTCACGTCCTAGGCCAGTATCTTCCCTGACAAAGCCAACCTTTACCTTAACTGAGCCTATTATCTTTTTGCATCTGTAATAACAGATGCTTGAAATGTCAGGGTAACTTGTAACTTCCCTTTTTTTACGGAACCCGACCCCTCAGGGCACAACCAAATACTCTGGGGGCCAGGACAGATACCACAAATTCCTTCATTGTTATTATTATCATGTTAATTGTTGACTGTTAACTCTCCTGTACCCACCTCAGTGAAAGAAGTATGTGTTTATCATTTTACTTTTTATCCAAGCCCAGAGGGTTCCCTGTTTTGCTTGCTCCCCACCTCTCTCATCTATCACCAACGGATTTCATGTAACCCACTTAGGTCTCCTCCTTTGATCATAATGTATAAAACGAGGTGAAAAACTGCCATTCTCTGGAGCATTATCGAAATTCATTGAGATTCTGCTTCCCGGCAATTGTCCACAGTTTGGCTCAAATAAACTCACAACGTTCTTGACAGGTTTGAATGTTTTTATGTTAACAGATCCTACCCAACCTCAGCCCAGAGGCGGCAGGCCTTTCTAGCAAATGCCCCTCCCTGCTGGCCCAGCCCCCCGCTGCTGACCATGATTGGCAGAGTGAACCCCAGCTTAGAACTGGGCTCAGTTTCTCTGTGTTCTGGGGATCTGGGTCAGGGATGCGGAGACTGATTCAGCTGGCTGTAGGGTCACCAAGCTGGAAGGTTGGAAGGTCACTGGGACAGAGGCCTCCATCTAGGGATGGCCATGCTGAAGCCTCGTGCAAACAGAGGAGCAAGCAAACACTGTCTGCAAGGAGAGAAGAATCAATAAGACGCATGGAGAGCAGAGAAGGGCCAGGAGGGGGGAGACAGGAGGAGAGGGAGAGGGAGAAAGGTCCACTGAGTTGTCTGGTTCTGTAGTCTTGCTCTACTTCTACACAGCCTTCCTTTTTCACTTAAGCTCCAGTGAGTGGGTACATGTTCCATGTAACTAATCCATGTCTAAGGTAGAATTTGAGCCATCAGCCTTGACTAGCTTTCCTTGGGAAGGTCATCCCACCATGAGTGGGATGGGTGGCTCAGGCCGAATAGTCAGGTGAGGATGCAAGCCCAGGCGGCCTCCCACTGCCCTCCAGCGCCACGAGGCCAGCAGCTGCTGCAGGATTTGGTTCCCCATGTGCTGTATTAGTTTTCTCTTGCTGTTGAAACAAATTAAAGCAGCCTTCGTGGCGAAATCTGTACACTTCCTATTCGTGGTTCTGCAGGTGGGAAGTTCTACATTGCTTTCACTGAGCTATGAGGAAGGGGCTGGCTGGCCGCATTCCTTCTGGTGGTTCTAGGGAGGAATCCATCTCCATGTCCTTTTCCTGCTTCCAGAGGCTGCCTACTTGCCTTATCTTGTGACCCCTGTCCCCATAGTCAAAGCCAGCAGCACAGTAGCTTTCTGACTGCTTCTGTGGGCATTCCTCTACCTCCGACTTTCCCTTCTGCGTCCCTGCCACTGTGGAGGCCTCCGGCGGTAACACCGGGCCCACCTGGATAAGTCCGGCTGATTTCTCCACTGCAAGGCCAGGGATCGGCAACCTTAATTTCACCTGCAGCCTTAACTCCCCTTCTCCGTGTAACCTACATTTCACAGGTTCTAGGGCTTAGGCTGCGGGCATCTTTGGGAGGGCACCATTCTGCTTCACTAAAGGGGAGAAAGAACAAAATGTTGACATATAGCATCCTCTGAAAATACTCATTTTGGCTCAGGAAGCTTTGGTGCTAAATGAATAGGCTTGTGAATTTCCTTTCTCTGCTTGGAACATAAGACCTGAATCCATGCTTGTGGTTCATAGTTTACTTCTCTATTGTATTTAGGTTTCCTTCACTAGAAAATTCAGGTAATAATAGTATCATTTGGGGGATTTAAATGAAAATCAAATATATTTTTTAAAAAACTTGATAAATGCTTATTTTTCTTCTTTCCTTTTTCTTTCCTATCAGATCTTGACAGCCTGGCAGCCTGAGTGGAATATTCCGATAGTGCTTCTCCGTGAGAGGACTCACACTGGCTCCCGCGGGCACGTAGGGCAGGCACCCGGAGCGGGCATTGCACCACGCCATGAGCACTGTCTCTCTTGCTTCTTCTCCGCCATATTTGGGGTCTTTATATCTTGGGAGTGTGAACCCCACAGGGTTTCCCTTTGTTTTTTTTTCCTCTCAGCCTGAAATGACAAGAGCCAGGGAGCCCAGGGAGGGATGTGTGGGTGCTGCCAGGTGGGAGCTGCCGGATGATTTTCAGGGCCCTGTGATGGGAGGAATGGGAGGAGTCCCAGTGGACTGCATCCTGGCCGTGGCTGAGAGCAAGTTTCTCCCTGTCCCTCTGAGCAGCTTACTGTTCCTTTAAGGCCTCACCATCTATCAGTGCGTGAGCTCTGTGCACGCCTGGACCACGGTCATGGGCTTCTGAAGGGAGCACTTTCCTCTTTCATGTCTGATGGAGCTGGAAAGCCATTGCCTCGTCGCCCTGGTGTACAGAGGGGATTAGTGAAGGAGCCACTAGCCTGGCTTGTAATGAAGACTCTGCTGGGTATAAATGGTGCCCCTCTGGGACCAGTTCAGATGTCAAAGACTCTTGACAAATCGTCCTGGAAACTTACTCCTGTTGTGGCTGGAAAGGCAGTCTGCTAATTGGGCAGCATGGCTCCTTCCAAACTTCCTTTTCCTCTCCATGTCAGCCACAGCGCCCTGTAACCTCAGCGGCAGCTCACACAGCATCCCCACAGGCACTCGCACTGCTTTTGACTCTTGGGTTCCCGGTGGAATCTCAGAGTCAGACATGCTCGTGTGCAAATCCCAGTTCTCTAGAGAGCAGCGGCCGTGTCACCTGGGCGTCAGTCCTCTCGGCTGTGAGCTGGGACTCCTGGTCATGTCCTAGGATTGCCAACTGCTTAAAGTCTCCTTGCACAGGGCCAGACCCTGATTAAGCACTTGGGAACTAATCCCATGCCTTCCTTTTTGGGTTCTCTGCATCCAATGCTTGCATGCGTCTTAGCTGAAATTAGTTCCCTCGTTTAAAAACCTGATATTCAATTACAGAAGGTTCTTCTCAAAGAGGGTACCCACCCTTTCTCCACTGTCCTTCCTGGGGCACCACAGGCATTTGCCTTTCCAGGTTTGACAACGAGGGAAGGAGCGCGCTCTGGGAGGCAGGCTGTGGGATGGCACCCCGGGCACAGGGAAGGCAGGCACAGTCAGGCTCAGGGAAAGGCAGTTTCCGGGTGGGCAGGCCCCCGCCCTCCAGGTGAATACATCACAGTAAAGAACGGCTGTGCCCATCAGAGGAAGGGCTGTCAACTCTGAATGTCAGCAGAGACAAATGCCAGCAGGGTCCACCCAGCACATGCCAGGGAAGAGGGAGCCTACCCAGTGACAGACCTTCTCATTCAACCCAGCAGAGCGTGGGGCCCACACACTTCATATGTCTCAGGGCCCATGGGCAAGACCATCCCCCTGGGAATGGAGCATGGGGCTGTCCTGGCCGATGCCTTGGGCACAGGGCTATCACCTCCCCTGTTCTGATTCAGGGACCCCCGCAGCCTCCAGACGGCGATCCGGCTTCTCTTGGGGTTTGTTCCAGGGTAAGAGGGCTGCTCCTAGGCGCTTAGGTCTTGGTGTCAGGAACTTCTCACTGTGAAGGACCCGGCACCTGGGTTGTGTACGTCGGTGCCTGTGCTTGGGGAAAGTGCCTCTCCTGAGAGACGGGTCTCTTTTTAGATTTTGTCACGTGTAAGTATCAGATTCCAGACCTGGGATCACAGAAAACTCCCCGAGGTAAGTCACAGCAGCTCGGGGGACATCTCGTGAGACAGTTTGCTGGCATGTCATCTTCGTGACAACCAGCTGGCATCTCACAAGAGAGGGCATTTCACCTGTTGACGCCAGGTGTGCTCTTCATGTCACTCAGTACCACCCAGGGGCATGTTACCTGGTGGAAAGATCCTGGGACTTAGAACCAAACAGACTTCGGTTCCATTACCTCCCTGCTGCTTTCTATCTACATGACCTTGGGCTTGGAACTTAACAGTGCTGGCCACCGGTTTCTCCATCTGTAAAATGGGATTCCTCGTGGGGCTATTGAAGGATGAAAGTGACAACGCTTAGCAACTGTAGCCACGACTGTCCTGTGCATGGAGAGGGACTCACCGATGGGGAGGATGACAAGGTATGGGTCTTCTATTCCTTTATATGCTGAGAATCTGTGATGTCAACAGTCTAATCCATAAGCTCCAGACTCTGCTTCCAGAACTGTAGTCTATAACAGGTTCAGAAGTCAGCAGTGAGGAGGCACTGTGATCGCTTCCTCTCTCGTTCCCACCCAACCTCCCTGACTCGCCAGCAGGCATTTTAGGGCCCTCCTGTGTCAGGGTCACAGGTGGGGCTGAGAGGGAACACAGAACAGGTGTCTCCTGACAGCTGTAGCTTGCTGTGGCGGGGGGGTGATGGGGAGGATGACAAGGTATGGGTGTTCTATTCCTTTATATGGTGAGAATCTGTGATGTCAACAGTCTAATCCAGTCTAATACATAAGCTCCAGACTCTGCTTCCAGAACTGTAGTGAGGTGGGTGCAGTCATCACATGCATCCGATTTCTTCCTCTCGGCACGTGGGCGCCCACAGGCACAGCCTCGGCCTGCTGCTGAGACCGCTTCTCCATGGCCAAACTCTGTCTTCCTCTTCCTTGTTAATAGATTCACTTGTACCTGATTAGAAAGGCAATACACGTGACAACAGAATATTTCTAAAAATAGTGGAGCACAAGATAATTAGTCAAATTCCTGCCGCCTACCACCCAAATATCCATACATTAATGGATGAAGAAACAGACTGAGGCGTTCTTATGAGTACACTCAACAATAAAAAGGAGTGAAGACCTGATACCCACAACAGCATGGCTGAGTCCAAAACCAGTGAAAAGAGACAACAGAAGGTACATACTGTCTGTTCCATTCACATAAAATGGCCAGAAATGCACACAGATTCAAAGTGACAGGAAGCAGAGCAGTGACCGCCTTTTGATAAGGGAGCAGGGAGGGTGGGGAGGGATGGGTTACAAAAGAGCTGAAGGAAATGTTTGTGGATGAAGGATGTTCATTATCTCGACTGTGAACTGGTTTCAAGGGTGTATCCCATTGTGTCCTTTAACCCTGTGTAGTTTATTCATGTCAATTACATCTGAATAAAACTATTAAAAACTAGAGGCCCGGTGCACAAAATTTTGATACTGGGGGTGGGTGGGTGGAGGTCCCACAGCCTGGATTGCGAGAGGGCACAGGCCAGGCCAAGGGACCCCACTGGTGCATGATCGGGGCCAGGGAGGGATGTGGGAGGTTGGCCAGCCAGGGAGGGACCACGGGAGGGCTCCAGGGTGTGTCCAGCCCATCTGGCTCAGTCCCAATGGGCTGCCAGCTAACCTACTGGTTGGAGTGTCTGCCCCCATCAGGGTGTGTCCAGCCCGTCTGGCTCAGTCCCAATTGGCTGCCAGCTAACCTACCGGTTGGAGTGTCTGCCCCCTGGTGGTCAGTGCATGCCATAGTGAGCAGTTGAGTGGCCTTAGCATATCATTAGCATATTACGCCTTGATTGTTTGAATGGATGACCTGATGACCAGGCACTTAGCATATTAGGCTTTTATTATATAGGATTCTTGCCATGTGAAATATTCGGATCGTCGTCTTCTAGCAGATTCATGGCTGGCTCCTGCTTCTGGGCTTCCATCTGGACCCTGGCCACAGGCCCTTTGTTTCACCCTCAGTGGGAGTGCAGGTTGCTTGTAAGGCCGACTCCATAAACTTGACCCTGTGCCCACCCAGCCTTCGGGAAGCTTGCATTCAGTGCCCCTAACAGTTCATTTTTTGTTGTGATGGTAGTTAATTTTCACCAGAGAACATTTTTTCCAATGATTTTCAGAGAGTGGAAAGGGGGGATGGAAGGGGAGAAGGAGGAACATTGAACCCCTCACCCTTGGGTGAGTGGGATGATGCTCTAACTACTGAGCACACTGGCCAGAGCCCTCTTTGTCTTTCTGGAAGCGGTGTCTACAAAGCACCTTTCTCCTTCATCTCACCTGTGTGTGGAGAGCAACCCACACAGAGTACCAATCCCTCTCCTCAAAGACCTCATCACTTCCCATCGTGTCCTCCCCCTGTGAATCCGGCTTTCTCGTTCATGGCCGGAAACTGGATGGAGGCCTAATGGGAGCAGCAGGAGCCATGCAGTGCCCTTCACCAGGCCTGCACGCCTGGCCCAGCACCTCCAGGTGGGTCTACTTGGCGCCCATGTTCTCAGCCTTCATGGGTATATCCAATTGTATCCTTTAACTATGTGTCCTTCCTGAGGTCTCAGAGCTGACACTGAGACAGGAAAAGTCTCATTTTAATAACCTGTTCCACTTCACTTTGCTTCGTTAGGGTACAAAGACATTAATTTCTCCCCAACGTATTTTTAGAGGCATTTTTATCAAAAGGCAGCAAACATTTTCTCTGAGCACTGAGGCCCTAAGCAGGGACTTGCAGGTGGCAGGGGCTGCTCCCCTTGGAGGATGCACAGGCACCTGCTGCAAGATGTGCAGGCCCTTTCGTTACTTTGTCTGAGAACACCAGACAAATATTAATACTGTCTGCATCCCATTCCTGAGAAGGGAAAATATGACAAGCACCAGGAAGATGCGTATGTGCCAGGCACCACCCAGACCTGATGCTGCAGTAGGGACCAAGGGGGCCCTGCCCGAGTGGGTTACCTGGCAAGCTGGGCAATAGGATGGCGACCTGGACATAGGTGAGGCATGAGCTGGGGGCAAAGGGCTGTATGGCTGGCCTCTAGAGGCATCCTTTGGGAAGGAATGCTGGAAGCCGATCCACCCTGGCTGCTTCAGGCAGTCTCTGCAGGGATGTTTCAAGTAACCTTGAAATGGAGATGAGCAATGCCCTAGCCTTTGGAATGGAATGGATGGGATTAAGATCAAATCGGATAAATGCAGATGTAAGAGGACAGTAGGGGGAGGAACCTGGCTAGGAGAAGAAAGGTTGTTTCCCCAGGGGAGGATTTTTATCAGTAAACCCTTTAACTGAGTGTCAGAGGGGTGGTTGGTCGCTTTGATCTTTGCTAGGAGTGACCTCCTTCAGTTACTTCCTTGTAGCTTAGCGGAGCAATAGAGTAACCTTTGAATGGAGATGGGAAACCCCCTGGCCTTTTGTATAGAATGGATAGGATTGGGACCAAATAGTATAAATACAGATGTTAGATGACAATAAAAAAAAGAACCTGGCTATGACGATCACCTGAACACTGCCTCCGTGTCATTCATTCTTCGCCGATTCCGTCCACACCTTTGGGAACCCCTGGACCCGCTGGGGCTGGACCCCAGCAAAGGACTTGGGATTGGGCAGTGTGAGAGTTAGCCACTTTCCACAGGAGCCAGGAATAGCGCCTGTACTAAGATCCTCTCTCGGACACCACCAGCATCAGGACAGTTTAGACCTAGTCCCTCCGCACCAGTCAAACCACACCTGGTGGAATGTGAGTGATGGGAGTGGAATCGTCCTTGTCGAGGAACCAGGGGCCTGTGAAAGGCCCTGTTAGGATTTAGAGTCACAGAGGATGATATAGGAGAAAATTTAAGGAGGAAAGAAAGGAGAGAGTTGACCAGGTTTCCCCGTCTGCACCCCAGTTCCCAGTGCCCTAGACGTTGGGTGAGGGGTGCTGAGTCATATAGGAGAGTGAAGTTTTAAGTGGGGTTGAACCAAGGTTTAATAATAGAAAGTGCCTAGAAGTCCACGAAACTGGACCCAGATCTCAGGAAGAGCCAAGCGGATTTCTGCGGACCACAGCTGGTAATGAAAACGTGGAGGGTTTACCATGTGTTATGAACTAAGTGTCTTGTACAACCTCATTCAGTCCTCACTATAACGCCATGAGGCCAGGGCTATTAGTAACAGCCTCCTCTTTGGGGATGAGGGAACGGAGACACAGAGAAGTTAAGTAACCTGCCCAAGGTCATCCAGCTTGAACATGGACTCCAGCCCTCTGGCCCTCGGAGCCCAGGAGCTCTCCCAGGTGCTGGACAGAGGCCAGAGCGGGTGGAGAGGAAGCTGGGGTCAGAGGGCATGGGATCCCTGGGAGGACGGCGATTTTATTGCGTTAATTAAGGGAAAATCACAGGCATCTAAAGGAATTGCTGCTGCTTCTGCGCAGTCCTGGCGCTCTGGGGGCGTCTCTATCAGCACGTGGAGCTGGCGGCTTCCGTGCTTACCTCTCCTGCAGGACTGGAAACGTGTCACAGCAGGGATCGCACCTCCGTCATATCTCCTTCACTCTGCCCCAGGTGCACGGCACGGTGATGGCATATATTAAACCTTTAGTACGTGTTTATTGAGTGAAAGTAAAGGGGGAATGAATTCTTAATGATCTTCAAAAATTTCATTTTCCCACAGCCCATTTAATTTCAAAGAAACTCAGGTACTTTTACAGTATCATGATGATAATAATGATAATATTAATAATTGCATTCACCATGTGCTGAGCACAATGTGCACACTCTGTGGCACATACTTTATGTTGAATATACATACATATATACTTTATATTGAATATACACATGCATATACACTTTATATTAAATATATATAGAGAAACATATATACTTTATATTGAATATGTGTACATACATATACTTTATATTGAATATATGTACATCCATGTGTACTTTATGTTGAATATATGTATATACATATATACTTTATATTGAACATATATACACACACATATATTGAATATATATACACATACATATATACTTTATATTGAATATATACACACATATATACTTTATTTTGAATACATATATTTTATGTTGAATATATATACAAATACATATATAGAGAAAGAGGGAGGAACTCAAGCTTTGTGTCACTAGTAGCCCTTTTGGTTTCTCAGGTGTGGCCACAAGGTGGTGCTGTGACACCATTGTCACCTCTACTTCTCTGGGGTAGTGAGCAGCTTGGACCAATTCTGAGGGGCTGTCAGGACGGCTGGGGGCCTCTTGGTGATTATGGTGGCCAAGGCGGGGGCCTTGCCCCAAGCCCTGAAGTTGGGGTTAAGGATTTTCAGTTTAGACACAAGACAGAGCCTTTGAAAGGACCCTCAGTAAGCCAGGGTGCATTTTCTCCCTATAGACATTTGAAAATTATTCACTTAGTTTATCAAGAAATGATTGAGTCTCAACTCTCCCCACACCCCCTTTGTCTTCACACCCTCTGTTTTAGACTAAGTTGGAATTGGGCGAGGCAGGAAAGCCATTAGGACTAATTCTCACATTCATGAAAGACATGCTTAGGCATTTAATGTTACATTCAAATAAGACTAAACTAGACATGCTTAGGCATTTAATGTTACATTCAAATAAGACTAAATGTTCCTCCTGATGTTAAAATCGTTCATTTGTTCCATGAAAAATCTTTAAATTCTACCACTATTTTTGTACCCTCTCTTTTAGCATATCTTCCTATTGTAATATTATATGAGTATCCTCAAAAAATTGGAAGTCAGCAGGGCTCCTCTCTGAGTTTTTGGAGAACTTCAACTGAAAAGCTTGCAGGTTCACCACAAAGGCTGACTGGTCACATTTCTCTCATGTCCTGGTTTTTGCGCTGGCGGATTCCCACTCCAAGAACGCTTCCCCCCACGTCCCCACCCCCAGTTGCCTGATGGCTGCTCGTCCTTCAGATCTCAGTTTGGACACCAGCTCCTGTGCAAAGCAAGTCTCTGTCAGATGCTCCTAAAGCACCTATTTCTACCCCACTGCAGTGCTAATACACTGCTGTTGTGGATGCTCAGAAAGAAGACGCCTACTCAGAGGGCTCCTGGGGCTAACTGGGCTCAAATGAAGACTCAGAGCCTAATATCCACCGCTACACAGGGCCTCTCTGGTAAACCACACGTCAGGGAGAAGCCTGCCCGAAGCTGCCTGCCTCCTACGCTGAGCTGCCTGTCTGCACTGTGCTCCTGCCACCTGAGCCAGCCCTTATAAAGGAGTTCCTGGAGTTGTGTTTCAACCAGTAAGACTGAGGCTTCCCCTGTCCAATTGGAGCTATGCAGCTCTATCTCTACATCAGCATCTTCACTGACCAATCAGAATGGTTCCATTCTGACCAATCAGAGCAGTGCCTTTTGGATCAATGAAACTATAAGGATTTTGAACCTTCATTTGCATGAGCATGGACCAATCAGGGACCAGGGGCAGGACTTCTGTCTATGGAAGGAAGTCAGCTCTTTTCCTGCTTGGAGTGCACTTTCCCTAGGCTGTGTTTCTGGCTGGAGCAGAGACATCTCACCAGAGCAGAGCAGAGCTGAGCTGTCCATCCAGAGGGGGGCCTTGCCCCAGAGCCACCTCTCAGCCCTGCTCTTTCATTGTGGTTGCTGCTTCATAATGGAGCTGTAACACCATTGAGCTGTTCTCACAGCCCTGCTGTATCACAGTCGGGCTGATTGCACTGAATAAAGTTTCCTTATTCATTGTACCCCAAATTGGGGATCCCTATTGGTGTTGCATTGACAACCAGTGACCATCAGTTGACACTGTCATTCCTGTCTCCTTTGCTGTGTTCCCTAAAAGTCCAAGGGTCCTCCTCCACTTGGGGTCTACAGACCTTTAGATTATCCTTTAAGCCCTTAACATTTTAAATTATTCTAAACTGCCACAACAACTACAAACAACTACAACACCCCAGTGCCCTCCCACAATTACTGACTAGTTATGTGTGGACTCAGCTGGGGTTCCTCCAGGGCTCCTGCTCATCTTGAATGGGCTTGTTTAAGTCTCTGGGGATACCTGGCTGCTGACTGATCTAGGTCAGTGTTGGCTGGGGCAGCTGGGCTCTGTTCCATGTGTGTCTCATCTCCCTTCTGGAATAGAGAGCCAGCCCAGGTTTGTCCTGCTCATGCTGGTGGCGGAAATGCAAAATATAAAGCCCCAGAGTGCAAGCTCATTTCACGCTTCTCCCGTGTCACTCCTGCTGACATCCCATTGTCCATAGCAAGGTACACGGACGGGCTCAAAGTCGAGTGGTGGGGCACGTCCAACCTCCCTTTGTTGGGAAGGTCCTGCCAAGCTACATGGCCAAGGGCATGATACAGAAACAAGTGAAGAATTGGGCCATTGCTTCCATCTACCAAGGACCGTATGCCAAAATACTTGTGTAGTTTCTGGGAAGATGATCTAAATCTTTCACCAATTTCTCATTGTGATTCATGTCCCCCAAATTTCAAGAAACTCCAATATATACTCATCCTTGAGTTCAGGGACTGTATCATTTTTATTCTTGTTTCTTTAAAGCCTAGAATAGGACCTGGAGCATTGCAGGTCCTGAACAAATGTTTGTTGAATGAATGAATGAATGAATGAACGAATGAATGGCTTCTGTATGCCAGCTCCGTGCTAGATTCTGAGGATATAGAATTGAACTGAACAAGGCTTTTCCCCTCAAGGAGCTTCTGCTGTGAGCCTGAGAGAGTTGTTGTTCAGAGGGCGGGGTCAGGACAGCCTCCAGCCTCGGCCACAATAAAGTCTGCATCATCCTGAGATCTTAGGAGTGAAAATCAAGAGAGGACCAGCTTTAGGGGAGACACACTAAGCCAGTGGTCGGCAAACTCATCAGTCAACAGAGCCAAATATCAACAGTGCAATGATTGAAATTTCTTTTGAGAGCCAAATTTTTTAAACTTAAACTATACAGGTAGGTACATTGTTGTTAACTTAATTAGGGTACACCTAAGCTGGCCTTTGCTAAAAACATCCTCAATCTGATTGAGGTACGTTCGCTGAGGTCGACCCCTTCCAACTCTCGCATCCACACTCGTCTTGTATACTTGTTTCATCTATCTCCTTTCGTCATCCTCTCTATATGTCCAAACCATCTCAACATACCTTCTTAATCCTCGACACTACATCTTCTTTCACTCCACAATGTTCCCTAAAATTAACTTAATAAACTTTACTTCAAGTTTTAAGTCAACTTTGCACTGTATTTTGTGGAAGAGCCACATTCAAGGGGCCAAAGAGCCATATGTGGCTCGCGAGCCGCGGTTTGCCGACAACTGCGCTAAGTGGATAAGCTTGATGCCGCCCGTTCCCAGTGTGGACCAGCATTAGGAATCATATAAACAAACATACACGTGGGCTTAAAAAATGCAAGTGGAGACCTCATATTTATTCGTGTCACCAAATGAATAATGGATTTTCTTAGCAACTCATTCCAAAATCCCTCTCAGAGGAGGAAATTGCCTCTGCCTAGGAAAATATCTTGACAAACCGCGAAGGACAGAAGGTGAGACCCCAAAGGCCTGGATGTCCAGAGAAACAAATGCTTTGTTCTCTCCTCACCTGGAAGGAGAGAGAAGAGGGATAAAAGACAGCAGGGTCAGAAAGGAGGTAAGACCCGGGGTGGCAAACTACAGCAAAGACCCATCTGGGGGAGAGAAGTAAGAACCCTGTAAGCAAAGCAATAAAACCTCCCTGGGCCTCCGCAGAAATAAGAAATGGTTTTCGGTGGATTGTTGTTCTGTTTTGTGACCCCCAAGTGTGTGGCGTTCTCAAACGCATTCTGCACTTTGTTGGCTCCTGCTTTGTTATGCTCTTGTGGGAAATGAGAAAAAGACGGAGTTACTCCTCAGGATCGGTGTGGTCCCAAACCCAGACAGAGGATTTGGAGGCCGGAAGCTGGAGGCGGAGGTGCCCAGGCTCATCTTAGGAGCCTGGAGAGAGTTTTGGATGCCCAGGGACTGTGGCACCTGGGGCGGCCCAGGCTCAGCTTGATGGCACGTCAGGCGATCTGTGTGTGACACTCGCCGGACCACACCATCTACTGGGCACCTTTGGGCTGGTTGTTTAAGTTTTCTCTGCTCCTGCTCTCTCACCTCTAAGCGGAGGAAAATAGTGGTTAGTCCCCATGAAATCCTCGGAGAATTGAACGAGTTAATGGATACAGAACACAAAAGTATACAACTCCACACATATGTAACCTCAGGACCTGGTCCTGTCCTATTTTTCTTTTTTTTTAATCCTCATCTGAGGATATGTTTTTATTGATTTTTTAGAGAGAGAGGAGGGGAGGAAGGGAAACATCAATCAGTTGCACCCACATGCGCCCTGACCAGGAATTAAACCCTTTTGGTGTCTGGGACGATGCTCCAACCAACAGAGCCACCTGGCCAAGGCCCTGTCCTGGTTTTAATAAAACCCAGAACCCAACTTTGAACCTTGGGTACACAACTTATGAGCTACATTTGTGAAATACCACTCATGAGCAACGCTGTGAAACCTGCATTGCTACCCCTGACAACCCCACTCTGAGTCCTGGGTCCCCTTAAAACTCCACTCTGAACCCTGGTCAGAAGAGACAGGTGTGAGCTTCACCTCCTGTCTCCTTGCCAGTCGCCTTGCAAATGCAGTTCCTTTCTCCTCTCAAAAGCCAGTGCCAAGGCTGCTGCGTGCGTCAGACACTGGACCCTCATTCAGTAACACATGCACTCATACATGTCGCTATCGCTGGTTCCGTTGTTACATTATTGTTTTTGTTTTTTAGTAACTGACATCTGGCAGCGCTGGCCCAGTGGACTGGAAGTAACCCAGGACTGGGAACCAGAAAGCAAGTCTCAGCTCTGCCCTTGGCTGCCATGCGACCTTGAGAGTCAGCCGTCTTCCTCTCTTAACTGAGGCCATTTGACAAGGGTTGTTTTTCTTCTCGACCTGCAGGAGGCGCCTTGGCCCCACAGCTCAGCCTGCAGGCTTCCCGCCCCACAAAGTCCGACTTGACATTGGAGGAAGGAGCCCTGGGTTACAGGCCACTCAGAAAGCCGTTTTCCCCACTCAGCATAACACTGGAATGAGACTTAGTGTGCTTGTTTACACCCCTGGGGAAGCTATTTCCCTTTTCACTTAATTACCTGATACCCAGACATTGCTGTGCAAAATTCACCTCGGATACATTCTGTAAAGTCATCCAGACTCGCTGGTTTGCTGCTTTGATTAAAATGTGCAATTTTCCCCAAGCTTCGGCACCTCGTTAAATAATTGTACCGCCTGTGAGAAAGCAAGCGGCACGCTCTGGGGCACAGAAAACAAGATGAATGCGGTGCACAGAGAGCAGATGTTCTGCACTCCGCCCCCTGGGCCAGCACCTGATTGCTGGGTCAAGTACTGGGCAGATGGATGCTGCCTTTAGGTGGCTTCCTTTCTGCAATCTTATCGGGCAGGAGCATGACCTAGAGCGGGGCAGAATCCCCTCGGCCCACCCTTTCCTGGCTCCGTGTCTGCCTGGCTCGGGCCCGGTCCTAGAGAAAGACTACCCAATGGTTGGCTGCCCACTGGGAAGCTGGCTCAGTCCAGGCAGCATCAGAAAGAGGTCTCCCGTGACTGCTTTGCACTCCATGTCCACACTTAGAGGGCGCCACGATGCACTTGATTCAGGTCCCACTTTCTCACTCATTAGGGATGGTGTCCTTCAGCATTTCACTCCAACTCCCCACCTCTTTTCTTTACAAAATCAGAAAGTTTGACACTGCAGATGGCTCTCTACTTACTCATTTGCACTGTCTGTGACCTTGAGCTGGTGATTTATAAATACCTCTCCGAGACTCAGTTTTCTCTATGTTCCAACCCCAAGATATGGGAATTGGGAATCTAATTACTAGGGTGACACAGATCCTTCTTGAAGTTTCCTTTTTGTTCCACAGGACATGGCAAGGAATCTGAGGAACCAGAGTGGGAAAGAAGCAGACCATCTGACACCTTCCAAATTTGTTATGTGTGCATCCATCTATTCATCATCCATCCATCCATCCATCCATCCATCCATCCATCCTTGATCAAGCTCTCACTATGTGCTGTACTGTAAATGCTGCATATTTTTTTACTCTCGAGGTTTTGATGTTGCCAAATGGATGGGAGCATTCCTCCTTTCCCACGTGTCAACTGCATCTTCAAGCTGACATAAGAGGGGTTTATTCAAGGTACAAGATGCTGGAAGCCTTCTTGTCCAATCCTCCCTGGTCTGAGTGTACCATGGGAACATGGTTGCATAGGGGCAAATTGAAAATGTTGACCCACTAAGGAATTAGACACATAGGACTTCCCTTGCTCTTAACCATCTACCCTGAGGCTGGCTTACTTGTAGCTAAAAACAGAGACAGAACCATTTGAGTAAGTGAACACTTGAGAATATGAAATTTTCTAGGACAAATTGGTTTGAGTATGCTTTTCCACCCAGAGGTAAATCTGATCCTTAAGGAGTTAACATAGTTAAGACATGGTCCTTCTTATCTCAGGAACTTGAGCATGCTAGTTATACCACCTTAACTGACTTGGTATATACTTACAACACTTATCAGCAGTGTGATGAGTTATAGTTGTCAATTGCTCAATGTTAGTTTGCCTGACTAGAATGTCAGCTCCATGAGGACAGAGATCATTCATACCACAAATAGCTACAACTCACCAAATGCACTCCAGGCACTGTTCTCAGTCCTCCAGACACAGCCTGCCTCATAGAATTTCATTCTCACTCCAGGGATGGCAATAAAGGGTGTTGTGACAACTTAATAGGGTGGTCAGGCAGCATGCAGGCAGAGACCTGAGAGAAGCGAGGGACCACATAGTGAGGATATCTGGAGGAAGAGCATTTCGGGAAGAGGGATGGAAAGTGCAAAGGCCTTGAGACTGAGCCATGCTTAGTGCATTCAACAAACAGCAGGGAGATCAATGTGGCGGGTACAGAGTGATCCAATTCTAGAACGGTGGAAGATGAAATCATAAAAGCAGCAGGTGGCCCCGGCTATTACTCTGAGCAAGATGGGAAGCTGTTTTTGAGCAGAATGGTGGCATAATCTGATGAACATTCAAGGAGTCCCCTGGCTGCCATGTGAGCAGACTGTCATAGGGCACAGGTGGAGGCAGGGAGTTGCTGGCAATTGCATATCCAGGCTCATTCTAGGATGGTAAGAAGGAGACGTTCTACATATTGTGAGGTAGAGCGTGGTACTCTGTTCCACACGTCAGTTCTCAATCCCAGGGGAGGTCACCAAACACTTCTGCCTGTTGCCTCTTGGAATTGGAGTCACCAGGGAAAACAATAGTCCAGCACTGGATGGAATAATGTTTTGCTGACATAGAGAAGAGACAGAATAAGACCAGCTCCAGTGGTGCGCGTTAGTCCCTCAGGGCTAACAGGCCCCCCTCGGAAGCTGACCCAGGACAATTGGCCTGTGTGCACCCTCCAGTGCTGCAGTGAAGTACTAAAAGCTGGGGGGAAGATGGGAGCGGTGTCTGAGGGCCATTGATGTACATGCTTAAGTTGAACAAAGGAACACTCACTGTGCCTGGATAGGGACAGATTCCCACATGAGGTGTGAAGCCCAGCATAGGCTGTGCGGGCTCTTTCTCTTGGTAAGGAGGTGTAACAGGTCCATTCTTATGTGTCCAAGTGGGGGGTTGAAGGATAGTGTGCATGAGGCTACCTTTGCCAAGAGAGTTTACAGAATTTATTGTTGGAGGGTTGGGAGTGAGGGAGAGAGGAAGCAAGAATGACCCCAAGAATTTTTAATGGAAGAATGAGGTGGCAGTTACTGGAGACTATGGAGAAATAAGTGTGTGTGTGTGTGTGTGTGTGTGTGTGTGTGGTGTGCGCACGCACACGCAAGGGGGGTGGGTGTGAATCAGGACTTGGGTTTTCTTTGTGCAGAGTTTGAGGTGACTATTATAAGTCTAACTGGGATGTAGAGCTGAGTCAAGGAGTCTGGAATGCAGGGGGGAGGTTTGGCTGGAGATAGAAATGTGGAAGCCACCAGTGTAAATGGGATTTAACGCCGTGAGGCTGGAGGAGGTCCTTAGATAAGAAGACAGGTAAATAAAAGAAGGCTGAGGGCTGAGGAAGGGCCTCCCCGAGTTTAGCGGTGTCAACAATAAAAACAAGGTTGAAAAAGAAGATAATGGAGGAGTGAATTACCTAAATGAGGAGGTCTAGGATATGGCCCTGGGAGGCAGTGGCTGAGTTAGGATGTTAGAATGGAGTAGAGGAGGTCATGGAACTGTGTGAGAGTCCAGAGCATTGCAGGAGTTTTTTTCTGCGGAAAGTGAAATCACTGTGAATCAAAAATGAAGTGGTATTGGAGAGTGTGGCAGTGAGCCAGGCGCTCAGATCTTGTAGGAATGAGGGGAATGACCAAGTGATCTACGGATGACTACCACAAGGAGGGGTAGCAGATTGTTAGTCTAGCAGCATGACCTTCAAAACCGAGAGTGTTGGGGGCAGATTAATAAAGAGCAAGGATAACCCTACCCCACCTCCAGGCCCTGTGGACTAGGAGTCTGGGAATGAAAAACAATAGCCACTTCTTGAGAGGATGGGAGAGGAAGTTGTGTTCCTAAGAGGGGCTCTGAGTTTTTCATTTGAGGTGAGTTCTAGATCCAAACAGATTAAAACTCCTCCTACGCTGCCTTCCTGAGTGGCCCATGGTGCTGTTTTCTCTTCAAACATAGACCATCTGTGTGGCCATATATCACAGTGGTTACAGGCCCAGGCTCTGGGTCCAACTGCTGTGACTGAAATACTGTATTCCCACTTCACTACCTATCAACTCTGTGAACTCAAACTGATTGAGTAACCCTTAGTGCCTCAGTTTTCTCATCAGAAAACAGGGTGGGTAGTGGGCTTAATTATGGGGTTGTTGCAAAGATGAATGGAATCAATGCAGGCACAGTACTTGGAACCATGCCTAGAAAATGGTAAGTGTGCATGTTAGTTTTTGCTACAAATATTATTATTTTTAAATTTTTTAGTGATTTTTAGAGAGGAAGGAAGAGGAAGAGAGAGATAGAAACATCAATGAGAGAGAGAAACATCGACTGACTGCCTCCTGCATGCCCACTACTGGGGATTGTGCCTGAGACCCTGGCCTGTGCCCTGACGGGCAATGGAACCAGCGACCTCTTGGTGCATGGATCTATACTCAATCACTGAGCAACACCAGCCCTACCAAATATTATTATTTTTAAATTAACATTCTTCCCTTGATGGGCTCCTCATTCTCTTAAAGCAGAAAGGAGAAGGGAATGCTTAAAAATGCACCGGAAGATATAGGAATTTGCTGATAACGAACCATGAATTCCAGAGGACCTAATGGGAGGATTTGGGAGGAGGAGTAGCCATGTTAGGGGGAGGAAAGATTTAAGGGATGGGAGGTAGGGTGATGAGAGATGAGTTTAGGAAGTTCTAGGGCTTCTTATGCCAAAATGAGCAGCGGTAAAGAGCAAGATGGAATCAGTCCTGTTGGTGCCTTAGGTAAGAAGGGAGGGAGGGCAGGGAGCCCTGGGCTGCCTCAGGCTGCTGCTGGAAGGGCGAGGCTTGGAGGGGGTCTCGCCTGGACCCTGTAGAACGTGGGGCTCCCTCTTTGCTGCTGCCAATGGGCATTGTTGAGGTGGCCCATGGCTGCATTCCTGGTGTCTAGCATGGTACTTGGCACAAGGAGAGCCTCGCTATGTCCTTGCTAAGGAAACAGGTGCTAAAGGGCACATCTGTATAGCTCTCTGCAATAAAAACTAATGAAAAAATAAAAGCAAAATCAGGTGCTTCTGGAGATGAGCACGCTGATCTGGAGTTTTCCCACCAGTCCTGCCTCTACTAAGACCTCCCACGACCCTTTTGGAAATCTCTTTCCTCTCTTGGTCAGCTTCCCTCTGAATTGCATCAGGCACCTTGGCACACCTGGGTGCCTGTGATTGTCTCGCTGGTAAATAGTTTGTACTTGTAGCTCCCCTCAGCCAGCTTGAGATGAAAGGTGTCATATGATGTCCCGCAAACGGTATCTCACATTCCCTGAGCAGATGCTCCGGCTGCAGAATCACAAAGATGTTAACACCGACACTGTAAGAACCTGTAAGAACCTGTTGGGCATCACAGCTTTCTCACAGACAGAGAGTTCCTGTTTTTCTTGGCTCACCGCTCCAGATTTCTCCCCGCACGGAGCCCTCCCGCTGCCAGCCTCAGGGGCTGCGGCTGTCTGCCCTTGGGTAGGAGCTGTGTGTTCAGCTCTGATGGGCTTACCGAAGGCCTGGGTCCTAGGGGACAGCAGCGTGGCGGACAGTAACCCAGGGGTCACTGGCTGGATGGAAGAATACCTATAGGCATATGCTGTTTGGCTCACATAATGTTTTACAAATGAAAACAATTCATGTAAAATTCCAGACTTAGGGCTTTTTGGTGTGAGGGGGTGGGAGGTGGGGAGGAGGAATCAGAAGATCCAGCCAGACTCTGGAATCCTGCGCAGCAACCTTTGCCTGGAGGTCAGCCATGGCGCCCCTGCAGGCAGAGCTGTGCTCTCTGCGTCACTAGAGACCTACCCCTCCAGTTATATTATGGGTCTGCTTCTCATGGGCTTTTATAGCTTGAGCCTCCCAGCCTAGGTACAGGGATGTTCGAGGGCAGAGTGTGGAGTGTTCGGTGGACAATGACTGACCACGTGGGATAGGGATGCGCAGGCCACCAAGCGGCACTTGGACTCTCTCTGGCTATTCATGAGAGTAAACAACTTACATAACCTCTTAGCAAAGCAGAGACCGAACTAATTGACACATTCTGCTCTCCCTGGAAATTTTAAACTTAAATCAGGAGCATGGGAAACTATTGCTTAAATCCTTACTGGAGAACACTGGTTATCAAAGTAAAAAAAAAAAAAGCCCATTGTCCCCAGGATAGCGAAGAATTTCGCAGTCCCTTCTATTCTTTCATGCTGTGACAACACCAATTATCACCTGCTGGGCCCCTCCTGGTGTGTGGGTGTGTTTGTCACCCACAGCTTTCGGAAACGGAGTGGAGCCTAGCGTTTGTTTTGTTTCTGCAACAGCAGTGTAAACAACCGAACAGTCTCGTAACCAAGATTATTTTCCCACCAAGAACAACTCAGCCCCTGGCCAGCTGTGATCTTGTGCGAGTTATTTAATGGCCCGGGCCTCTGTTTTCACCTGTGTAAACCTAAGAGCAATAATTTTATCTCACAATGTTTTCGTGAGGATTAAATCCGCTGCTCTCTGCAAAGTGCCTGGCACAGAGCCTCCGAAGACCCCAAGCAGAGGGAGCAACCCCAGGAGGAGGCCCACACAATGAAACCCCAAGGGCCGTGGTCTCATGGCAGGGAGGGAGGAGGCGGCTGAGGTGCTGCCTCACGGAAGCAGCACAGGCTCCAGAGGGTGGCTGTTCATCCGCTGATGAGTGACTGGCCCTGGAGATTTCTCTTCCTTCAAGAACCAAAGCATAATTTCCCCTGGGGAACTGGGCGAAGAAAATTCTTTGGCCACAACTCTCTGACTCTGATGTCTAGTTGCCTGGGGCACCTCCCCTAGGGAGATGAGCCTATCAGCTTGGGTTTTCTACAATAGTCCCCATGAAAACTCTTCCTTCTCCATTAGTTATTCATCTAATCTCCAGGCGCTGCTTCAGGTTCCGGGGATACAATGATGGTCGACACCTTCCTTTGCCCTCAAGTAGCTGACAGTCTAGTGGAGGAAATGGATAAGCAAATAACTAAACACAGAGCGATAAACACCACAACTGGGGCAAGCTCGGGATACCAAGGGAGCCCATGGGAAGGGCACAAAGCCATTGGAGACATTTGGGAAGGCATTCTGGAAGTGGTAAGTTCAAGTTGAAACATGAGGGCTAAGGAGGGGTTTCCAGGCCCATTATAAGGGGGAGGACAATTCTGGCAGAAGGAGTGGCTTGTGCAAAGCCCCAGGAGCAAGACAGTAGGGGAGGTTGGGAGGCTGCCAGGGCTCATCAAGGCCCGAGTGCTGCTGGGAGCTCTAAGGACATCTCCTTAGTCCCTTGAGTCCCTTCTGGGCAGGAAGCAGGCCCCATCACGAAGGGCTTTGTTTGCCAGGCTAAGGAGTGTGAACTTAGTCCCTGAACTGTTCCTGACATCCCAGCACCTGGGGGCTCATGTTTGTCTCCAAGTTTTGCACACCCACAAGTGGCCCACGCAGCTCCTCTTTGAAAAGCACAGCCAGCATCCCTGTTGCCTGGTCAGGAATGGCTGTGCTCCCGATGCCCAAAGAACGTTGCCTGGGCACACCCTGCGCACTCTCGGGCGGCCCCTTATACGTGTTTTTTTCATGTTCAGAACAATGTATCCCACATTTTGGTTTGGACAAACTAGAATTTGTATACCCTGCACAAAAATGACCCACTGCTTCTGTTGCTTCTGCTGCAACTGCCTGTCCTCATGACTTGAGTTTTCAGGAGTTTAAAATATGGCAATTACCCATCTCCTAGACTTCCAACTCAGGTTTGCAAAACAAAGGGCCACACTCTCTATTTTGCCATAACTGAACCTGAATTCTCTCTCCAGCTCCATGCCACTGACAGTGCAACGTCTTAGTCATTTCAGACAAACTTAGCCAGTTCAAGGTTTCCTCAGTCAGTTCACATTCCCCCCACCCCCCTTTCTTCTTTCCTCCAAGGTGACACCTAACTTCCAGGAGGCACTGGGAGTGGCATCTGGTTCTTGGCCATCACTTCTTCTCTTCTGCTTCTGTCACCACGTCCTCACTCTCCTTTGCCCTGTTTGTCATCGCTGATCCTTGGCCTCCTGTGGGATGTGGGGGTCTTTGCCTTTCCCTGGTGGCTGGTCCATAAAGACCACTCTGTTATCTCCACAGCCAACCAATAGACACCAGCGTCTGCCCAGCCTAAAGAGTGAATGCAACCATTTGGCCTCTTCCCTCACCACATGGAGCCTGCGCGGTCAGGCCCATTTCCTTAGTCCCTGGAGTCACTTCTCTGTCACTGTGGCTCCTTGGCGGGTGGAAGTGGAGAACCCCAAGACCTCAGCAGGTGAGCAATGGTTCCTTCTGGCCTTAAGTTCTCGCTCATCCCTACAGACTTGAGCCCAAAGACACATGGCCCCCTCTCAGGGCCACTCATCACTTCCTCCTTTTTCCACGTTAGGGGATTTTAATCTAATATGAGTGGTAGTAAAAACTGGCTCTAACTGGTCATGGATTCTTTTTTGGAAATAAGCTTTATGCCCTGGGTCTTCCTGGGCTCTGCTCTGGAACTCCAATTTCCCTTTCTTCAAAACCTTTGCCTCTGCCATGGGTTCACAATGATGCTGAAACACGCGAGCTGAGCACGATTTATCTTCCCCTGTTTTACTGCTTCTGCAAGGGCGGTTGGGACAGAACAGTCTCACTGTTGGTCACTGGAAGTAGGAATAAAGGCTAACCAGGAACCAGTTCCATTGTGAGTAATAAAACAGGAGGCACTGGTCAGGCTGCCCCTAGAAGAGAATGAGCTGAGTGCTGCCCGTGGTCTAGACAACTTGGTGTGAAGGGCCCTACTCAAAAAGCACATCAGAATGCCAGTGAGCGATAGAAATGCTAACAAAATGCCCCTCTAATCTCCTTTCTGTCCCTTGGCCCATTCCCTATTCAAAAAGCACATCAGAATGCCAGTGAGTGATAGAAATGCCAACAAAATGCCCCTCTAATCTCCTTTCTGTCCCTGTCTCTATCTCCATCTCTATTTCAACTCTTTCTAAGGCTGCATACCCAGGAGAACATGCTAGGTGTTCCGTACTGTGTCCTCCAGGTGCAAAAGAATGGCAATCTCTGTTCTGTCCAGTGAACTCATTGCAAAGTTAGACCAAAGTACACCTGCAGTGTTCTGGCTGCTTTCTCAGCCTGGGGTTTGGATCTGGGAGGGTCCTAGCCACAGGACTCCCAGGAACATGATCCCAGCACATAGTGCAGAGAGGAAATCCTTTGGTCCTTATTGCACACTGTCTGTAAAGGCCCGGTGGGTATCAGAGGCTCCTTCTGAACTCTTTTTCCAGGCCGGGACCAGAGTCATTCATTTACTTGTTTGTTTGCTTCTTCTAATGCTGACTGGGAGAGCTGAGCCTTGAGCAGACAGCACAGAAGGGTCTAACGTATGAAAGTCTTCGGATCAGTTTCAGAGATTGAGCTCATCATAGACCATCACTCAAAGGATGACATCCAAGCTCTAAATAGAAAGTTTACCTTCAAGTGACCGGGTCATTCTTGGTCCCTAGAGGTCTCTGTGGTGTTCTGGGTCAAAATGGGTCTCAGGCATCACAAATCTGATTTATTCACTCACGTCTCTGGCACCGGTGTGCTATAATGGGTTAACTCAGAGCTTGGGGTGCTCAAACCCTGCACATTTCAAAGAAAGGACAGGTCCTTGACCAGGGAGACATTCTGAGCTCTGGGAATTTTCTGCTTGATAAGAGTGTCTTTGTATACAAGTCTAGGGCCTTAGGCTCGCCAGATAGTTTGTGTTAACAATGTGATTTATAGTGAATGCCTAATTTTGTTTGCCTGGGTCCCTGGGCCACTCTATATCAGTTTGACCTCTGAAGAGGCTGGAGTCTGGTAGTTAAGGTTATTAATGTGGCGGCTCCATGCCTACATGACTGACCTCCAATAAAAACCCTGGACCTGCAGGCTCAGGTAAGTTTCTGTGGCTGGCAAGACAGCTTCTGTGTGCTATCATACAGCATTACTGGGAGAACTGTGTCTTGTCTGTGCTGCTCTGCCGAGAGAGAACAACTGGACGCTATACCTGGTTTCCCCTAGACTTTGCCCTATGCACCATTTTCTTTTATGAATTTGAGTCTGTGTCCTTTCAATTCACAAACCACAAATAACCACGAGTATAACAGCTTTTCTGAGTCCTGTGTCATTCTGGTGAATAACTGGACCTGAGCGTGGTCTTGGGGACACCTGGCCCAACTAGGAACACTGCAAAGGGAGAGAGGCCATCCCTTGCCAGGTTTCAGAGTTGCTGTGGTCCTTGCAAATTGGTTTTCTAGCTGTTTCAGGGCTGGCTCTTCTGGGCAGTAAACTTTTCCTTGTTTCCCTCTGGCACAACTCCAGCACCCTTGCTGTTGGACCATACAACTCTCCAGTCCCTCATTGCTCGGACTTCCTCAACTCCAAGGACAACTTCCATTCATTTCAGCAATCCATACCCACTGCCACCTTCTATACCTGGTTTGTCACTTGGGATGGACCAACCTGCAAAGCCATATGCCCAGAAATCTAGCACTATGACCCCATTGGGCCAGATGCTCAAGAGCATGAGCCTTGGAGTCAGAGGAGAACCCAGTGATTTAACCTCTTTGAACTGTAGTTACTCTTCCATAAAGTGAAACTATACGTGTGAAGTTCTTAGCATAATGCTTGGTGCCTACATGCCAGGGATTGCAATAAGAGCTTTTATCATCAAGCTTGTGGTGATGAATTTTGTGCTCCAGCTTAGCTGGGCCATGGGATGCCCCAATATTTCTGTCTGTGAGGGTGTTTCCAGAAGAGGCTGGCATTTGAATCAGTGCATTCATTCACA
>NW_006289395.1:3222849-3229817 GCF_000327345.1 Myotis davidii
CCATCTCCACTTCAACTCTTTCTAAGGCTGCATACCCAGGAGAACATGCTAGGTGTTCCCTACTGTGTCCTCCAGGTGCAAAAGAATGGCAATCTCTGTTCTGTCCAGTGAACTCATTGCAAAGTTAGACCAAAGTACACCTGCAGCGTTCTGGCTGCTTTCTCAGCCTGTTGTTGGATCTGGGAGGGTCCTAGCCACGGGACTCCCAGGAACATGATCCCAGCACATAGTGTAGAGAGGAAATCCTTGGTCCTTATTGCACACTGTCTGTAAAGGCCCGGTGGGTATCAGAGGCTCCTTCTGAACTCTTTTTCCAGGCCGGGACCAGAGTCATTCATTTACTTGTTTGTTTGCTTCTTCTAATGCTGACTGGGAGAGTTGAGCCTTGAGCAGACAGCACAGAAGGGTCTAACGTATGAAAGTCTTTGGATCAGTTTCAGAGATTGAGCTCATCATAGACCATCACTCAAAGGATGACATCCAAGCTCTAAATAGAAAGTTTACCTTCAAGTGACCGGATCATTCTTGGTCCCTAGAGGTCTCTGTGGTGTTCTGGGTCAAAATGGGTCTCAGGCATCACAAATCTGATTTATTCACTCACGTCTCTGGCACCGGTGTGCTATAATGGGTTAACTCAGAGCTTGGGGTGCTCAAACCCTGCACATTTCAAAGAAAGGACAGGTCCTTGACCAGGGAGACAGGTAAGTTTCTGTGGCTGGCAAGACAGCTTCTGTGTGCTATCATACAGCATTACTGGGAGAACTGTGTCTTGTCTGTGCTGCTCTGCCGAGAGAGAACAACTGGACGCTATACCTGGTTTCCCCCAGACTCTGCCCTATGCACCATTTTCTTTTATGAATTTGAGTCTGTGTCCTTTCAATGTCACAAACCACAAATAACCACGAGTATAACAGCTTTTCTGAGTCCTGTGTCATTCTGGTGAATAACTGGACCTGAGCGTGGTCTTGGGGACACCTGGCCCAACTAGGAACACTGCAAAGGGAGAGAGGCCATCCCTTGCCAGGTTTCAGAGTTGCTGTGGTCCTTGCAAATTGGTTTTCTAGCTGTTTCAGGGCTGGCTCTTCTGGGCAGTAAACTTTTCCTTGTTTCCCTCTGGCACAACTCCAGCACCCTTGCTGTTGGACCATACAACTCTCCAGTCCCTCATTGCTCGGACTTCCTCAGCTCCAAGGACAACTTCCATTCATTTCAGCAATCCATACCCACTGCCACCTTCTATACCTGGTTTGTCACTTGGGATGGACCAACCTGCAAAGCCATATGCCCAGAAATCTAGCACTATGACCCCATTGGGCCAGATGCTCAAGAGCATGAGCCTTGGAGTCAGAGGAGAACCCAGTGATTTAACCTCTTTGAACTGTAGTTACTCTTCCATAAAGTGAAACTATACGTGTGAAGTTCTTAGCATAATGCTTGGTGCCTACATGCCAGGGATTGCAATAAGAGCTTTTATCATCAAGCTTGTGGTGATGAATTTTGTGCTCCAGCTTAGCTGGGCCATGGGATGCCCCAATATTTCTGTCTGTGAGGGTGTTTCCAGAAGAGGCTGGCATTTGAATCAGTGAATTCAGTCAAGCAGCCTGCCCTCCTCAGTGTAGGTGGGCATCACCCAACCCAGTGAGGGCCAAGGTAGACCATAAAGCCAGAGAGAGGTTGGATTTTCTTTGCCTGCATGATGGTGTAAACCAAGACATCGGTCTGCTTCTGCCCTTGGACTAAGACTAGCATTTGCTCTCCTGGTTCTCAGGCCTTCCGACTGGTTGGCAGTTAATGGGACTTCTCGGCCTCCATAATTGAATGAGCCAATTTCTTATAATGAGACTTATTACAAGAAATTAGTTCTGTTTCTCTGGAGAACCTTGACTAATACAAAGCCTTATGCCTAAATATGTGCTCTTCTATCTGACACCTGATTTCGCAGGCTGTCAGACCTCTTGGCTTTGCCCTTCTCTCCTTCCTGAGTTAGATTTAATCACCCATCCCTTCCAGGGCACGCTCATTGAGGCCCTCATCGCCTTGTCCTCCTTTCACAGCTGCGCCTTCATCCCGATGCTGTCAATCCAACATGTGCCTCCTCTCTGTGCTCTGGGGCTGACGGACAATGCTGGGGAAAATCGCATAACCATGCTGAATTGGTTCCATTACAAATTTATGAGCTCTGAGCCTCTGTGGGGCTGCAGTGCTGCTCACTCATCTTTTAATTATCTCTGGTTGACTTTCTCTCACTTTCTTTTCAGTGGCTGCCCCTAACCTCCACTCACTCCACTTTCTCCCTCCTCATTCCCAGCATATGTGCCAGCTGAGGCTCACAGAGGAAACAGAGACCATCAGAGGTGATCTGTCTCATGTATGTTCCTTGTTTTTTCTCAATATGCCTATATTTTTGCCTATATTTGCTTCCTTTATGATTCTATTTGAAGGAGTTATTAGTCATCACCGAAGTTAACCTTTTCATCAGTAACTGCTGATGTCTTTGCTTCCTTTCTTCTCTAGGAAAAGTTTAACTCCTTCTTTCATCTCTCTCTCTCCTGCCTCCCTTCCTCTCTTGGCTTTCCCCTACCCCCACCCCCCATATACAAAAATGTCCATATTACCTCTCCTTTACCTTTTCCCCCCTTTTCTCTCTACTTTGCTTTCCTCTCAAGATTTGCCCTCTGGTCCCCTAGTGTCTTCACTGTCTAAGTGGTTCCTACTTGCTCTTGTCCATTGGCCTGTCACTTGGCTGCCCAGTGAAATCACAGGGGGTGGGTACTTTTTACAATATCCATGCTTGCTCCTCATGCTGAGCCAATCTGTGACCCAGCCACGTCTGACAACCACTGCATATTCAAATCTCAGCACATTCACCATTCGGACATCAAGCTCTTCAGCATTTATGGAGCCTGTTATTTGGAATGCACTTCCTCCCCATGAAGTCCATGGCCCTCTTCTCTCCTAGCTCACTTCCCACCCATAGTTCTCTGTCATTGCCTCTTGGCCTTTTCTCATCTGTTGGTGTTGCCATGTCTCTGCCCCTACCCATCTGATTTCACATTACACATTCTTCACTGGTAATATCATCCACTCCATTTCTTCCTTCTCGTGTCATCTCTGTCCCTTCTCTGTCAAGGTGCCCGGCATTGCTCCTGCCCCCTCTACCTTGTCCAAGGTGCAACACTGTGGAGGCACCATTGACGTCTTCTTTTCATACCTTCATCTACCTGGACAACATTGTCAAGTCATCTCACTCCTACTTGAAAGCCTCTGTCAGGTCTCAATATGCAACAAGAAAAGCCTACACCTTTCAGTCTGCACTTGAAAACCCTTCACGGCTTGGCTCCAGTCTGCTTTTCAGTCCCATTTCTAGCCACAGCTTGCACCCCAGTTTCACCACACTATTTGCTGAATAAATTCTTATCCTTATGTGCCTCTATTCATGTGTTTTCTTGGACTCCCTATCTATCTTTTCATCTCTCTGGTGATTTTCTAATCAACTTCAAGGTCCAAATAAAATAGCAGGTCTTTCCAAAAACACTTCACTCATTTATCTTCTCATAGAGCTTTATAACAAACTCAAACTAGGCACTTACCAAGGTGTCTATGGTCACTGATTTATTTTCGACCTCCCCTGCTTGATGGTGAACTCCTTGAGGCCAGGGGCCGTGGCTCATCCACCTTTTTCTCTCTGGTTCCCAGCATGTATCCTGGAACTCTGCAGGAGGCCAGTGGTGTTTGCGGAGTGGGAGCAGGAAGGATGGGGTGCAGGTGATCCAGAGAGAAAGGAAAAGCAGGAAGCAGGGACGTGACGGGGCTTGGGGAGGAGGAGCAGGACTTGGCATTTGTATCACATGAAGCAAGTACTGAAGTTGCTCACAAAATATTCCTTGCTCCTGGTGTTACAGACACAATGCCGAGCTGGGGAGAGCCTGCGCCTGACACAGTATGTTATAAATTAGGGTGTTAAGCCTGTGTGCTGGGAAGGAGCAGAATTGGATTATCTCCCTGCCCCAGGAAACAGCCCGCTAGTGAGCAGTAATGGGATCAACGTGCACTGACTGAAATTCTCTACAACCTCCCGGGAAAGATCAAGGGGAAGAGGTCTCTCTCGGGGAGAGGGTGTGTGGGCCTCCAGCTTCGGGAGAAAGAGAGACCTGTCAAGTCAGGTGACAGCTCTGGGACCCCTAGGGCAGAGGTGGTGACAGAGCCCTCCTAGTTGGACTACTTTCCCACAGGACTCTCTGCCAATTATGCTCAGCGAGGTTCTCTCCTTGCACAAGGGCTTCGCACAGACCCACGCAGCTTCTTCCCTTTCTCCTTCTCACCCCTTTCTACTCGCTGGAGTCTTGTCCACATGGCCTTTTTAACAACTTTTAACCATATAGTAGTAGATATTAGACATCGAAGATTTAAGGTGTCTGATTTCTACTCTATGTAGCATATCCCAAAGACCCGGGGCATGTAGTAAGTCGTCATCTTAGGAAGGTGTGGACCTGCAGGACTTGCTCGGCGACAGGAGGGGCAGAAGTTAGCAAGTTCATGAGTCTGGTGCCCTGCCCATCTCTGCCTTTCATTAATGCTTTTTTCATTCATTCATTCGATGACTATATTTTTTAGTATCTACTACATTTCAGCCCCTATGTTGTGATGCCAGGTTGGAGATAAAGGGGCGAGGAAAGAGGTTCTCTCTTCCCATGGATGATACTTTTAGGAGAAGGGTGGGGTGAGGGAAGAAAAAAATAAATGAAAAACTTAATTTCATGTGGTGATGTGTTCTATGAAGAAAATAAAGCAGGGTGACATGATAGGAAGTGAGAGGGTCAGTATTAGAAGGGACCACTATTGCAGCATTAGCCACAGTGGCCAAGAGATGGAAACAACCCAAGTGTCTATCAACAGATTAGTGGATAAGCAAATGAGGTGTAGTCATTAAATGGAATATTATTCAGCCATAAAAAGAATACAATCCTAATACATGTTACAATGTGGATGAATCTGGAAACATGCTAAAGTGAAATAAGCCAACACAAAAGGGTAAATATTGTATGATGTCACTTACATGAAATATCTAGAATAGGCAAACTCATAGAGATAGAAAGTGAATCAGAGGTTGCCAGGGGCTGGAGGAGGGGGAATGGGTATAGTTTCTGTTTGGTGTGATTAACAAGTTTGGGAAAGGGATAGTGGTGAGGATTGCACAACATTGTGAATGCACTTAATGCCACTGAACTATACACTTAAAAATGGAAAAGTTTAGGCTATGTATACTTTGTCACAATTTTTAAAAAGGAGAAGGGAGATCTGCAGTGACAAGAAGGAGCCTGCTGGAGAGAGCACCAAGTACCATGACCTTAAGGAGGAAAAGGCTCAGACGATTTGTCTTCTATTGCCTTGTGCACAATAACTACCATGAAGTATTAAAAATATATTTCTCTGTTTTAAAAAGGGCTCCAGAAAGGAAGTTGCTTGTCAGCACTGGCAGGAGTAGTGAAGGGGTCTAAAAGCAATGATATGTGTGAGTTTGGGGATTTCAAAGACCCTGGATGCACTCCTTGAGAAGCCAGGGGTCATCTGCAGTGGGTGGTGGCAGGTCCAGACTCCCATCAGGTTGTGAGCATTTTTTAAAAAATATATTTTTATTGATCCTCCCATCAGGTTGTGAGCATTTTTAAAAAAATATATTTTTATTGATATCAGAGAAGAAGGGAAAGGGAGAGAGAGAGAGAGATAAACGTCAATGGTGAGAGGGAATCATTGATCAGCTGCCTCCTGCACGCCCCCCACTGGGGATTGAGCCTGCAACCCAGGCATGTGCCTTGACTAGGAATCGAACCGGTTCATAGGTCAATGCTCAACCACTGAGCCAAGCTGGCTGGGCAGGCTGTGAGCACCTTGATGCAGCCCGAGCCTGCCCTGTTTTAAGTCTGTGCCTCCTATACCTGTATCTGATGAGTAACAGGCTGATTAAGTGGATGGCCCATGGCCATTTACTCATGGGACAGGAGCTATATGCTAATGGTGCTGAACCAATAAGCAGGAGAAATGGATTCTGTTCCTAGTTCTACCATTAACTGGTGGTATGTTTGTAGATAAATGGCTCAATCTACCTGAGCTTCAGTGTCCTTGTCCATAAAATGCATGCTTTGAACAAGATTAGAGATAAGCGCTATATGTCATCATATTCCTTGTCACATGTCTAGCAGCTGGGCCAGATGGTGATGTGTGTGTGGGTTCCCCGGGCCTAATTGACCCTCATCCAAACCAATAGTCTTTACAATTTTGTTAAATTATTTATTTGGCTGGGGAGAAGGGAGAGTTTCAAAGCAACTATTTTTTATTTATTATTGATAAAAATGGTTGCTCATTTACTTCAATAAGGCAGAGCTGAATTACTGAAAAATTCTCTAAAACAGTCCTTCTTTTGCATGTTTTTTTCATCTCTTCAGGTTTCTTTAGTGTACTTTATACTGTTTATAATGAAATAAACTTATTCTTCTGAGAAAAAAGTACCCTATCATGAGCTATTCACTTTGAGAATTTTAGCTCCCTGGGACTGCCCGAGAAAGTGGCGAAAGGCCTCCACAGAGATGGATTTGAAACATTGTCATTTCAGGGTACTGTCCGCTCTGGTGGGAGTGAGACAAATCACATCTAACCGGTTTATCCCAGTGACATTTTAGTGTTCCTTTCGGATCAGCATTTCCCAGCAGCTGCCCACAGGCCTGCAGCTCCTGCAGCTGTTCAGCGCAGACATGGCTAATGGATCCCAGCACCCCTTCCCGCAGAGCCCAGATGGGGCTGCAGCTTCCGGCCACGTGGGCCAGGCAACCACTTTCCGCTTTGGATTTTATTGGCCGTCCTTGGGCTGGGTGGATACTGTGATTCTTTCCAACTTCAATATTTTAGGATCCTGTGATCCTAAATTTTACACAGTTCAAGAGTCATGACTATTTTGGGGGGGGGGTGGGGGG
>NW_006289395.1:3229861-3230124 GCF_000327345.1 Myotis davidii
TTTGGTCTTAAACATGTTTATGTGAATGTCTATGCAGAAGTAAATGTTGGAAGTGAGAAAAATCTCTCTTAGACATTTCCCTGAAAGAAGCAATAATTTAAAAATATTCTGGGAGAACCAAGATGGCGGCATAGGTTAACGCCGGCGTTTGCCGCCTCGAACAACCATTTCAAAAGTGAAACTAAAAGACGGAAGGGACATCACCCAGACCCACAGGAACGCTGGCTGAGTGGAAGTCCTACAACTAGGAGGAAAGAGTAACG
>NW_006289395.1:3231238-3231801 GCF_000327345.1 Myotis davidii
GAACTGACAGGCATGGAAACATGGAACAGACTGATGAACCGCAGAGGGACGTGGAGAGGGGAGGGCAGGAAAAGATTAACCAAGGATCTTATATGCATACTAGAGGCCTGGTGCACCGATTTGTGCAACAGTGGCTTCCCTCCGCCTGGCCTTCAGGGATTGGGCTGAAACTGGCAGTCCAAAATCCCCTGAGGGATGTAGCAGTTCGCGAAGCAGCAGGCAGCCAGGGAGGAGCCCGAGCCGGGGTGGGCGCCTTGCCACTCCTGCTACTCTGGGTCCCACTGAGCCTGCTGCCTCCACTTGGTAGCATTGCCATAGAGGTGGGAGAGGCTCCTGCCGCCACAGCTGCCCTCACCATCCAGCCAGCCGTGAGCCTGATATCTGGCACCTATGAGTCAGCTGAGCAGTCGTCCTGCTGTGGGAGTGCACTGACCACCAGGGGGCAGCTTCTGCATTGAACATCTGCCCTCTGGTGGTCAGTGGACCTCATAAGGTTTATATATAGAGAGACTAGAGGCCTGGTGCATGAAATTTGTGCAGGGGGGGGGGGCAGTCCCTCCGCC
>NW_006289395.1:3240205-3241916 GCF_000327345.1 Myotis davidii
GGTAGGAGGGGAGTTATGGGGGGAAAAAAGAGTAACAAATGTAATAATCTGAACAATAAAGATTTAAATTAAAAAATAAATAAAAAAAAATATTCTGTGGCAATATTTTGGGCTGCTGTCACACAGAGCTGAGAGAATTTAAAACCTAGAATTCAGAGGGTGGACGGAGGACCCACAAGGAAAGAACAAACAGCTTCAACACTGGGCTGGGATGGAAGACGAGGTGAGATCTGTAGACAACTGTAAAGGCTTTGTTATGTGAACTACGCCAAGTGCGGACCTTCATTGAGCTGAACATTGAAATGGTCGGCGCTGCAGCAGAGTAGCTTGTGTGCCCAAAGTCTGACGCTGAGGGCATGTAAGGGAGATGAGCGCCAACTTCAGGGATCAGCAGACACGCTGTTGAACGCTGGCGCCTTGGAATAAGTCATGCATCATCCTGGCGTCTGTTCGCTTATCTGTGCAATGGGGATACGTACACTTGCCTTCATTGCGTGTGCTGGGACTTAAATAAGATACTGGTGGTGAGTCTCCAGATCAGGCCCAGAGCAAGCACTAAACACAAACTGGGTGGTTGAATGATTGATTCAGCCTGGGGCGTGCTTCAGGTACCCTGTCCAGTGAGGGCTCTGTGGCAAGAGCACCACCAGGAGACTCACAGACGTGGGATCAGAGACTGGGTCTGTGAAGGAGAAATGTGAGTCAGCTGGACAATCCAATAGAAAAACGAAGGCAAAAATTATTCCAGGAAATGAAAATCAATACAATTTTTTGCCATCCATCAGATGGGGTTGGGGAAATAATCTTAGTGTTGGCGGGATTATAAATCAGTATGGCCACTTGGAAAGGCAGTTTGGAAGTGTTTGCCAAAATTCCACTCAGCAATGTACCCCTCCCTCCCCATATATGATAGTTCTGCTTTATAAAAACCACCAAGGCTTGGGAAGAAGGGGAAACCCTTGCTCTGATTTCTGTATTCTTTATAAGGTTTCATTTCTGTCATGTTACATATGCATTCATTGATTTATTGTCCATCTGTCCCACCCATTGGAACATAAGCCCAGTGAGGTCAGGGGCTTCTTGGCTCATGTTCATACACATATCATCATGAAATTCAGAACATAAGTACATAGAAAAGATCATATAAAGGTCTAGAGAGAGAAGAAAAAACTTCCATTTGCAGAACAGAAAAAATAATTGTTATATTTAAATATACATGAAACCCTATCCATGCACTACTCTGAATCTTGCTTTTTTAGTTAACCATTGTCTTGAAGGTTTAGTCACTACTTATAGAGCTACGACATTCTATTTAACTTCAGATTCTATCATCACTGCTTTATTGCAGGGATAGAAAACTCAGTTTCTATAGAGGTTATGCAGGAAACCTAAATGTGTGGCAGCCCAAGAGGAAGGTGTGTTATAATCAGACTAGAGGCCTGGTGCACAGATTCATGCATCAGTGGGGTCCCTCAGCCTGGCCTGCACCCTCTCGCAATCCGGGACCCCTCGGGGGATGTTGGACTGCCACATCAGGCCGAAACTGGCAGTCCAAAATCCCCTGAGGGATGTAGCAGTTCGCGAAGCAGCAGGCAGCCAGGGAGGAGCCCGAGCCGGGGTGGGCGCCTTGCCACTCCTGCTACTCTGGGTCCCACTGAGCCTGCTGCCTCCACTTGGTAGCATTGCCATAGAGGTGGGAGCGGCTGCTGCC
>NW_006289395.1:3241992-3246176 GCF_000327345.1 Myotis davidii
CCTATGAGTCAGCTGAGCAGTCGTCCTGCTGTGGGAGTGCACTGACCACCAGGGGGCAGCTTCTGCATTGAACATCTGCCCTCTGGTGGTCAGTGGACCTCATAAGGTTTATATATAGAGAGACTAGAGGCCTGGTGCATGAAATTTGTGCAGGGGGGGGGGGCAGTCCCTCAGCCTAGCCTGCATCCTCTCCAATTTGGGACCCCTCGAGGGATGTCCAACTGTGGGGCCTAAACCAGCAGTCGGACATCACTCTTGCGATCTGGGATGCTGGCTCCTAACTGCTAGCCTGCCTGCCTGATCGCCCCTAACCCCTCTGCTTGCCTGCCTGATTGCCCCTAACTTGCCCTCTACCAGACTGATCACCCTACTTTGCCCCCCTGCCAGCCTGATCACACATACCTTGCCCCCTGCTGGCCTGATCGCCCCTAACCTCTGCCTCGGCCCCCGGCCTAAGCCACAGTCAGGCCTCCCTCTGCAGGAGGCGACCTGGTGGATCAGGGGAAGGTGTTGCCCCCATTACCCAGCTGCTGCTGCTGCCACTGCCGGCCTGAACCTGGGCCCTTTGCAGCCACACTTCAGCCCTTTGCAGCCACCTAGGACTGCCTGAGCCTGGGCCCTTCGCAGCTGCTGCGGCTTTGTCTGGAAGGATGTCTAGAAGGTCGTCCAGCTGCCTGAGCCTGGGCCCTTCGCAGCTGCTGCAGCTTTGTCTGGAAGGATGTCTAGAAGGTCGTCCACTCTAATTAGCATATTACCCTTTTATTAGTGTAGATATACTTGCCTAATTACATGGCCACATAAAACATTGTATATGACAAATAAAATCACCAAACAAAGCATGTACCTGGGCTATATTTTGTCAAAGAACTAGCAGTTTGTGAACTTGCCTATTGTCTTCTCATATTTAATATTCTCTCTTTTTTTGCCTCTCTCTCTCCCTCCTTTTTAATATAACAAATCTAACCAAGACAACTATTGATTTTGGCTTCTTTTCATGAATTTTTTCCAGCTACATGGGAAAAAGCGTTTCCTTGGTAGCTGTTGTTATTTCTTTAAGTCATGGATTCTTTCTTGTGATACAGCTTTGATTACTGTTTCTATTCTATTAGTTTTAATCTGTTGTTTTCTTATTTATTATCATTTCTTTCATGGTTTTCAACTCTTGTTTCTAAAATACATTGGCTTCCATCTCCTCCAATAACTTAGTATTTTCTCCTAAAATCTAGGTTTCCAACCCAGATCTCTGTCCTAAACTTCAGATCCAAAGATCCAACTGTTGTCAAGCTCAGTGTATCAGAGAGAAGTTTTTATTTTCCCCTTAAAACCAGTTCCTTCTCTTGACATTCAGCCTATCTAACCTTTAACCCATGTGGAGTTAAAAATCATGCCATTTTATAGGGTTCATTGGGAAGGTTAGATGAGATAATGCAAGTGATTGCTATGTAGAAGTCAAGAAAAATAAGGATGTAAAAATCTTATTGGGGAATTTAAGCCTGTGTTAGACTATAAAGCACACACTTTTGTCCTGGAACTTTTAAACTGTTTTCCTTTTATTCTCTGTAGGTTGCCAAGAAAGATTGAATAGCAAGGAAAAGGCTTGAGTTTTTAATATGTCAAAACATCTGTATTTTTTTCTCATACTCAATTTATAGTTTAGATGGGTATAAAATTTCAGGTTGGCAATAAAACTTCCACCAGAAGTCTGAAGGTTTGGCTCTATAATATTCCAAACTCTAATATTGCTCATTAGAGGCCTGTTACGTTTCTGAGTTCTTATCCTAAGATGTGACCTATCAGTTTTTCCTACCTGAATATTTTAGATCCCTTTCTTTATTTCTGGAGTCAGGAAATTTCAGAATGATGTGCCTTGCTTGGCTTTTTAGTATTTACTAGAGGCCCAGTGCATGAATTCGTGCACGGGGGTGGGGAGGTGAGGCGGGGGGAGGCACCACACAGTTGGCCACCAGCCCTGAGGAGGGAGCCGGCCCTCGGCCTCCATAAAAAAGGGGCGGCGTCTGCCACCACCCACCCCTGCTTTCCCATCCCAGCACAGTCCGAAGGCCCTAGCAGGGTTGGGAGAGAAGGCGATGGTCGTGGGCCGGGCTGGGAAGGAATGGACACAGACAATGCTGTTGGTACCCTACCACCATGTGGTTCTTTGCCACCCCCCCCTTCTTCCCTCACCACCACACCACCACCATGGCTGGTGGGCAGACCCTGGGTAAGGGAGAGGATGGGAGTGAGACAAACCCTTGTGTTAAGGACTGACTTTCAATAGATTGCAGCAAGGGAGCTGCTCAGCTACATATGAAACCTTGACCCAGAAGCAAGTTTCTATGAATGGTTTAGCACCAGGGGCTGGTGAGGGCCAGCGGGCTGGTGGAGGGGCCAGAGGAGGTTGGCTGAGGGAGTGCAATAATGACCAGGGGGCAGCTCCTGCGTGAGCATCTGCCCCCTGGTGGTCAGTGTGCATCATACTGACTGGTCAACCGGTCATTCCGGTCTTTCTGGTCTACCGGTCATAATGGTCACTTAGGCTTTTATATATATAGACTACAGGCCCGGTGCACAAAATTCATGCATGGGGGTGGAGGGCCCTCAGCCTGGCCTGCACCCTCTCACAATCCAGGACCCCTCGAGGGATGTCAGATTGATCAGGCCTAAACTGGTAGTCGAACATCCCTCTCGCAATTTGGGACCTCTGGCTCCTAACTGCTCACCCGCCTGCCTGCCTGATTGCCCCTAACCACTCGCCTGCCTGCCTGATCACCCCTAACCACGCAGCCTGCCAGCCTGATTGCCTCTAACTACTCACCTGCCTGCCTGATGACTATGGCTCCTAACTGCTTGCCTGCCTGCCTGATCACCCCTAACTGCTTGCTTGCCTGCCTGATCACCCCTAATCACCTTTGCCTCGGCCCCTGCTGCCACGGCATTGTCCAGAATGATCCCCGGAAGGTGGTTCAGCTGTCTGGTCTAATTAGCATATTGTGCTTTTATTATTATAGATTATGCCAAGTATTTTAAGGACTCTTACAATATGGACACTTGTGCCTTTTAGTTCTGAAAAATATTTTCCTATTATTTCCTTTGGTGAGTTTCCTTTTCTTTATTTTCTCTGTTGTTCAGAGATCCAATTCATTAAATATTATAATTTCTGAAAAAATACTATATTTTTTCCTCTACTATTTTCTACCTCTTGATTTTTTGGTTTGTTTCAGGGATATTTTCTCAACTTTATATTCTAGTATTGAATTTTATTTATTAAAAGTTTTGATTTCTGAAAATTATTTCTTTGTCTTTGAAATAATCATTTTTCTCGTATGCTTGGGTTTTATTTTGTAATATGCAGTTTATAGGATAATATCTTCTTTCTCCCCACCAGAGATATTACTTATATATTTTCTTCTGTGCCTCCAGTCATCTCTGTTTCACCCAGTTTTCTTATTTATATTTGTCTTGCTCTCTGTCTTTGTGTTAGAGGCCTTTCTCAAGCACCTGGTTATTCTTTTCTCAACATCTGCTCTTATTATGGTAAAACATACAATATATAAAACGTGCCATTTTACCATGTTTGTGAGCATACATTACAGTGGTATTAAGCACATTCACATTGTTGTACCATTGCCACCATCTATGGGCAGAACCTTTTCAGCATCCCAAAGTGAAATTCTGTACCTATTAAGCCATACTCCCCCATTTCCCTTTTACTTAGCTCCTGATCACCACTGTTCTACTTTCTTCCTTTGAAATTTGGTTACTCTCAGAACCTGTGCAATCATACAGTATTTGTCCTTTTCGTGTTTCATTCATTTCACTCAGCATAAAGCTTTCAAGGTTCATCCAGGTTGGAGCATGTGCCAGAATTTCATTACTTTTCAGAACTGAGTAATAACTCATGGTATGTCCGCATCACATGTTTATCCATTCACCCATCTATGGGCAGCCAGATTGCTTCCATGTTTTAGCTACTGTGAATAATGCTGCTATGAACACCGGTGTGTGTGCAAGCTGTTTTAGTCCTTGCTTTCAATTCTTGTTATTTATTTTTAAAATGAGGCAGTGAAAAAATTATTAGAGACCGAGTGCATATGCATGCTGCTCGCCAAGGAGCTAGCTCACAGTGATGAGCAGGTGTCTCGCTATCTGTTCATCAGAGCACCCAGGAGAGACCCGGGAAGAGC
>NW_006289395.1:3246204-3248356 GCF_000327345.1 Myotis davidii
TGTCCATTCCAAAGGCGTGTCCCTCAGGCTCATGCTTTCTTCCTTCCCTACATCTAGCAGTAATATCCAAACATTTACAACATGCAGCACGGTGTCTAGTACAGTGCCTGGAACTTACTGAGAAGATGGCATGTGGGTGACAGTCTTTCTCAACTTCCGGATACAAGGTCCGCATACTTCCATGTTGCACTGATCATTGTTGTGCTTTGGGAGGTCAGGAATGGGGTGAGGGTGGGGAGAACTATACCATTATATATCTGTTTCGAATTGCCTTGATACTTGGACATTCTTCTAATATACATTCCTTGGTGGGCTCTGGGAGCAGAGGCCTTATCGTATAAGCGCCTGCTGCTTCTATAACTGTGTAGCTACTCCTCAAGAGTAGCCACATGGTGGCGTGTCCTGGCGTGTCCTGGAGATGCGGACTGGCCAGGCAGGTGGGCATGGGGCTGGGAGCTGAGAGGGAGCGCATGTTGGGGAGGCTGGGTTCTTGCTCAGGGCCTCCACCCCTGCGGTCTGTACTTACAGATATTCCGCTCTGGCCAGTTCAGCAGACAAACTCACTTCAGTAGGTTTCATATGGAAAAAAGGTCACTTTTGTATTTTTATTTAAATGGTCTTTTTCTTTGAAAGTAAAGATAACTTCCTTTAGAGAATTTCCCCCAGGCAGGGTCGTGGTATCCTTATCTCGCTGGATCCAGCTTCTGAGCACAGCACCCTGAGGGAGGAGGAGGTGGTGGAGCCGAGCAGCTGGTGTTGTCTCAGCCTCTTCCTGAGCTGCCTGGAGCCACCGGGGATGAACAGCGAGCCATTGCCATTCCCCGCACACCCTGGTGCCAGGCTTGGGCTGCCATGGGCCCATCTGGAGGCGCACGGGCACCACCCGCTTTTAAAGGATGCTCTTTCCCATCTCCCTCCTCTGCTGCGGGGGAAGTTATGTGAAGTCAGTGCCTGTCTGCTTGCATTTGCTCCCATTGATGCTACTGCTATCCTTATTTACTTTAAATTCCTAGGTGGATTATGTAAGAGTTGGCAGTTTCTTGCACTTTTATCAGCAGAACTGCCATCTGCCACCGTTAGAGTGTAGCTGTGAATGTTTCTCGGAGATTGGTTGATGTCTTGTGAACCGACGTGCATGAGCCTGGGCAGCCTCTGTAATGAGTGTAAGATGTGTACACAACCCTGTCGGGGAGAGCAGTTCTCAAACCCACGGGTCTAACAGCCTCCTGTGTATGCAGACCTAAAACAAAACACACAAACAGGCAGGACAACTGTTGAGGTGTGTGTGTCTGTCCCCTTCATTCTTTGTAAACAACTAGAAATCCGACATGTCTTCAAGGAAATGTCAACTATTTCTCATCATGCATTTCTTCATTTTACTTTTAACTGAGATGGAATTTACAAGCAGTGAGTGCACAGATCTTAACCTTTCACCAGGGTGAATTTTGATAAATGAATTACTCATATAACCAACACCCCAGCAAGACATGGAGCCTTTCCTTCACACCGACATTTCTCTGCACCCGTTCCAGTCACTCCCTGACTCACAGGCACCCCTGCTCTGCATGCTCTCACCCAGGCTCATGTTCTAGAACATCACAGAAACACCGTCGTCCATTGTAATTATGCTCTGTGCTTCCCTTCCCCTCTGGGCATTTTGGCTCACCCATGTAATGGTGTACGTTAGTAGCTTATTCCCTTTATTGCCAAGTATTATTCTATTACATATATATGTATCTATATATATAAAAGGCTAAGTGACCAACTGTCCATCCATCGAACCGTCCGACTGACCAACCAGTACATATGGCACACACTGGCAATTTAAAAATAAACATTGACTCACGCATGTGCGATACATACAAAGCTCTCACTGGTGCCAATTGCATGTGTTTTTTAATTTTATAATACTATTTTATATATATACTATTTGACATGTAATTTTTTTGCAGTAATGTAATTACCACACAATTCTTTTTTTTCTTTTTTAAAAATTAAATCTTTATTGTTCAGATTATTACAGTTGTTCCTCTTTTTTCCCCCCATAGCTCCCCTCCACCCAGTCCCCCCCCCCCTCTCCGCCCTCACCACCCCCCTCATCCATAGGTGCACGATTTTTGTCTAGTCTCTTCACACATCCCCACAACCCTTC
>NW_006289395.1:3249285-3273740 GCF_000327345.1 Myotis davidii
ATGGGGGCTTTGTTGCTCACTGATTCTGCTCCCTGATTGTGTCCCTTATGGATCTGAGGAGCTGCAATCTGGATGGTCCCACTCTGACCACTGGGCACACTGGCTCCAGGATCTCTAAGGAGGTACTAATCTAGCCTCTGCCTGAGGCTACCCAGCAGGAGCCAGCTGTGAAGCAATGCAAATTGCCTTGGGGCCTTGGGCCAGTTGCAGTTTGTTAGGTAATTTTCAGATTGCAAAGGGCCGGGCCTTTCCTATCCAAAAGCCTCCATGCACGGCTTGGGCGGAGTGGGGTCCCAAGGGCTCAACAGGGCAGAGCGAGCAGTTATGGCTGCTCTCAGTCCTGCCCTCTGATGCTCTGCTTCTCAGTGTCCCAGCAATTGCTGCAAGCACCTCCGAGAGAAAGCTGCCCTCGAGTTCCGAACGATGCCAGACAGTCCTGCTTCTCCAGTATGAGTCTGGGTCCCCAGAGACTCGCTCGGAACTGGAGCTCAGAGCTTGAGACTCCCTCCTGATTGAAAAAGACAACCGTGTCTTCAGCCACCAGCCCTCTCCGCATATGCCTCCGTACCTCTGTACTTCACTTCCGCACCGCACCTCCTCTGAGTCTTGGTATGCTTTTCTCTTTCCTTCTAGTTGTAGAATTTCCACTCAGCCAGCCTTCCTGGGTTCTGGATGGTGTCCTTTCCCATCTTTTAGTTGTATTTTTGAAGTGGTTGTGCAAGGCAGCAATCTCTGGTGTTTACCTATGCTACCACCTTGGTTTCTCCATGAATCTTTCTTCTAATTAATTTCCTTTCAATGTGCATGAATTCATGCACCAGGCCACCCAGTGCATGAAATTCGTGCACTTGTGGGGGGTTGTCCCTCAGCCTGGCTTGCGCCCTTTCGCAGTCAGACATCCTTAGTGCTGCCGTGGTGGTGGCAGAGGCTCCTGCCACCTCTGCTGCGCTCACCAACCATGAGCCCAGCTTCTGGCTGAGTGGCGCTCTCCCTGTGGGAGCACGCTGACCACCAGGGGCAGCTCTTGCGTTGAGCATCTGCCGCGTGGTGGTCAGTGCATGTCATAGTGAGCATTTGAGTGGCCTTAGCATATCATTAGCATATTATGCTTTGATTGGTTGAATGGCCTGCCTGACGACCGGACACTTAGCATATTAGGCTTTTATTATATAGGATTTATTTCAGAGAGGAAGAGAGAGAGATAGAAACATCAATGATAAGAATCATTGATCAGCTGCCTCCTGCATCCCCCCTACTGTGGATCAAGCCCACAATCCAGGCATGTGTCTTTTCCTGGAATTGAACCTGAAACACTTTAGTCCATAGGCCACAGTATTTTTATTTCCTTGGAAGAAAAGCTCTTTGCCCTAGCTGGTTTGGCTCAGTGGATAGACTGTTGGTCTGCAGACTGAAGGGCCCTGGGTTCAATTCTGTTCAAGGGCACATGCTCAGGTTGCAGGGTTGATCTCCAGTAGGAGGTGTGCAGTAGGCAACCAATCAATGATTTCCTCTCATCATTGATGTTTCTCTCTCTCCCTCCCTCTCTGAAATCAATAAAAATATATATTAAAACAAAAAAGGCTCTTTGTCCACCCACAGAATACATCTGACACCAGATGTGTGGGTTTTCTCTCACAGTAAGTAATTCTGATACTAACTGCCCAGAGTTAGTGCAGACCCTGAAGCATAGTAACCTCTATTTTGTAAAAACTGCTGTTTGAATTTTCCATTAAGCATGTTATCTGAAATGTACTATGCTCAAGGCTACTGAGTTATGCTGTGTTCAAGGTTACAAGCTTCCTGCAAAATATCTACATAGGGCTCTTTGTAAAGCCTGCAAAAGGTCTGGAAAACCCATATTTGGGGGACAAAGAGACCAATGAGGTATAAAGGAAAAGCTTCCTCCATGTTGCTTTGCTCAGACTTTGAGAGACAACTACTCTGGGACTGCTAGTGTAACATAAGACTGCAAATTAATTTGGCTGATTGATTGATTAAGGCGTCCTCTGTTTAGTTTGCTGATTTACAACATAACAACCCTGCTAGGCTCCATTCACAAGATTGCCCCCCACTTCACACCCCGATTTCAAGTCCCAGGTTGTCTCCCATACTTCTGACCAATCAGCTATAAATCAGGGGTTCCCACGACCTGCTCTGTAAGTTTGACAATTTGTGAGAATGGCTCCCAGAACTCAGGGAAACACTGATGTGAACTGGTTTATTCTTAAGTATATGAAAAAGGATGCAGATGAACAGCTATATTGGCAAGATCTGGAAGGGTCTTAGACCGGTCCCCTGGGAGATGGGGAGCATCATCCTCCTGGATGTGGCTGTGTCACCAACCAAGAGGCTTTACGAATGCTGCAGTTTAGAGATTTGTATGGAGGCCACATCCTGTGGGCACAATTGATGACTAACTCAGTCTCAGCCCCTCTTTCCTCCCCAGCGATGGAGACTGGAGCTGAAAGTCCCAAGCTTGTAATTGAAATAGGAATTTTTAGGGGGTGAAAAAGACAGGTTTAGGAGATTTTAGAAATTTTAGAAATTAAGGGGACCATGGAGGAAGCACAGGGCTGCAGAGCAGCGAAGGTATATTTCCATAGAATAGGGGAGCTGAAAAGCTGCAACAGGTACATTTCCATAGAATGAGGGAGCTGGGAACAGCAGGTCTATATTTACAAAATAAAGGGAATAGGAAAACAATAAGGAAGGAGGGGGGAGAACCTCACATGCCTCCCCCCGCCCTCTCCCCCAGGTTTGATCTTTGAGCTCAGGAGTTACTATAGTAACCAGTCCAAGGGAATAGTGACCAATCAGAGGGGATATCAAGGCACAAAGATCTGCAGCCTTTATAAACCGTTGGAAAAAGGAACTCAGTGGGACCCTTTTCCCCTCCCCACATGGGAGTCTGTACTGTGAAATTCTTTCCCCTCCCCCACGTGGGAATCTGTACTTGTTCTTCAATAAATCTCCACCTTTGCTATACCATCTTCTGTCTGTGGATTCATTCTTCAACTCCTACGGACAAAGAATCCGGGGAACCTCCCTGCCCAGGGGAACACCGTGTGTTCCAGTCCAAAAGTTCCGTTTCATAATCATGGCGCGGTCTTCGTGGTAACCAGCCCCATCCTGAAGGTGTTCAGAGGCCCTCCAAGAGCTGTCTCTTCTCCCGGTGATCCTACCACCCAGGAAGTCCCAAGGGATTTGGGAGCTCTGTGTTGGGAACCAGGGTCACAGAGCAGCTATTAGAACAAAAGGTGCTCCCTGCATCCCTATCCCCGAGGAAGTTACATACAGGGTTTGGGCGCCCTGTGTCAGAAACCTGGGGCAGAGACCAAATACATGTATTTCTTATTGTCGCATTATGACTACTCCACACATTTTTTTTTATACATTCTCTTGATGATGGACATTTGATTTGGGTTGTTTCCAGGTTTGGATTGTTATGAACCAAGTTGCTATAAACATATTTATATGTCTTTTTGTGGACACATGTTTTTCACTTTCTGGGATAAGCACACACTAAGTAGCTGTGTCATAGGGTAGGAAAATGATCACAGTTTCCGTCACATTTATTTCCAATTGTGTCATTGTTGTTGCCACTGCATTTAGGATTTTTTGCCATTCCATTTTCTAAATGTTTATTTCTGGTTTATAAGAAGGAGAATGCTTTTAAAAAATATTTATTGGGTAGTTGGAGTCTTGTTTATCATTCTCATTGGTTCTTATTGTCTTTTCCCAAGCAATACATGAATAGTCTCATCATAAATGATTCAAACATTAAAACTATATCCAGGAAATACAATGTGAATGCCACCCCTCCTCTTCACCCACCTCTCACTTCTCCTCCAGAGATACCAATGCTGGCACCCAGTAGGTTGCTTTCAGACTTTTTCCCTAACCATTTAAATGCATGGCTTCATAGGTTATAAACCACACTGCACACATATCACATCTAGATCTTATAGATTTGTGTAGTTATGCTGGTTGGCTTTTTAGCAGAAGGCAATAAAATGTCCTGTACTAACAAAATGAGGACATATTATAATTCCTGACAGCTGGAAATCAACCATCTCGAGGAACTCTCTGTAATTTGCACAAAGGTCTCATATGGGTCTTACTTTGAATATATATAATATACATAGGTGGCTATATAATTTTTTACAAAAACATACACATAGATCTTTAAAAAATTTATTTGTTTATTTATTTATTTACTTATTTATTTTTAAATATATTTTTATTGATTTCAGAGAGGAAGGGAGAGGGAGAAAGAGATAGAAACATCAATGATAAGAGAGAATCATTGATTGGCTGCCTCCTGCAGATCCCCGCTGGGGATTGAGCCTGCAACCTGGGCATGTGCCCTGACCGGGAATCGAATTGTGATCTCCTGGTTCATAGGTCAACGCTCCACCACTGAGCCATGCTGGTCGGGCTACATAGATCTTTTTAAATATAAGTGGAATCATTGTTGCCTAGTGATTTCCCTTTTTTTTTAGTTATCAATATACCTTAAATATGTTTGCATTTTAATACATATATAGATTTAGCTCACTTTTCTTAATTACTGCATATATTTCATAATATCTGTGTATTAAAATCTAATTTGAACATAAGATCGAGTTTAAATTTTTATTAAAGATTTTTAAACATGATTGTTTGTATACATATGTAAATATTTATTTAGGGAGCACTAGGGCCTGCCAGCTGACATCATTTTGAACAATTCATCCTGAAAGAAGAGTTGTTGAATTTAAAGATATGCACACTTAAAATTATTTAGGTTCTACCATTTATGTCTCTGGCAAGCTTTAGCAAAATACACTTTCACTACCAGTATATGAAAGTACCTATTTATATCAATTTTGTAGAACATTATCTCTTTAATGTTTGGTTGAACAATGATACTGCATTATTGTTTTAATTCACATTTTACTTATTTACTCACTGAAGAATGATCAACAAGTTTTCATATGTTTATTAGCCTTTATTATTCCCCCCCCCCCGCCCCTGAATGTCCCTCTCATATTTTCCACTTATTTTCATCCTGGATTGTTTGCTTTTTTTCTTATTGATTTGTGGGGACTCTTTATATATCTGGATATTAATCTTGAGTCTACTATTGCAAATATCTTCCCCAGTCTGTTGCTTAGTATTTTACTGTGTGAACAAAATTTTTAAATACATTTTAATAGTTAAATTAGTGATTTCTTTGCTACACTCAAGATTTTTTTTTTTGGTCTTACTCAGAGGGTCTTTCTGAATTCAAACTTATAAAAATAAATATTTTGTTCATATTATCTTCTATTTAGCTAACGTTTTCCTGGGATTTATTTTTATGAGTGGTGAGACAGGTAGAGTCCTCATCACTTACACAAGATATATTTACTGAGGAGTGCCATTTGTTGGGAACCGTGCTGGTTGCTATGGAAACAGCAGTGAATAATGAAGACAGCTCCTGTTCTTATGTGGCTTACATTCTAATGGAGGCAACAGGCTGTAAACAAGTAAACGTTTAAACAAGATATATTTTTATTGAATTAAATGTTCAGTAGAAAATAGGCTCTTATCCTGGAGAATGACTTCTTTTTGTTGAGTGTTTAGGGAAGCTCTCTTTCGGGAAGTGACACTTGAGCTAAAATCTGAAGGACAAGAAGGAGCTGTCTGGCAGAGGCCCCGAGTTACAACCAGTGATGGGGTGGATACAAAAAGTCAAAACATCTTCTTAACTATTTACAGACATTTCATAACATGAAGATGGAAGTCATGAACTGAAGCCAATTGTGCGTTCCGCGGCCAGTTCCATCTGCAAGGTGACCAGGCCCGTTCTCTGTTCTGGTGATTATGGATCAGTGTTAGTTTTAAGGATTGTAGGGTTTCACCTCTTCTCAATCGTCATGGGAATTTGAGTGACAACCTTGAACTAGGGGCTGCCAGCTGGCGTCATTTTGAAATCTCAACGGACTTTTTATTGGATGTTGAGCAACAATGCCTTTTACCGTGTACTCTCTTACAAGTACCTATTGTAGTTTGCTAAATAAGGACAGCACAATGTGAATTATCAAATTATTTCATGGGATCTGAGTAGGTTAAAACTAAATATACCTGACTATCAGTCCATCCCACCGCCACACATCAGACCCCTGGCTTTGTTTAGAATGACTTTCCTGGTCTCTTCCTTTCTCTCAGGCTCAGTGCATTCCTCAGGAAGAAATCTGGGTTGATTTCAACACATGAATGAATGAGTGACTAAGGCTCCAAGGTTCTAAGCCACGGCGCATAGCTGTGAACAATTTACTGTGAAGGCTGTAAAGCAGACACCACTTAATGTCCACGTGGGTTATAAAAAATGATTTGACATAAAAATGATTTTATAAAATATCTGATGTTGAGAAATACAAATTGCAAAATGTGATTGTTTTTTGGAAGACTGAACAACTCAGCAAAAACATCAACAGACAATTGTAGCCATTTCTAAAGACTCAGCGGGAATTGGCCAGGTAGGGAAGTGTGCTGGCATGTTATGTATAGAGAGGCTGGGTTGGGGGAATTCTTTGGGGGATGGCATCACTCTAAGCACTTGGGGCAGCAGAGGTAAAGGCCTGGAGGTAGGAGAGAACATAACACAGGTAGAAAGACAGCTACAAGGCAATTAGAAGCCAGATGGGGTGAGATTGTAAACTTCATTAGATTGGGAATTTGGGTTACCTAACTCAAGGAGTCAGCGAACTATGGCCCAAGAGCCAATTACCTTTGTGAATAAAGTTTTATTGGAACACTGCCATGCCCCTTTGATGACAAATGATCTGTGGCTACTTTTGCACTACAAAGGCAGAGATGAGTGGTTGCTGCAGAATCTGTATGGCAAGCAAAGCCAAAAATGTTTACTAACCTGCCCTTCTAGAAAAAGTTTGCTGACTCCTGATGTAAGTCACTGCCATGTCCCCTGTAATGCCTGGCACATGATGGGTGCTCAGTACAGTAATTTACACTGAATGAAGCAGTCACTGGAGTTCAGGTCATGAAGGGGCCTTCCATTTAGGAGATGGAGCATTATGGTAAAAGTGAAACATTTTTGAGCCATTCATTCATTCATGCATTCATTTATTAATTCTCACACTTTGAGACTCACCTCAAGCCTGAATTGACCTCTCTGTAGTGTGTTTCGATAGAAAACTGGGCAAAACAGTCACCACACTGTCTTCTCATATACTCACTGGCTTCCTTCTCTAGACTGAGATCTGCTTGAAGGTAGAGGGCATTTCCTCTTCCTTTATTCCAGGCATAATGCCTGAAACATTGGGAGCCTTGGATAAATACTTTTCGAGTGAATTACACAAGCATTTGAAAGAATCAAGGAATCTGGAAATAATGCTGACTTAGGAGACACTTGTGCTCATAGGAATCATGTGAAAGTGCTTTGTAATCTGAAAAGATTTATGCAAATGGAAAAACTCTCTTATTGCTTAAAAACTTTCCTACTTGTGTGCGAATGCTAAGTGCGTACGCTCCTTTAGGGAGCTGACAAGAAAATGTGTGCAGTTTGGGCCCAGACAAGTCTGAATTCAAACCCCAGGGTTTTTTTCATCAGTTTCTACAGTGATGAGCCCAACCCAGGGGCCACATTTTTAATAAAGTAATGAAAACTAAAAACTTTTATTCAATACTATGGAAAAATGCCCATTCTTACCATTTGAATGAACCCTATTTTTAACAGAAAAATGTCCCCGAGAAAAGTGGCTCTGCTTTTAGTCCCTGCAATGTTAATATCTGGGCATATTTGGGAAGCAGTGATGCAAACATTAAAATAATTATTTTTGGTCGTATAGATTTCTGTGGTACTTACACTGAGTTTAAATGCATTATCTCATTCCATTACCAAAATAGGTAGGGAGATATTGTTAAATACATCATCCGAGTTACACATCATTATCCAGCAATTCCATTCCTAGGTATATACCCCCCCCCCAAAATAAAAAATGTATTCAAATAAAACCTGTTCACAGATGTCTATAGGAGCACTATTCACAATAGCCAAAAGGTAGAAACAGTCTAAATGCCCATCAACAGATTAATGGATAAACCAATGTGATACATTCATACAATGGACTATTATTCAGCCATAAAAATGAATGAAATACTGATACAGGATACATCATGGATACATTTTGAAAACATTATGCTAAGAGAAAGAAGCCAGACTCCAATGACCTCATAGTGTATGATTTAATCTATATGAGATATTCTAAATAGACAAGACCATGAAGACAGAAAGCAGGGACTTGGGAAAGGGGGGAGTAGGGAGCAACCGTTCATGGGCACAGGGTTCCCGTGAACTGATATGGAACTAAATCATAATAGTTCAATATTGTAAATGCCATTATAATTCAAAATGGTAAGTTTTATGTTATGTGTATTTTATTACACATACAAAAATATTAACCGCATTTTATGAGTCTCAGATATGTGAAGACTTGCCCAAGTTCACACAGAGAAATAGCACCAGAGCTAGGGGTCAACTAGACCTGTTTGATTTGGCCAATATGCAGAGGACACAGAATAAGGAGAGGTGAAGGCCACAGTCCTTCCTCCCACGGAGCCCCCTTCCTGTGCTTGCTGGATTTCCCCTCTGCCTGGGCTGGGTCAGCAGGGCAGGTGAGCCCCACCATGGTGCCCACGTTCTGGAGGACAAAGTGCTCCGGCTGGTCGACCACAAGTTAGATGATCCTGGCTCGGTGGGCACCGGGCACACAGAGATTTGGCCTCAGCCCTTCCCGGTAGGACACTGCTCTGTGTTTTGAGAAAGAGCAGAGAAATCACCTTCATCCCAACATCCCTCCTCAGCCAGCCGGATGGCTCTCCCCTGTCACTGGAGGCTTTGTTCTTCCAATCCTTACTCTCTTGTAAGAGCTGAGAGATCCCCTCTTAAATTAGACCACCTGCTATGACAGAAGGGTGGGTGGGTACTCGTTCAACAGTGGGCATCCACTGCTCAAAGCTGTCTGTCCTAATAGCTTTTGTTGCCCACTGTCTCCCCCACAAATCTTTCGGGCCCAGTTACTTAAGACTCAGGGATTTTTCTCTTCAACACCTCACCTCCTGGGGTCTTGCAGAGCTGTAGGCAACTGGGACTCCTTCTCTGCAGAAAGGAAGCAACAGGGCAGATTGTGCAGCTGAAAAATCGAAGGTTTTATCAAGTCCCACTCTCAGTTCAGTCCCTATTCACTTCCCTCTATTGGAGTCTGAATTTTCCTGGGTCTGTATCAGCTTCCTCCCACCCCGTCCTCTGACCTTGTGATGTTGTCCCCAAGGGCTGCGCTCAGCCTGAGAAGGGGAGAAGCTGGGACTTACCAACACGTGACCATTCTACCGGTGAAGGTCAAGGAGTCTTTCGACAGGGACCGAGGCAGGGGCTTGGAGAAGGTGCCCCTTTGTGCTCGGCTCTTGGCTCTCTCAGGTGGGAGGGTGTCCCAACCTGCGGGACAACAACGGGGGAACGAAGAGACACCCTAGGAGAATGAGACAAGCAAGGGACACGAAAGAATGGAGGCAAGACAGTGTTCTGATCAAGCCTCAAACTTTATTTTTACAGCCGCAGGATATATACTGTTTTAGGGACGGGGGGTGGGTAAAGGGGTCTATGGGCAGTAACCTATTACTAGAGATTTAGTAGACTCTCTCTGTGCTGAGCGCTCACCTTTCCCCACCTGCTCGCACTCAGTGCAAGGGTCCTCCTGCATCACAGTCATCTCTCTGAGAGGAGCCCCAACGGGAAGATGCACTTAGAACTCTAATGATGGAGAGGACCTGGCCATGTCCTCCTCCTCCCAGATAAACCAGAGGGACACCATGTGACAGACAGGGCCATGAGCTGACAGAGGTGGCTCGGAGGAGTGTAAGGAGGCTCCGGTTTTGTGGACGAATGCAGAGACCCAACCTGACAGACTGTGTTCGGGTGTCCAAGCCAGTCCCAGCTATGGTTCACACTCAATTCCACTGGCCTCTTCATGGATTTATTTCTCAATAGACTAATTGATTGTGTCAATGCTAAGCAGACGGAGCTGTCTCTGCTCAGGGGGAAATCCCATGGGTTCATTTATTTCCTCCTGACCCAGAAAGAGGGGCTTTCTGGAGCTGGGCGCAGCATTTTGCACATCGCAATTTCCTGCTGCCGGCGGCCAGAGATCCACTGAGTCCTTTCTGAAGGTGATTTCTCTCTCTCTCTTGAAACGCACCAGCCGTGCGCGGTGCGGCTCCTGTTCTCCTCTCGGGTTTCTCCGTGAGGGTGAGCTGCTCTGAGGACGGGCCCAGGCCCCCCACGCAGCTCATGAAAATTTGATGTGTGCAATAAAGCCTGTCTTGCTTCCTGCAGCCAGCCCCTTTGTCCAACAGAGCTAAGACCCTTCTGGGAAATGCTGTGATTTAAGCTGAAATGTCGGGGAACGGGTGGGTGGGGAGGAAATGTGGGGCTCTGACATACAACCCCTATCTCCAGCCACTTAATAACCTGGCTAAGAGCCACAATCAATAGAGCCGCCGGCCGGGCTCCAGCCCCTCCTGCTTTCCCAATCAATCAGCAAGCTTTAGCAAGCCCCCGATTGGAATTTATGTCACTTTAAAAGGATGGGCTCCTAGGCCGGTCCTGGGGAGGCTAATTGACTCCTCCTGGGCACTTTGATTGGCTTCCGGTTGGAGACCAGCAGCCTGCGGACCACGGCAGCTGTTAGGCCTGCCCATGCGCCCAGGAAATCGGCGTCCGCACAGCACCCACTCACCTCCACATTTTCCTCACCGCACATAACTCTCCCATCAATTAGTAGCACTTTTAAAAAAAAATAAAATTGTGATTCAGAGGAAAGAGAACAATTGAGATCTTTAAAATGTGGCAAGCTTTTTACATAATTTTTCTTGCATTTATTCTTACACCAAATTTATGAGGTCATTATAGCATAAGTATGCCTCATTTTTTATACAAAGCAAGTGCAGCAAAGCCACCCTGCCCCTCAATGGGAGGCAAGAGTGAGCCCCATGCACTGCCTGTGCGCCCTCACCTACCCAGGAACCTACGAGCCATGATGGGCAGTGAGCTGTGGACTGTGCGCCTCCCCAAACCTCCTCACCTCCAGTGCCAGAACCCAGAGGGAACCCCAGACACCCAACCTTCCCTGAGCTTCAACACTTTTGGCCTCACTACCTACCAGCTGCCTAGAGTCCTTCACAACTAATCTCATTTCTTTCTCCATCTTGATTTCTCCATCTGCCAAGGGCTCAGGCCTCGTGACTGTCTCTAACGCTACTCCCTCCTTAATTCTGGGCGATTTCACCCACCCTTGGGTAATGTTCTGCATTCCTGAATGCCTCTCTTCCTGGGAGGCTACATTCCACTCTATCTGGCCCTTCACTCTCCTGGCTTTATCCCAAGCCTTGCTGTTACCAACAATTGCAACTTTCATGAATTCCCTCTGTCTTCCAACTCACTCTATCTAATGCCCATCCAGCAATCCTCCAGTTGCACTGGGACACTCAACCCATTGATCCAACCACCCTTTCCTGTCCATCCATTTGCTGCTACTGCCTCCCTCTTTATTCACTTTAAACTCTGTGATTAAACATTACTTTTACTCCCTTGCATGTGTCCCCACAGCCTTGCCCTCCCACTTCATTCAGTCTTGCTGCTCCCATGCAGCTGAATGTGGCTATTAAAGAGACCCACACGCACAGCTAAGCCGACTCTTATTTTTATTCATAGCTACAAGCTGCCAGCAGCCACGCCATATTTCTCTAGTTCACTCTTCTCCAAAATTTCCATGTTTCATCTTCCCCTTTTGCCTTGAAACCTCCCAAACTTCCTCTCCCACCCACACTCTCAGATGACCTGGTTCCCTAGCTCACTGGGAAATGAAGAGACTTCCTCGGGCTCCCCCACACACATCCACCTGCTCACCAGGACCTGCACCAGGTCCCCTGCTTCCTGCTTCTTCTTATAGAGCAGTGGTTCTCAACCTTCCTAATGCCGCGACCCTTTAATACAGTTCCTCATGTTGTGGTGACCCCCAACCATAAAATTATTTTCGTTGCTACTTCATAACTGTAATTTGGCTACTGTTATGAATCGTAATGTAAATATCTGATATGCAGGATGTATTTTCATTGTTACAAATTGAACATTATTAAAGCATAGTGATTAATCTCAAAAACAATATGTAATTATATATGTGTTTTCCGATGGTCTTAGGTGACCCCTGTGAAAGGGTCGTTCGACCCCCAAAGGGGCCGCGACCCACAGGTTGACCGCTGTTATAGAGGAACTGCCTGTGCTCCCATAACAAGCAGCACCTGTGGCATCACAACAGCAAGTCTGCCCTCTCCACGGGATCGTTTCCATTAGTGCACAAACCTGCTGTCCACCTTCAAAAGAAAACCTCCCGGTGACCCCGTTTTCCCCTCCAGCCACCATGCAATTTCTCTGCTCCCTTTTGGATTTAACAACAAGGTCAACCAGAACACATTTGATGGAACAATTGGGGCAAAAGCCTAATTGGAGTTGGTTTGAGGGGCAAGGGGAAAAAGGAATTGGAGGCAGTGGGTCTGCTCAAAGTGACAAGAAATGAATCTGGGAAGGTTGGTGTATATTGGTCTGATGCTCACTAGAAGGCTGGCATAGTCACAGAACATGGAGGCAAGTGGCTGTGGAAAGACAGGTGAGCAGAGTGGGTAGGTCAGAATGGGGATGTGGCTGCGTGCTGGTAATAGAGGGGCCTTTGCTCTACTTTTTTCTGTTCTAGGACCACAACTTGCAGAGGCAACTTTGTCTTTTTCAAGTCCCCATCTTGTGTGGATAGATTTTCATATAATAAAATGTAACTTTATATATACACTAGAGGCCCAATGCATGAAATTCATGCAAGGGGCTCGGCCCTCACAGCCCTGGCTTTGTCCGGAAGGTCAACCGGAAGGAGGTCCGGAAGGTCGTTTGGCTGTCCGGTCTAATTAGTATAGTACGCTTTTATTATTATAGATAAAAAATGACATTTTATTATATGAAAAGAATATATATATATACATATATCTGTATATGTAAAGTGATATTTTATTATATGAACATAATATATCATACATACATATATATGTACATATATGATATGTAAAATTAAATTTTATATGAAAATCTAATAATGTTATTTTACTAAAATTAATCGTTTATCAACTTTGATTTTTCTGTTTTCTTTTAATCAAATCCTTCAAAAACACTGCATGACACACAAAAAAATTATTAATATACTAGAGGCCCGTGCATGATCAGGGCCTGTGAGGGACATGGGAGGTTGGCCAGCCAGGGAGGGGCCGTGGGAAGGCTCCAGGGCATGTCCAGCCTGTCTTGCTCAGTCCCGATTGGCCGGACCCAACCAGCAAGCTAACCTACCAGTCAGAGTGTCTGCCTCCTGGTGTTCAGTGCACGTCATTGCGACTGGTCGACCTGTTGACTGTTTAACCCCTGGTTGTCAGTGCACGTCATAGTGAGTGGTTGAGTGGCCTTAGCATATTATTAGCATATTATATTTTGATTGGTTGAACGGCTGACCTGTTGACCGGACTTAGCATATTAGGCTTTTATTATGTAGGAAATTGATAATAGAGCATTTCTGAAGACTATCTGGGTTTAAATCCCAGCTACGTCATATCCTAGCTCTGACCTTGGTAAATGTTACTCAAACTCTCTGTCACAGTTTCCTCATTAGTAAAGTACGAATAACAGCAGTAACTGCTTTATAGGCTTATTATGAATATTAAGTTTTAGGATGTATAGGTTCCTTTCTCCTCTTACCTTCATCAGAGCTGGACGCCATCTCCTCGGTGAGACCATGTGCCCTGTGCAAGCCGGAGCAGTCTCTCTCGTCCAGCTCTCAGGACTGCGAACTTGGATTCTCACGTTGGGCTCGGCCCTGCTCATCTTCCATTGCTGTCTCAGGGAAGACCAGCCAGCCAGCTCTGCCTGCCCTCCAAAGCTCTCTCTTAGGTTCATAAATGATTCTTCTCTGTCCAAGGAATGGGACCAGCTCTACACACTTAGGTCTCAGCCCTGCTCCTGCCTTAGTGCCGACAGGTCCCATATGGCTTTAACCAGCCTACATCCTGGCTTCAGTCTCCCTCTTCTCCAAATGCATACTGGGCTAGAAGTGACCAAGAATAATACAAACCAACACAAGGATAACTTCGGTACTGCTCTAGTTTTAAAAGTACATCACTTGCAAATATTAATCTTCTAACCACCATTAACAACTTATTACTAGCATCCTGCCTCACAAGGGGTCAGGACCATGCATTTGAAAACCATAATTAACACATGCACGCTAGAGTGCAAACAAGGACTGGCCAGATCAGCGGAGAGAGTGAGGGCTGGGTGGGGACTGTGGGGAACTCGAGGGCATGGGTCCAGCTGCAGGGGGCAGAAGACCACTCTCCTCCACTCCATTGTCACTGTGGTCTCTGGACATGACCCATCTTCTGAGTTTTCAAAAGACACTGAAAATTCAAAATTTAAAGGAAAACTTCTGATTTAAAAATACTAAAAATCAAACCCTTCAAAAACCCTGCATGCCATAAAACAAAACTGCACGCTGAGTCTCGTCCACGGGGAGATACCCTGCAACCTGCTCTCACCCCTGTGGGTCTGCGCCTTCCCAGGATGGCCTCCTCCTGGCTTTCCAGCTGTGTCTCTGCCATACCTCACTCAGCTCCCCTTCCGGGTCAGTGTGTCACCACCACGCCCATGAACCCGGTCAGAGGTGCTTGGAGAGGGGGGCTCCTGCATTGTCAGGAGGTGGAGAGAGATGAGGGGAGAGCGAAATTGATGTTTTCACATCTAACACCCAATGGGTCACTTGCCCAGTGAGCAAGGTGGCAGGCGAGTCAGAGTGGCCTTTGCAGAGCACTGAGAACCGAAGCTGTGAGAAGCTGGCTCAGCTAACCCTGCGGGCGGTGGGGTGTCTTGTCATCAGGGCGAGGGCTGCTAGTGGCTGTGTTAGCACGACAGCCTTTCCAGGTGCCTTGGGCTTGATGCTGCGGAGAGCCAGTTGGCCATCAGGTGAGGAGGGAGGAAGGGACTGAGGGAGAGGGGATTGCCTAGGGAGTGAGGAGCCCACCTGTCAGCTTCAGCCAGGGTCTCAAGACACATCCGCAAGGCCAACTCCACTTCACCTGGGGACAGGGGATAGGATTAGGGAGCTTTGGAGAAGGTGCTTACCCCACCTCCCCTTCTTCACCACCCTCCCGCCACACACACTGGGGAGATGGGGACTCCTGACTTAGCGGACACTCCACTTGGCTTTCACCTGTGGGAGGAGACTACTTGTGTGTGTTTAGTTGCGGGCAGGGGGCCCACAGTCTCCAGACTGCACTTCTCAGTAAGGTGACAATGAATTTGCTGAGAAATGGAATCTCTGGCCTCTAAACGGAACCCTCCGGAGGTCAGGGAACCCTCTCTGGGAAATCATTGGGTTCAGCACAGAGTCTGGCACATAGTAGGGGTTCACGAATATTGTTGAGTGGACAGAAGAAAGAAAGGAAGGAGAAAAGGAAGAAGAGAAGGAGGGAAGGATGGGGGAGGGTTGCCTGTGGGAGTAGATCCAGTATGTGAACCTTGGGAAATGGTTGATAAAGACTTTCATTTTGGGAAAGAGGGTGTTGAATACAGGCCAGACCTTTCTCTTATACAAACAGCACAGAGAAAGGGGGAGGCCTGTATTATTATTATTTTACCACTGGACAATTAGGCAGTATCTTTCTGTTAAAACCCAAAGCTTTTCCTCCCATCTGAAAAGAAATAGTTTTAGTAATGTGACCATTTCAATTTTGAGTCGGAGATAGATTTATGCACAGAAAAATGAAGCATTTCTTTGAGAATGACCGTATAATTTAAAGCCCAAATGATCGTATTAAGGGCTTAGTTACTATTATGCCTGCTTGGAAGCAGGGAGAGAGGCAGAATGCTGGCCCGCTGGTCGGCAGTCCCCTCAACAGCCACCCAGCGGGTGCTGTGAAGCGCCTTCTCTCCTTGCGGTGCCCTTGGCTCTCAGAGCTGCCGCAGCCCCCAGATCAGATGTTTCTGGAGCTGAATGGATAGAGGACACGCGTTTCCTTGGCTACTGAACTCAGAGCACAGTGCAGACCGGGCCCCTCACTTCATCCCACTAACACGGCCACTGTCTCTATGAGCATGAACTGCATGACTCATTAATTGCATGACTCATTAATTGCATGGCTCATCAGCAAGTCCCATGCCATTCTATAGCAGTAGAGGAGGGACTGCCATTTTGTCCCAGGAAGGAGAGGATTCAGTTTTTTTCTTCTCATGCAAATCCCCCGGTAGTTTGCTCCTCCCGGTCCTCCAGTGAGCCTTGTGGGGGATCTCCATGAGCCCCCAGAGTAGCCCTCCAGGCACACCACCGTGAACATAATGCTTTAGAAGGGAACCGCTTCTCCCCTTTCTCATCGGAGGAAAACGTCCATCCTCTTTCCAATCCTATTACAGTGTCCTCTCCGGGAAGGAGGAGTGACTTCTCCAAACGCCAGCCCTGGAGAGAGGAGTCTTGCCTTGGTGGTCCAGTCCCCTCCTTGCTTCTCTCTTGGATGCTGGCTTCTGTGCGTTCTTATTTCTCTGCATGGTAAAGGCTGGCTGCATCCGGCCCTGGGGGGTGTGGTGGTGTGAGTGGGAGAGACGGAAGATCTAAAGTTGAACCGGAAGGTAATTTCTTTGGAGGAGGGTCAATTACTATGGAGTACTTGTTGCCCCCCCCCCCCCTCCATGTGTGTTGCTAATAATAAAGTTACTGTTGTGGCTCTCATCTGATTTTTACCTCAGTTGATTCAGACTTTGAAGGAGAGAGGGGGTTGATCGTTAGCACCATACACTCCGTCTTCAAGGCGCTCACAGTCTCCTTGGGAAGCAGAGAGTACATCCAATAAAACAGTGATAAGGAGGACACATAAAAAGTGCCGTGGAAGCCTGCATGAGCCACGTCTAACCAGGAAGACTTGAGGGATGCACAGGAATTAGCAGATGAAGTAAAGTGCAAGCAGTCAGTGTGGCTGGAACATGTGGTGGGAGGTGGGAGCAGGAGGAGACAAGCAGAAACTGGGTAATAAAGGGCATGTAGGTCTTTGTACAGTTTGGATTTTATCTTGAGAACAATAGAAGCCAGGTAGGGTTTTAAGCCAAGAATGAATAAATGAGTGAATTGATCATATTTAGAAAAATTGCTCTGACTTATGGTGTGGCGTGTTCCAGGGTGGGGGATGTCAGCCTGCCAGCTGTATAAGGCCCACGAAGTCATTGGGTCCGGCCCTGCCAAGGCCAAGTAGGGGTGAGTTAATTAAATGTTTGACCAAATATAGCAGGCTAATTATTAAGTTGATAATTTTATATGGCCCACAAATGATGTTATAGTATCCAAATGACCCTTGGCAGAAAAAAGGTTCCCCATCCCCGGTTTAGAGGAAGGCACATATGCATGCAGTGCTTAGGAGATGGCTGACTTCTTCCAGGTGAGACGATGGTGGCCTGCAGGAGGGTATCAGCCTAGATTAAAGTGATTGGGTTTGAGAGACATTTGACTGGTAAAATCAAGAGAGCTGGGTGAGTGATGAACTAGGTGAGGGAGCCTAAAAAAGAGGTCTTGGGTGACTCCCAGGTGTCTGATGAGGGTTCTGGGTGGATGGTGCACCTTTCACCAAAACAGGGAACCAGGGAGGAAGAAAAGTTCTGGGAGGAAGAAAAGTTCTGGAGGAAGATGTCGAGTTCTCCCTCGCACGTTGGATGTAGATGCCAGTGGGATATCCAAGGAGGATGCTTGCCTGGTGGTGAAGCTAAAAGAATGTGTATCTCAGGGAGACATCTAGGAGGTAATGGATGTGACCCGACAGGTGAGCTCTCCCAGGCAGAATGTATAGCATGAAAAGAGAAGTGGACAGAGGAGAGAACCCCAGGGAATGCACGTTGGAGGTTCAGGGAGTAAAAGGAGAAGCAACAGAATCAGAGGAAGGATGGTTAAGAGAGCGGTAGGGAAACCAGGAGAAGCTGTTTGAAACAGCTCTACATGGACAATAGGAGAGCATGCTGCCCAAGGGAACATGGAGGGCTTCTTGGTAAGTATTGAGGCACCATTTGTATTTTGAGTCCATTAATGTGGCTGGGTTGGGCATGGACATCAACTCCAACCTAGAGTTCTAGACTCTAGAGCACCGGTTCTCAACCGGTGGGTCGCGACCCCTTTGGCGGTCGAACAACCCTTTCACAGGGGTCGCCTAAGACCATCCTGCATATCAGATATTTACATTACAATTCATAACAGTAGCAACATTACAGTTATGAAGTAGCAATGAAAATAATTTTATGGTTGGGTCACAACATGAGGAACTGTATTTAAAGGACCGGAAGGTTGAGAGCCACTGCTCTAGAGCATTCCTTCATGGCATTCCTTCCTCCATGCTCACCCTTAACGTTAGGTCATATTTCTCAAGAGCACCAGGTAGTTCTGAGTAGATGGGGACACACAGGGCTTCTAAGTAAAAATTTCAGGAAAATGTTTCTTGCCTTTATTAGCTGCAAAATCAATTGATTTCCAGGACCCTGCAGTTCAGGGGCTGCTGGGCTATGTTTACAGGTGTGCCCCCTCCCTCTCCCTCTGAAGGCACGCTATTACCCTTTCTCTCACCAGTGATTGCAGACTGGAGACACCCGCAGAGAGCTTTCAGCAGCTATGGATTCCCTGGGCCCTGCCCACCATCTAAATTAGAATCTCCGGTCCTGGAGCCCCACAGGCACTGACATTTTTTAAAAGCTCCTCAGGAGTTCCTAATGGGTAGTCAGGACAATGAACTACTGATGGAGACAGACTCAGGCCCCGGGAGCCATTAACCTTAACCAAGTTAAACAGCGCATCCTCCACAGGCGGATCCTTCTGCGAACCTGGAGACTCTGGCAACAGTGTTAGAGTGAGTTCTTTTTCATTCCAGAGCCTCCCGGCTATAGGAGAAGCTGAGGGGTCCTTTATTAGATTTAGTGAACCCAGGGAGGACTGGGGCAGCGATGTCAGGGCTTGTCCGCTGGGCCCCCTTGGCCGCTGGCTGCCTGGGCAGCACTGCTTCCCTAAGAGTCAGCTGAAGACGCCAGAAAACCTGTGGCAGTGAGGTCCAAGGAGAATGGGTCCTGCCCGTGCACACCTGTAGATTCCTCTGGGCAAATGTTCCTTGTCTGCCTGCATTCTGACCCCCCACATACCTGGGCATCGTCTTCATCAGGAGAGAAGTTGAAGTAGCCTGCAGGGCATTGGGAATCTGCTCCAGGTTTCATTAGCTAATTTCAGGGTTCAGCACTGTCCTATACCATTTGTTGCCTTTAAAAATAAGTCATTTTACGGAGCCAAAGTGGGTTGATTTAGGAATAGCAGAGAATTGCAACCTGGGACATGTTAGCTATGCAAAATCATAAGCAAGTGAAAGAGGCAGCAGTTACATTTCCATAAGACAAGGGAGAGGCAGCAGTTACATTTCCATAAGATAAGGGAACTGGGAGTAGCCAAAGGTCTATATTTACAAAATAAAGGAGGGCCTCACATGTCCCCTGTGAGGTTTGACCTTTGAGCTCAGGAGTTGTTATAGTGACCAAATCAAAGGGGAATAGTGGCCAATCAGAAGGGATATCGAGGCAAAAAAACTTCAGCCTTTATAAACCAGGGAAAAAAGGAAATATATAGAGGAGAGGGGAAGTTGGGAGGAACTGTTATAAACAAAGAGTCCTTTGGAGAAAACTGGGACTTGGAAGTGTAATGGCTTTTCATCAGCCGAGTTGTGATAGTCTCATTGGCTGGGCTGTTGCTGGGGGCACAGAAAATCTCCCTTCCTCCTCCAGGCAGAGTCAAGTAGAAAACATCTTCCTGTTGGAGATGAAAGGTACATCTTTTCCTGTTGGGGCAACCCACCATGAGGGCTAAGGTGTGAGATCCCCCTGCCCTCCCAACTCCAATCTTGGTTGAGGTCTCCTTTATTAATTTCCACAAACTTAACCAATTGTAAGCCCCAGTGAATCAAAGAATTATGAAGCTCTGCCAATGTCCCCCACCCGAGCCCTGCAGTCGCTCAGAGTCTTTGATCAGACACCTTTCTGGATTCCTTCTGCTCAGACAGGACATTCCTCACTCTCCAGTCCTGCTGGCACCTGTGCAGGTGAGTTCCGGGGCCCACGGGCAGGGTTTTTAAGGCTCCATAGGGCAAGCCTGCCTTCTTTTTCCAAGCGACACCAGCTATTTCGACTCATAGGAGTTGCCCACTTCCTTCTTCTGCAACAACCAAATGAGCTTTGTCTTATGCCCAAGGCAGGTTGTAATTCATCAAATCCACTCATACTCTTTCCGCTTGCTTTTTACCCAGACAAAGAACGCAGCAGAGAGGTTATTAAATCCTTTCCTCGGGTGAAAGACATAGAAAGACTTGCGATTCAGTAATGCGCTCCAGGAATTTAAGTAAATTTTCTATGCTTGATCTCACTGTAATGAAGCCAAATTTGCCACTCTTTACAAGATAACACACAAGAAATATATTCGGCACACACAGCCCCTTATAGTCCCTGCTGCTCCCAACAATAGCAGCTGAGCTTCCTGCTTTAGCTCATATTTTTCTGAATAAGAGGAAATGTATGAACAATTTTCTGCCCCTTCCTCCTGTGCCTGGAAGTTCAACCACATCCCTGGGAGGTTTTTCAGGGTTTCTCCCCCATAGTGCAGTATTTACCCACATTTAATGGTCTGCAAAGTCTCACTTTCAGATACAGTGCAGTTATGGAAACTGTTTCTTAGAAGTGGCTTCTTTGGGGGTAAAATTAACTGCATGTTTTGGCTTTGTTCATTTGGACATCAAAGAAATAACTATAATAGCTTTTGTTTCGTGAGCATCTAATATGTACCAAACTCTGTGCATGGTGCTTCACTACATTGGTTCATGTAATTCTCACAATAACCTTGCAAGATAAACATGATGATCTCAGTTTACAGGGGATAAGTCAGTGTAAGAGAAGTTAAATTTCTTACTCAAGGTCAGAATTAAAACTTAGTTAATAAATCAATCCTTTATTAACTTATTTATTTGAAAAGTTTACATTGAAAAATAAACAAATAAGAATAGGCAGGACAGGGCTGAAAAAGAAGCATGACCAGGCATTAAAATATTATATAATAAAAGCCTAATATACTAAGTGTCTGGTCATCCAGTCGGCCATTCAACAATCAAAGCATAATGTGCTAAAGATATGCTAAGGCTGCTCAACCATTGGTTATGACATGCACTGACCACCAGGGGGGAGACAGTTGACCTGTCAACCAGTTGCTATGATGTGCACTGACCACCAGGGGGCAGATGCTCTGACTGGTAGGTTAGCTTGCTGCTGGGGTCCAGCCAATTGGGACTGAGCAAGAGGGCCAGACATGCCCTGGAGCCCTTCCGTGGTCCCTGCCTGGCTGGCCAACCTCCCCATCGCTTCCTGGCGCAGATCGTGCACCAGTGGGGTCCCTTGGCCTCTCCTGCAATGTCTCACAATCTGGGCAGAGGGACCATCCCCAAACCTGAGTGCACGAATTTTGTGGACCGGGCCTCTAGTATACTATAAAGCCTTAATAATGAAAGTAGCGTGGTATTAGTGCTTGAATAGACAGGAAGACAAAACAATGGAAGCAGAAACTTAGCAGCAGAGTGGGCACGCAGTGGAGGAAACCCTACTAGGTGGTTAGACCCAACAGATAGCTTTGTGAATCAGTCCTCTTTCCCCAGGATGGGATCCCCGCCACCCTGTGGCCGGGCTTGAAGTGGAGCGGGACAGTGAATGCTTTGAGAACCTTAGCCTTCATTTATTCTAACCTTTCTGCTTTGGTCACGAGGAAACTAAGATCCAGAGATGGGAAGGGACTTGGTCCTTCCTTGTTACTATTGTGGTGGGATGACATTTCAAAGTGTTTGTAAAAATTCTATTTCCTTCCTGACATGGTACAGCTGCTGACCCCTCCCATTCACACATAAACAGCAGGGGTTTTCACCACTCCGGGTGGGGCCAGCACACCACTGGTGGAAGAGGCACCAGACTCTACATTGCCAGCTCAAAGAAAATTTGACACTTTACCTGGATGTGTTTATATAGAACAACCCTAAAACTACATGGTCTACACCAGCCGTGGGCAAACTACGGCCCGCGGGCGGATCTGGCCCGTTTGAAATGAATAAAACTATTGAAATTAAAAAAAAAGACCGTACCCTTTTATGTAATGATGTTTACTTTGAATTTATATTAGTTCACACAAACACTCCATCCATGCTTTTGTTCTGGCCCTTCGGTCCAGTTTAAGAACCCATTGTGGCCCTCGAGTCAAAAAGTTTGCCCACCCCTGGTCTAAACCAATGATTCTAAACTAGGAGCACTTTGGGGCATTTGGCAATGTCTAGGGACATTTTTGGTTGTCATAACTGGTGAGGGAAGTGAATGGCATCCAGTAGGTAGAGCCCTGGGCTGCTGCTAATCATCCTACAACACACAGAGCAGCCATGACAAAGCATGGCCTAGGCCCCAGAGTGCATGGTGCAAGGCTAAGAAATCTGTTCTAGCTGGAGGACAGGGAGAGGAGAGTTTGGGTAGAAGAGATGGAGGAAGGCAGAAGAGAAAGACACAGTGGAAAGCAGGGACATCCCTGAGACTGATGTGGTGGTGGGGGTTGTTGGGCTCTCATGAAGATACATTTGCCATTGATCTGCTAGGAAACGTACTTTCCTTCATGCAGGTTATGTTTGTGATAAGAGAGAACTTCTGTCTTGACTAAGGATAGATAGAAAACAAATCTTCCACTCACAAAGTTTTATTTTATGCAATGGGATGGGAAGACTGTCCCTCAGACTGGCTTATGGCTCTGAACACTTCAAGTCTTGTTTTCTTTTCCACTGTCCTTGTACTTCCCACTTTGCCTGCCATTAGATGCAGGACTTGCTCAGATGGTGACATAATACTGGCCCTGCACCTTGTTGTACAAAGTCAAGACTTGAATGACTGGCACAGTGAACCACCGGGGTCTTCCAAGTAACATTCCAGTGTCAGGATGGCTAGCAACTACTTGGAAGTGATTGTGAAATCCCACTACATCCGAAATGTATCCAAACTCAACTCACCCTTATTGTTCATATGAAAAAACAGTAATAAATAATAATACAAGGATAAACTCTGTGTTTTGCATACTCACAACTGTAAACCTACTTTTGCCCCACCCTTTGTAATATTTTGTATATTCCAAAAATGCTCCTGGTCTTCCCAGTGTCATCAGTTATGGGAGGAGGTATTGTTACCAGAGGAAAACGTGCCTCGTCTTCACCCGTTGCTAGTGTGAGTGGGGTCCTAGCGATATCCTGAGAAAATAAATTTTCTGAGACTTGCATGGGAGGATGTGATATAGTACAAAGCTTTAATTCCATGAAATTACATCCCTGGGTTTCCTAAGTCCGATTTCCCTTAGTCCAGTCATAGGCGAAGTGCTGCTGGGGTTCCAGCAGGGCTACAATCAGAGTCAGTGTCCAGAGTTTCCGCTCCATGTTGCAGCCAGGTCCAATGTAGCATCAGGTCCAATGTAGCATCAGGTCCAATGCAGCATCAGGCTCACTGCAGTCCATCAGTCCATTGTGTGTGGGGCTCTACATGGCTGTGGGCCACATGGGAGAATGCCAGGAAGCCAAGAGTGAGCCACGAGCCAAGCATGACAAGATGAACCAAATTATATATCCCAAATTTCTGTGTGCTTGCAGTGGCCATGCCCATCTCTGTCCCCAGGTGTGATTGACAGACAGGTACCTTTCCTATGTAATCCCCACTTTCTGGACTTGCATCCATCTTCCCTCTGTTGGATATCTCCCCCAGTGTTTTGCAGGGAACATACCTATAATGTCTGGCCTTCCATTTGCTCTTTTCCTATCCTATATAATAAAAGAGAAACATGTAAATTTACCGTCCCTCCGCTATGCTCACCAGCCAATCAGGAGTGAGTATGCAAATTAACCCGCCAAAGATGGCAGGTTAATTTGCATACACAGGCACCACGTGGAGGGCAGAGTGGGAGAGCCGGTGGAGAGTGGAGCGGTTTGGGAAAATTGGCTCCCCAAGCCACCAGACAGAGAGCAGAGAGGGAGAGCTGGCAGCTTGGAGGACTTGGCAGAGTGGGAGGCCATGGGACAGAGATAAGGCAGGAAGGGAAAACCAAGATTGTGGGGAGCACCAGGAATTCTGGGAATAGTACTTTTGGTGGCAGCCCCAGGACCAGAAGTGGAAGCCCAGAGTGCGGGGAGCACCAGGAATGCTGGGAATCGTAGTTCTGCTGGCAGATGGATCTCCTAGATACTAGAGCAGTGGTTCTCAACCTATGGGTCGGGACCCC
>NW_006289395.1:3273772-3287452 GCF_000327345.1 Myotis davidii
AGCCGGGCTGAGGGACTCCCACACCCCCCAGTGCACAAATGTCATGCACCGGGCCTCTAGCTATTAATAACTAGCTAATTACAACCATATCAATATGGTGGAGGGCAAGTCAGAGTAGAAAGAACCAGTGGTCTTAATCAATTGAGATGAAAATATTTGACTTCTGAAAATTTTACAATAATAAGTGACTGTGTAAAAATAGTGCTGGGTTCCTCCCAGGAACCTAGAAGGGGGCTGATGCAGGTGAGGGACATTGAAGCTCACAATTTGCAGCATCAAAGGAAACACCTTGGTGTCACCACTTCATAGTCCACGTGCCAATGCTTCAAAATGCCAAAGCTCAAATGTCAGAGTTTAGAGTAAAGAGAGGGTTATTGGTTGAGGAGGTGCCAGCCTTGAAGATGGGCATGCTGCAATTTCTCAAATCCATCTTAAGAAAGTATGAAGCTCAGGAATCTTTTATGTTGAGGGAAGGAAAATGGGAGGGTCAGTTTCTATAAAATTTCAAGCCCCTATGGAATCCCATATAATAAAGAGCTGATATGCTAATTAGACCGAACAGCAGAACGACTGTCCGGACGACCTCTGGACGAAGCCAGGGCTGCGAGGGCCAAGGCAGCCAGGGCTTCAAAGGCCAAGCCCCTTGCACAAGTTTTGTGCATCTGGCCTCTAGTTCCTCTATAATTAGCATGTCTAAAGCAGGAGCTATTAGCCTGAAGGCCATGACACCAATGCAGGCCCCAACAAGATGGAGCCAGACAGACCTAGCATTTTCTGTTATATTAGTAGGCAGACTTTGCCTGCCCCGCCCCCTGCCCAGCAAGATCCTATGTGAGAGGAGAGTATTGGTGACTTAAGGAGGGTGGCAGGTTATTTCTGGACCCAGAAACTGGAGGTCTGATACTCTGCAGCATGTAGGTATATACTGTAAGACTTAGACCCCATCTTAGATTTGCACACTTATCAAGCCTGATAGAAGAAGGTTCCCCAAATTTCCCTTGGTCCTGAGTGGAGGGATCTGCAGGGCAACTGAGAGTGGTCAGTTGAGGGTGGTGGGTCCCAGAGCCTCACAGCAGGGGCATTCTAGACAGATGCAGCCAAAGTCACATAGGAATGATGGGAAGTGCCCCAGAATCTCCTGGCGCGTGGGCGCATGCACGTGTGTTATGGAGATATAGTAAGAAGATATGTTTGGTCTTTGTCCCAGTTTCCAGACACGGAGCTCCTTAAACCCTTGGAATTTCCTCAGTAATAGGGGTGAGAAGAGCATCCTTTGTTATTCATAATAAGCCCCTCTAAACCACAGCGGAGTTTATGCTAATAAAGGATTGGGGGCAGGGGGAGGTTACCAGAGGAACCAACCACATAATTAGTGGAGGGGAACTTTCAACCCCACCTCCCCACCTCCTGGGAGCTGAGGGGTTGTAGACTCAGTTAATCACCACTGGCCAAAGATCTAATCAACATTCCCCCTTCATGGGAACACCTTAAAAGCCAGAGGAGAGAGGGTATGGAGGGCTCTGGGTTGCTGAGCACATGCACTTGGAGGTACTGGGGGTGCTGTGTATACAGAGGGCACAGAGCTTGGTGCACACCTGCCTCCCACCTTGCCCTGTGCCTCTCTTCCACTGAGCTATTCCTGAGTCCTATCTTTTATAATAAACTAGAGGCCTGGTGCACAAAAACTTGTGCTGAGGGTCCCTCAGCCCGGCCTGTGCCCTCTCGCAGTCTGGGACCCTTTGGGGGATGACCACCTGCTGGCTTAGGTCCGCTCCCCAGGGGATTGGGCCTAAGCTGGCAGTCAGACATCCCTCTGGTAGCCCTGGATCCCTTGGGGGATGTCCACTTGCCAGTGGGGAGCAGGCCTAAGCTGCAGTTGGACATCCTTAGTGCTGCTGAGGAGGCGGGAGAGGCTCCCACCACCACTGCGGTACTGGCAGCCATCAGCCTGACTTGTGGCTGAGCAGAGCTCCCCCTGTGGGAGCGAACTGACTACCAGGGGGCAGCTCCTGCACTGAGCATCTGCCCCGTGGTGGTCAGTGTGTGTCATAGTGACCAGTCATTCCCAGTGGTTCTGCCGTTAGGGTCAATTTGCATATTACCCTTTTATTATGTAGGATGGAGCACTTTCCTGAGTTCTGTGAGTTGTTCTAGCAAATTATTGAACCAGAGGAGGAGGTTACGACAACCCCTGATTTATAGTTGGTCAGTCAGATGGGTGGCCAGGACTTGCAATTGGGGCATGAGATGTGGGGGCCGTCTTGTGTAAGTCAGCCCTTAATCCGTGGGGTTTGCTCTGATGCTGGGTTAGTGTCAGAAGTGTTGGGAGTAGAGAAAGGAAACAGTGTTTCCCATCAAGGGGTCATAGGAGGGTCCAGCCTGATGAGGCCCAGGGAAATTCACCTTCTCTGGCATCCAGGGGCCAGAGCCAGTCTCTGGCCAGTGCTGAGAGCACAGACCCGTGACTGGGAAGGACCCTCCCTCTCATCCCAGCAACGTTGAGCCAGTCACAGAGCTGCCCTCTTCGCTGTTGCCTGGGGCAAGCTGTCATGGTCCTGCAATGCCTCCAGAGGTGTCCAGCTGTTGGGAGGGGAGCAGGGAATGGAAGGAAAGTACAGAAAAGAATGGTGTGGTTATAATTTTAAAATCATACTGGGCCAGAGTTAATCATCCTAGATTTAATGCTAAAAATCACATTGGAATTTAAAAACTAAATGTAAAATGATTTTACCGGCTCCAGGGTAGATTGAGGGCTCAGAGCCAGAAGTTAAAGTCAGCCCTAGAAATTAAGAAAGCTACAAATTTTTCAGATTTTTTTTTTTTTTTGGCATATTGAAGCCTGGGATTCTTGAAATATTCATTATACCTGTTAAATCGGTACCCAAGCTGCCAAGGCAGCACGAGTATTTCTTAATTAGTGCCTCCAGACTGCTGTCTCCCTGGCCTGCGCTTCTCCAGGGAGACAGGGAGTGGAGGAGGCAGGGGTGACGCTGGAGTTCTGGGCTGGCAAAGTGGCGGGCGTGTCAGGGGGCTGCGCAGGCACTGAATGTGGAGGCCTGGAACCAGGAATGGGTGCAGGATCGGGTGTGATTCTCCACCCAATGGCGAGTTCTGCCTCCCCCCTCACCTGGCCCCGCGCAGCCCTGCTCCGCAGCAGAGGGGAAGGTGGGCACCCTGGAAGCCTCCTGTCCATGGCCAGGGGCCAGGGGCCTGGGGTCTCTTGCTCTGCCCTGGGAGGGGAGCTGCCTTCCTTGAGCCAAGACAGACCAGGTGGGTCAGAGCCATCACTTCCAAGCTAGCAAGAAAGGCTTCACACAGTGATTCTGTTCTTCAGTTCAGCGGCATAGCATTCCCGCTCAGCTTTCATGGGGACGTTTTACAAATGCTGCTCCCTTGCCAGGAGGGAGAACTGGCGGTGCTGAGAGACGTGGGCCCTGCCTCCAGTGGAGCCAGGCTTCCTTTGACGGCGCCTGGACAGTGCGGTTGCGGTGGGCTCTGCGGGGCAGCAGGGAGGGCTTCCGAGGAGGGAAGTCCCGAGGCTGGTGGGGATCGCAGTGGGCCCAGAAAGAAAGACTGTGGGTTCCGACATGGGGAGAGCCACCAAACAGGCTGTTCTGCTTGGGAGTCTGCAGCACAGAAGCAGCCGCCATGTGCTCACTGCCCGAGAGCAGAGCCATGATTGGCTTTCATGGAGTAAATATGCTTTCGAATTTCTTGTCACCAGGGGCCCTTGGGGAATCCCGCAAGCAGCCCGGGGAGTGGCATGGAGTCTGGAAGTGGAGGATGCTGTGCTGATGAAGCCTCACACAGGCAGGCACCCCTGTCCTCAGCCAGGAGCGGGTGGAACAGCTGATCGCCTGGCATTTGGCTCCCGAGGGGTGGAGAACAAGTGTGCTTCACAAATGAGTCTGAAGACAGTCGAATGGGAAAACTGCATGGGTGCCTGATGCCTGCCAAGAGCTTGTATGCAGAAGGCAGGCTGAGCGCACCCGTGTGGTGTAGGGGCTTAGATCAGGGAGTGGGGAGACCTAGTTCAGATCTGGATCTGTCCTTTCCTCTCTGAGCTGAGACCAGTGACTATACTTCTTGTATGTGTGTCCTTGTCTGTAAATTTCACACATTTAACCAATATTTATTGGGCCCCTTCTTTGTGCCAGACCTTGGCACGTACTATGGACACAGAAAAAAGTTACTTCTCGTGGCTCAGAGGAGACAGCCTCTAAGACAGTGGTTCTCAACCTTCCTAATGCCGCGACCCTTTAATACAGTTCCTCATGTTGTGGTGACCCCCAATTTCATTGTTACAAATTGAACATAATTAAAGCATAGTGATTAATCACAAAAGTAATATGTAATTATATATGTGGTTTCCAATGGTCTTAGGTGACCCCTGTGAAAGATTCATTCGACCCCCAAAGGGGTCGCGGCCCACAGGTTGAGAACCGCTGCTCTAAGACCTCTCTGTTCTGATATTTAAAAGTCCTCCTGATGCCCTGGCTGGTGTGACTCAGTCAATTGGAGCATCGTCCTGTGCACCAAAGGTCACCGGTTCTATTCCTGGTCAGGGCACATACTCAGGCTCCAGGTTTGATTCCAGGTAGGGGTGCTTACAGGAGGCAATGGATCAATGTTTCTCTCTCACATCAATGTTTCTCTCTCTCTCCCTCTCCCTTCCTCTCTCTCTGAAATCAATAAAAACATTACAAAAAATAACCCTTCGGAGAATGTTCTATAGATCTCTTCTACATAAATCTCCTCTTTCTCCAGGTGCTTAGCAAAAGCTGCTCTTAGCCCTCCTGCTTCCTTCTTTATCCTTCTGAACCCCCTCCCCCCCCATCAGATTCCCAGGGCCAGTTTGCCTCTCCCCACCTCCCACCTACCTGCCTCCTTCCATGCCTTTGCTGCATCTGTGGGCACTGATGGAGCAAATTAATTCAAACCAAGGCCTTTGCTATCGATTTGCATGTTTACACATTTACTCTGCCTCTCCTTCCAGGTAACATTTGCCTATTAACAGCTATTTCCAACACATTGATCCTGACATCGATCTCAAAAAGGATTCGGTGAAGCTTGAAAATGCATTGATTACAGAGAAGGACTAAAGGGAGGGGAGAGTGGAGATGAATACTAGGGGTTTGAGTCTGGGTGGTTAAAGAAGAATGGCAGTATCAGCCAAAATAGAGAACTGAGTGGGAGAATCACGTTATTTTAAAAATAAATTCTTGTAAGTCAAATAATATATGCACATATTATTCTAAGTAAAATATGAAACCATTGCGGTCATTATTCATTACTTCCTGAAACCCCCATTCATGCCCAGCCTGCCTGGCTCAGTGGTTGAGCATTGACCTATGACCCAGGAGGTCACGGTTTGATTACTGGTCAGGGCATATGACTGGGTTGTGGGCTCGACCCCAGTGTGGGATGTGCAGGAGGCAGCCGATGGATGGTTCTCTCTTGTCATTGATGTTTCTGACTCTCTCTCCCTCTCCCTTCCTCTATGAAATAAAATACACACACGCACACACATTTAAAAAAGAATAAAAAATAAAAGATTTAAAAAACTCAATGTTCTTCTGAGCAATAAACATATTATTTTGACATATATTTTTCTAGACCTTCCTCTTTCACATGAGAACTTAGAACAGTGCTCCAACATGGTAAGCTCTATAGGTGTTAACGATGCTTTTCTTTTTAATGGGTAGCTTTATTTTCTGTCATTATAAAGAACGCTCTAATAAATACCTTGTGTCTACTTCTTGTACACACGTGAGTGTTTCTCTAGGGTAAAGGGCATGCTTATCTTCTGTCATTATAAAGAACGCTCTAATAAACACCCTTGTGTCTACTTCTTGTACACACATGTGAGTGTTTCTCTAGGGTAAAGGGCATGCTTATTTCAATATTTACTGTTTCATTGCCATTGGACATGCTGCCTTTAAAGTGGCAGTGCCCACCTACATGGGGAGGCAGTGCTTGTGAGCAGAGGGTTTAGTGTGGAATATGTTGAGTCTGAAGGGTCGGGTAAGAGCACCTCTACTTGAGTGAATACCTTGCAGGTGTTTGGAGAGAAGATGGGGTGTTGAGTTTTAGCAGTGACTCCATGAGGTCTCTGAGCGAGTGGGAAGTGAGCAGAGCAAAAAATTGAGTGATTTGCTGGCAGAGGAGAAAATCATGCAGGAAGAGACGTGAGAAAGCTCTAAGTGAGGGTGCCCGGCCATCTGGCTTTGCTGAGGCTGAGGGGTTTCCCAGGATGTGGCAGTTTCAGTGCTAAAACTGGGTAAGTCCAAGGCGAACCTGGATGAATTTGTCACCCCACTGAGTGGAGGGATCAGTTTCAAAGAGGAGGGACACTGTTTCCTCTAAAACTGTACAGAAGGAGGCCCAAATCAGATGACTTGGGTTAGGAAATGGACAGACTCAGCTTCCTGGCTGGAAGAAATTTTGAAGCACAGGGTAGCCATTCAGAGTCTAGCACCATGTGCTGATTGGTTGAAAGCAAATGAATATGGCTCTATTTCACTTCAGCAAGAGGGAATGCATTGAAAGACTCAGAGATTCACAGAAGGGGACGTGGTTGAGAGGCTGGCTCATCAACACTGGCTGACAGGGAGCAGAAGTGTGGCTGCGTCAAGGTCAAAACAATAGTAGACACCTGACAAAGAGAGAGTAGACCTTCTGATTACAACCCCCCACGGTGAATCCTAGAAGACAGAGTCACTCCTCCATTAGGGTGTGTCAGGAAGGGACAATTGATACCAGTCAGTCAAAAATATGATTAATGGTCTCCCATCGCCCCTAATGATTGACGCTCACTTCCTGGACACTCCATGTGCCACACGTATATATTTATGCAAATGAACATGAATATACTATGTGCATAGTAGGTGCTCAGACAATCTTGTTGGATGTATAAATGGATGAATGCTCCTACAGAGGCACACACACTCTACTTAGTAGCAGGCAGGATGAGCTGTTATTCCCATCCAAGCGAGGGGCAGCCATTGCCCATGCAAAGCCACAAATTCTCTTCTCCTGGCTCGTCTCCCAAAGGAGAATATAAAATGTCCCAAACTTGCTAACATAAATCTGCCCTATAGATATGGGTCACTTTATATAATGGACATCTTCTTAGGAAATTGTCCTTAAACCCATTTTTTTTGGGGGGGGGTGTTGGGGAGGAAGGTCAAATTCTAGATTCAGTAGGAGAATTTATTGTTTATAAAAATATTACAGCAACATTTTATATCACATTATTTATTTTATAAATACAGGTTTTCTTCATAGATCGGATTTCTTTAAAGCAGAATGAACCCCACATTGTGAGGTAGGCTTATCTGAGTTACTTTTTTAAAAAAAGCTCTTACCTTCTTATAGGGAATTTCAGATAACACACCACAGCCCTAATTGCTGACGAAGTGTTCCTGAGTGGAGGCCCTCCCTGGAGGACCACTTTGGGAACTCTCTAAAACCCATTGGTAATTGGTTATATCCATCTTTATTCCAACGGTTAATATGCTAAAGTCCTTAAAAACAGTTTGTTCTTGTAATTCCCTTAAATAGGATTTATGCAATCTATTTCACTTTGCAAACCTTTCCTTGTAGGGAATGCAAGCATGAACTTTGCTCCCAATTCAGAGGCCCAGTGAACAAGGTTTATGTGTAATTTCAAATAGCAATCCATGAACGCTCTTACTCTCCAGTCACAGGGCCTGTGCTTTTCCTGCTGGGGGAGCCACCATGGGATCCCACAGGGGTAGGGCTCTGAAGCCAAGTCCCCCTTGGCTAGTATTTTGCTTCTCTTTCTTCTTTGGGTTAGTCCCAAAGATCTACTCAAGAAAATTCTGGATTTTCTTATGTCCAGACTGGGTAAGTCCAAGGCGAACCTGGATGAATTTGTCACCCCACTGAGTGGAGGGATCAGTTTCAAAGAGGAGGGACACTGTTTCCTCTAAAACTGTACAGAAGGAGGCCCAAATCAGATGACTTGGGTTAGGAAATGCTACCAGGTGATTCTAGTCTGCCTTCCTTTTGATGTCTCAATATTTACTTTCACCATTCCCCTAATAAGTAGGATTTGTGACACTTTAGCATCTGTTTGGAGACTATGGATGCATCCAGAAAATAGCCTCAGCATCTAGATCCATCCAGGTTTCTCCGGTGTTCACAGTTGGGTGCTATAATACTTCTCAAGGTGCTTAAAAAATCTACAATAAGCAGGTGAGATTATTTGATGAAACAAAGGAACAACTATTTCTACATTTGGGGCATAGGCCCTACATAGACCTTTGTCAAAATATACCTCTGGGAGCTGGACTTGGGGTGTCCCATTACTCACTTCCTAGTTGTTGACCAAGGGGCAAACAGAGCCCTAGCAATTCTCTGCTTGGTCTGGTTTCTGCCTCGCGTGTCATCCCTGTGGTGTAGGGCCCAGACCCACGTGGCAGAAAGAGGTCTAGTCACCAGCAGCACTGTCGATGGCTGGACTCAGCGATGGACACGAACTGGCATAAATGCTGCGACTGCGCCCACCAGAGATTTTTGCTTCTTGACAGGCACCCTGTTACATTCTTCCTCAATGAGTCCAAATGTGGCTTCCCAGACCTCAGTATAGGAAACCCCACTGACTATGGGTGGGTCTCTGAATTGAAACCTAAATAAAACCCTTGTTTAGATAGTGAGGGCTTAGGCAAAGGATTCCAACATCTGGCAGAAGGTAGGTTCTGATGACATTGGATATTTCCCCGTGACTGTAACTTGGTGGGAGCCATGTCAATGTGAGCCCTCCTTTACATGAAAAGAAAACATATCCGTGTGTGTGGAATGCATCCCCTGCTCTGCCTGAGCTGCTTACTGTTCCAGCTCATCTCAGTGAACCTGTGTAGAGCCCAGGGTGACCTTGCCCGTGTTGGAGTCTTACACTGAGACCCATCTGCTAACTGCAGCTGTCACTCAGAGTAAAATCACCAGCTGATCAAAGCCCTGCTCTTTCTGAACATAAAATGAAATCTGAAAAGTAAGGCCATGTTGCCGACACCTTTTGGGCTAAGCCTTTCATGAGGGGGAGATGTCGGTGTGGGTGAGTCCCATTTTCATATCCCTGCCTGAGCCCCAGCAGCCCAGCTGGCAGCTGGCGGCAGCCAGAGGTACCAGGAGTGTAGAAAATCAAAGCTCTCTCCTGCTACCAGCGAGTTAAGCCCCAAAGGGCCTGTACAGAATGATTACTGGGAACGCTGCAAGGATCTTTTTATTCTCTTTCGGGTCAGCTTTGCTGGTATCCAGGGGCTAAGTATACCTGTAAGCATGTGAATTTCAATAAACATGTTTTCTTCAATTACCCAGCTGGACAGTTTGGTTCACCAGAGCCTGCAATCATACAAAAGCGGCCAGGGAATTGTGGTGATTTAGATAATGTCTAATCCCCTCTCTGCTTAACCTGCAGGGGATATGGGCAGCTTCAGACCAGGGAGTGGAGAGAGGGAGGTGGAGAGAACCTGTTCTCACCCACCCAGAGAGGCAGGTCCTTGGCTCAGCCTCAGGGACTGATGGCATGTGCAGACAGAGAGGCTGAAAAGGATTGTGGAGGGCGACTCGGGTGTGTGTGGCGGCTTGGGAGTGGCAGGGAGGGGCATGGAGAATGTGGAGCAGCCTTGGATGACCGGACAGACAGAGCTGCTACCCAGCTTGGGTGCTAAGAAGCAGAAGACACCCAGTGAGGACTCAGCTTTTAATCTCTGATTTTATACCCAGAGCAGCTGTCCCCAGTCAGCAGAGGCCACCATTGTAGATCTTAGTGTTTGTAATGCGCTTTGGTAGATCATTTTCCATCACAGTATCACCTCTGCTGTCTGCTTAGCTAAACTCATTAAATGTGCAGGAGATTTCTCCTCAAATTACTTGGGGGGGGGGGGGCGGTAATGAAACAAGGATTCTTGGTCTTCAGGGAAAAACTGTAAATGGCAGTGCAGAACCAGGTAGAGTAGAGCTATTGTTTGGGGGCCGAGACAGCGTGCTGTGGCCTTGGAATCTCTTCCTGGGTGCCATGGGGTGCAGTTCTGCTGGGATTCTAGTCTCATGAAGAAAAAAGGATTCCTCCTATAATGGCAGCGTTTGTCTCTCCCTCTCACTGTTTTCTGGATGTTTGGTGTCTATTTCTATTTGAAAGATTCCTTTGATTTCCTCTGAGGCACTGTTTCTTCCTTGAATCTGGGTCCAGCCATTCCATGGCCCCTGAGAAAGGACTCCTGCGGGCGGTGTGTGCTCCACTCCACCCGGAGGCAGGGTCCTGCCAGACTCTCTTGCTCTGGGACAAGCATGGTGCCCGAGCACCTGCCTCTGGGTCTGCTTTGGTTTCTGCCCTTCCCAAGCCTGGCTCTTCAAAATCTCTTCTATCCTATAAGACTTCAATATCCCTTGTGCTCAGCTTAGCCAGGCCGGGTTGTTTCCTACAAGTAAGAAGCCCCAACAGTCAAAGATCAGGATCTGGTCCTGTCGGCAGGGAGTTTGCAGACCAAAGAACCCTCCATGTTTTTGTTGTCTTTATTTTCTACCAGATGGGAAAACTGAGAAGGCTGACTTGCCCAAGGACCCATGGCTTGTTAGTGACAGGGCAGGGACTTGAACTCAGGACTTCGGTTGAGTCTGCTGTTCTTCCTACTACAACCCCCAGACAGATTCCTTGGCTTGAACGTTCTGGTAACTTTGTGGCCAGCCAGGTCCATTGGTTTGTGACAGGGAGCGGTGAGAGGAGCCATGGGCACAGCATTCATTAAGTGCCACCCTCTGCAGGATGGGCTGCCTGGGGTGTGTGTGTGCAGAGGAGCGAGGGCACGGGCAGGGCTTCAGGGGAGAGAAGGGAACCGCACTTCAGAAAGCACCTTCATCTGCCCTTCTGCTTGGTCAGAGGGCTCAAGTCTGTAACAGTTGGAAGTGGCACATAATGACAGCACATTAATATAAATGGGAAATAAATAAGCAATAACCACAACATGCACATTTCAGGATCACCTTGGAAGAAAGTCCTTAGATTCCCCAGGGGCTGTGGAGGGAAGCAGGCTGGGGCCTGCCCTGGAGATATCTCCCTCCCTCTGCCTCGTGTCTTGGTTTAACTCAAGCCCCTGCCCCACGGCCCTGAGACTGCTGCCTCTGACACTCACTTCAGTTTCTTGGCAGGCACCTGCCCTCTGACACTCACCAGGGCCCTGGTGGGCACTTCCTCCTGTGAATAGCCCCACTAATGAGGGTGACATTTCCACTTCCCCTCCTGTGGGCTTTGTTTTCCTGCAGCATCCTGGGCCTGGTCTCCTGGGAGACCTCATTAAAGGGCTGGCAGTGCTTCCACCAATAGTCATGTCTGGACCTGAGTATCCCATGTCTATAACCAAAGAAAAGCATCTTTGTCTGTATCCCAGGGATCTGTAAATAGTGTAGCCCACATCCATCAGACTGTGGGCTTTGGGTGTGAGGGCCACCACATCTGCAGCCTGGATACCATGCCTATGGCACAGGGTGGCTGTGGGTGGTTTCCATAACCCTCACCGCATTCATTTGTTCAACTAATTAATTAAACATGACCTGCATTGTATATGCTTGCCACTATGTTAGGAGAGGAAGATGGGGGGACCAGCAAGAGGATGAGGTACCTGCTCTCCAGGGATTTGGTTGTCCTAGACTTCTGTTGTCTGTGGCTTTCTTAGCATCTGTTTCTCTTTCCTTTGATAATTTCATCTTAATTTCGTCTTGAGAGACCCCCCTCCCATTGTCTAGTCCAGCCGTGGGCAAACTATGGATCCGGCCCGTTTGAAATGAATAAAACTAAAAAAAAAAAGAGACCGTACCCTTTTATGTAATGATGTTTACTTTGAATTTATATTAGTTCACACAAACACTCCATCCATGCTTTTGTTCCGGCCCTCTGGTCCAGTTTAAGAGCCCATTGTGGCCCTCGAGTCAAAAAGTTTGCCCACCCCTGTCCCTTCCTTGGGGAAGGGACTGATTGTATTCCTTGGCTCCAGTGCTGAGCAAGGAGCATTTTTGCCAATCAAAGCACTTTTTCACTTTTTCCAAACCACACGATTGGCTTAGGAAGGGAACATGACCCAAGTTAGTCCCAGAGAATCCGTCCTGGAACTTTTGCCAGAACTATTGGGCCTGAGGAGTTCTCCTTCTGCCAGTGTTGCTCAGGGCCAGCAGGGGAACCTGGTTCTGTGCATCATCCCCGCTACCATCTGGGGAGAGCCTGCTTGCGAATGAAGACAGACCAAAGGAAACTACAACTGAGAGTAGGGACGGGTCAGGGTTCTCAATGTGTCATTTGAGCACCTAGGCCCAATGATTCCCGATCTACTCATGAATTTTGCAGTCACACAGCTAATCAATTCTCCTTTTCCCTTAAACCAGTTAGAGATGGGTTTCTGTCTTTTGAAATAAAAAGCATCCTTATTGATAATACAATAAAGTAGGGGAGTAGGACGAATTAATCACTTATAATAACATCGTGGCAATAAGAAAACACAGAAATGTCATGGGAGTGGAGGGAAGCCTCACCCAGCCTGAGGGTCTTGGGGAAAAGATGTCAAGAAAAGGGACTACTTGCCCTTTGTCATAGTGAGTGAGTGGGGATTGTCTAGGTACACATTGCAGGAAGAAGGAACACCTAACACACGAAAATTCATTGAACATACTATTTTTTAAAGAGCATTACATTTCAGAAAGATTTAGATCTGAAACAACAGAAAAAACTTTGGTGTTCAAAAGGGAAAACATCAATTTTATGAATTGATGACTATGGGGCAGCTCATTCTTTCTGATGCCACGTGACTGCCGGCTGCATTGGTGAGCTAACTAGTCTCAGACACATTCTTCCGATTCTTTGAGAATTCTGGAAGGGAAACATGCCCATATAAAAGGCTAGAATTGACAGCAATGGTTCACAGACCTGGGTGTTTCAGAATCTCTTAGGAGAGTGAAAATATAGGTGCATGAACGCCACACTTCTGACCAAATGAAACTCAAAGTGGGATCTAATGCTTTATTAAAGTGCCTCAGCTAATTTTGTTGTGAAGCCAGTTTAGGGGTACACTGAACCTGAAGGGAGGAGAAAAAAATATGTCATGAGAGAAAGCACCAGGATTTGGAAACTGAGATATCTGGAACTCCAGTTCATCATTTATTAGCTGCATTGAAGTTTATTACCTCATTTGTAAAAGAGAAATAATTGCATTCATTTAACATCCATAATTATTTGTGGGATGTTTCCTAGGCACCAGTCACTGTACGGTATTATGTGCTTGGGATATAGCAGTGAACAAAACAGATTATCTCTGCCCAGCAGGGACAGACTGTGAAAATAACAAATGAATATGTTATATGTAAGGTGGAAGTAAATAAATGCCATGGAAAAAGGAAAAGGACAGAAGCACAAGGGAGATCAAGAGTCCTAGAGGAGGTGGATTGATCAGACGGAATATTATACAGGGCTAGGTGCATTGAGAAGGAGATTTGAGCAAGGACTTGAGGGAAAAGAGAGGACTAGCTAAGAGTCCTTGTCTTGGGCTAGAGTGTTAAAGGCACAGGAGCTACCGGGATAATTCCAGCTTTTTGGCCGGAGAAACCGGAAGGATGCTGTATTGAGATGGGGAGTTGGTTTGTGGATGAAGAAGATTGGCGGCGGGGCGGCGG
>NW_006289395.1:3287491-3318096 GCF_000327345.1 Myotis davidii
TGGTCAGCAAAGTTTAGGACATGTTTAATTGAGATGTCTATTAGATCTGCAAGTGGAGATGTTGAGGATGCAGTTGAATATCTGGGTTTAGAGTTCAGAAGAGAGGTCTCAGCTGGAGATATAAATCTGGGATTCAACATATATGAGTTTTGAAAGCCTTGGAATTCTAAAAGCCCGACAAGGGAGTGGGTGCAAATAGAGAAGAGGGAATAACCAAGAACCGAATCCTGGAAAAGCTCCAATAAGGAAAGTCAGAGGGAAGAGGAAGAACCAGTAAAAGAGATGGAGAAGAGTAACCAGTGACATGTTCCAGAAGCCAAGTACAGGAGTGTTTCTAAGGAGGAGGGAATGACAAACCCCATCACATACTGCCAATGGTGCAGTTCAAGTAAGATAAGGGCTGAGAATCGACCACTGGAGTGGAGAAAATTGTTGGCTTTGATCAAAGAAGCTCTGGAGGATTGGAAGAGTCAAACGTTTGCTGCAGAGTGTGTTTCCATTGTAGAATTGTAAGGATTACACAAAAGCTTTAATGTTGTGTAAATTAATTACTATCATGGCTGGTATTTAGGAATAAATCTAAAATCTTTTTTGATCATGTCTTCATTCCCAACTAAGAGCATTACCCAAGACTACAACACTGAACATAAATCCAAGAATTTTTATTTCGATTATTTTGAATATATAGAGTAAGTTGGGAAGAATCTGACATCTTAACAATATTGAATCCTCCAATCCATGCACAAGAAATATCTTCATTTAATTAGATCTTTGATTTCTTTTTTTTAAAATTAAATCTTTATTGTTCAGGTTATTACAGTTGTTCCTCTTTTTTACCCCCATAGCTCCCCTCCACCCGGTTCCCACCCCACCCTCTGCCCTTACCCCCCTCTACCCAGATTGTCCTCATTGATTTATATCATCATTAGACTTTTGCAGTTTTCACAGTAAACCTTGTACACATTTTCTTAGATTCATACATAATTATTTCCTTTTTGTATACTATTGTAAATAGTATTGAGATTTTAATTTTTCATTGATATTATTTAGGAAAGAAACTGACTTTTATAGAATAGCATTTTATCCCATGACCCTGCTATATACTTGCTTATTAGTTCGAGTTGTTTTTTTAATTCATATTATCTGTGAAAAAAGGTAGTTTTTATTCTTCTTTCCCATCCAATTTGTATATTGTTTCTTCTTTTTTCTTATCGTTTCTTCACTAGCCCTTCCGGGGTGCTGCTGAGTGGACGTGGCGAGAGGGGGGCATCTTTGCTTTGTTTTCTGTCTTGGGAAGAAGCTCCCAGTTTCTCAACATCATGATGTTTGCTGTGAGTTTTTGCAGATATTACCTGTTATATCGAGGAAGTTTGCCTGTATTCTAGTTTGCTGACAGTTTTTTTTTTTAAATCATTAATGGGTATTAGATTTTATCAAAAGTGTTTCTGAACCAATTAATATATTATGTAACATTTTCTTCTTTAGTTTGTTGACATGCTGAGTGATACTGATGGATTTTCAATGCATTGTATTTCTACAACAAGTCCCACTGGTTGTGGCGTATAATTATTTTTGTACTTTTAACCTACCCGAATCTTTATATTTAAAGTTTGTTTCTTGGTGTGTGCTTTTACCCACTCAGCAATGTCTGTCTTTCAATGATGTATTTAGATAATTAACATTTAAAACACTTATTGATGTAGTTGAATTAATGTCTAGCATGTTTCCAACTGTTTTCTATTCCTTTCATTTGTTCTTTGTTTCCTTTTTCTCCTTCTTTTTATTTTTTGCCTTCGCTGGTTTTCAGTTAATTTTAACATTTTATCTGATTCAATTATATCTTATAGCATATCAATGATACTTATTTTTTTAATTTAGTGGTCACCCTAGAGTTTGCAATGTACATTTTCAGTAATCTAAATCCACCCTCAAAGACCATTATACCACTTAACATGTACAGCTACCTTATAACATAGTATTTCCGCCATCTCCCTCCCATCCCTGTGGTATTCTTGTCCTTCAGTCCACTTATTCATATAGACTAATCACCCAACACAGTTACTATTGTCACTTTAAACAGCATCTTTATGATAAATTAAGAATAACAAAAACATAACATTTATTTTTACCTCCAATGATCCCTTCTGCAGTGCTCTTCCTTTCTTTTTTTTTTTTAAAATATATTTTATTAAGTTTTTACAGAGAGGAAAGGAGAGAGATAGAGAGTTAGAAACATCGATGAGAGAGAAACATCGACCAGCTGCCTCCTGCACACTCCCCACTGGGGATATGCCTGCAACCAAGGTACATGCCCTTGACCAGAATCGAACCTGGGACCTTTCAGTCCGCAGGCCGACGCTCTATCCACTGAGCCAAACCGGTTTCGGCAAGTGCTCTTCCTTTCTTAATGTGCATCTAAATGCATCCAAGATTTTCTCTTTGCTTTTTGTTTTCTGAAGTTTGAATACCATATGCTTAAGTGTACATTTGTTGGTGTTTATCTTGCTTAGCATTCTCTGAGCATGTTATACTTTTGAAATTGTCCCACTGTTGTTGGTTATTCTGTTCTTTTTTTAAAATCTCTTTTTATCTTTCCATTTCTATTGGGAAGTTTCTCTTGACCTATATTTGGGCTCCTTAATTCTTTCTTCAGCCATGCTGGAGTCAAGCATTTTACTGAGGAGACCATCAAAGGCCTTTTTCAACTCGTTACAGGGTTTTTGGTTTCCAGAATTTACTTTTGATTCTTTCTAAGAGTTCCACCTCTTTGCCTACATTACCTACCTGTTCTATCATTTTTTTCTATTAAGGCTCTTAACATATTAATCATAGTTAATTTAAATTCCCTGTGTGTTAATTACAAAGTCTGTGTCATATCTGTGTGTGGTTCTCATGGTTGGTTCTTACTGTCAACTTGTATTTTTTTTTTCATCTTTTAGCATGCCTTCATTTTTTGTTGTTGAAAGGCAGAAATGATACATCAGGTCATAGGGACTGAGGCCAATAGGCCCTAGTATGAGTTTTTATGTTAATCTGGGTAGGACTTGGGCAAGGAACTGGCTTGTAGTTATAAGTACCAGAAGCTTCACGTTCCTCTAGTGCAGTGGTTCTCAATCTGTGGGTCATGACCCCTTTGGGGGTGGAACAACCCTTTCACAGGGGTTGCCTAAGATCATCGGAAAACACATATATAATTACATATTGTTTTTATGATTAATCACTATGCTTTCATTATGTTCAATTTGTAAGAATGAAATTGGGGGTCACCACAACATGAGGAACTGTATTAAAGGGTCGCGGCATTAGAAAGGTTGAGAACCACTGCTGTAGTGCTCTTAGGTTTGTGTGTGTGTGTGTGTGTGTGTGTGTGTGTGTGAGAGAGAGAGAGAGAGAGAGAGAGAGAGAGACATCGATGTGAGAGAGACACATCGATTGGTTGCCTCCTGCACACACCCTGACTGGGGGCCTTTCTGGGATTGGACTTGCAACCCAGGTATGTGCCCTTGACCGGGAATTGAACCCTCAACACTTTGGTGCTCAGGCCAACTCTCTATCCACAGAGCCACCTGGCTAGTGCCCTTGTTTTTGTTACCTCTTTTACCTTTGGGCTTCTCTAAGAACGCTTCCTTAAATAGAATCCGTGTCTTGCATTTCCTTTAGCTGTAATATGCCGTTATTATACTGGAAAATTGTTGAGAGTGGAAGCATTCTATAATCTTATGATTAAATATCAGTTTTTCATGGTTCTGCATCCCTGGGTCATGACTTTTACAAGGATTTTTTCGCTTTCTTTTTTCCTTCCTGTTAGGTGAGATGGATGACTGGAGGGGCTGGAGTCGAGCACATGCCCTCCCCCTGAGTGGGGTGAGGCTCTGACAGTGTCTTTCCCTGGAGAGCAGACCTTGCAGTGGAGAAGCGCTTGGTGTGCCTCACAGGTGATTCTCCTCTTTAAGCTGCCAGAACCTGGAGGGGAGCTTTCTTACTCATTCACTGTGAGAACCTGGTGAAGTTCATGGAGATAAGACCATGAAGTTGGGATTCCTACCCCCACCCAAGCCTGCAGGCCCCCATAACAAAGGAGAATTGCTGGAGGCTGAGTGTGGACTTAAGACTGAGCAACTCTCACAGTTCACACTCAACTTCCAGCAGTTCTTGCAAATTATCCTTTAAGTGTCCCTCTCAGTTTATGGCTCTGAGGGCTTCTGCTGCAGATGGGCCTGTCTTAGCTGTAACTCTCTGGATTCACAGCTTTCTTCCAATTTGGGGCGGGGGTGGGGGTGGTGGTGTTTGCCCTGCAACCTCCAAGAAATGTTTTGAATTCTGTTTGTTGAGCCTTTTCTCTTTGCAAGGATGGGAGTGCTGATTACTTAAGCCCCTTAAATGTTGAAGCTGAAATCAGTCACCTAATTTATCTTTTAAATTGTAAAGATATAGACCCTGAGGTAGCTATTATTGGTTAGATTTAAACTTTTTTGTTAATCCTCACCTGAAGATATTTTTTCCCATTGATTTTTAGAGAGAGTGGAAGGGAGGAGGAGAGGGAGAGAGAGAGAGAGAGAGAGAGAGCGAGAGAGAGAGAGAGAGAGAGAGAGAATCCATGTGAGAGAGAAACATCTATCAGTTGCCTCCCATACACGCCCTGACTGAGGATCAAACCCACTATCTATATATGTACCCTGACCAGGAAGTGAACCTTCAATATTTTTGGTGCACTGGGCGATGCTCCAACCAACTGAGTCATCTGGCCGGGGCTGTGCCTTTAATTTTTCATGTCCATCTTCATATTATCTGTCTATACAGCTATTAAGGGTCCCAGCTGGCAGTCACACTCCAGTCCTCTGGCTCAAATCTCCTTTCTCGTGTCCTAATCACATCTTGAGATCATTGGGTCATCTACTTTATGGTCGGAAACACCCTTTTAAAAATTGTAAGTCTGACTGTAGCGTACAAAACGTGATCCTGTGCTGATATTTGACCCTTTTCATATACAGTAAGTTAAGATAAAGCAGACAGGGTTGGTCACCCGAAGGTCAATTAACCCTTTGTGAACAGTATGCCTGCACTTTGAGTACATGTAACTGAGCAAATAGTAGCATCGGTTTGGGATGACGTGAATTCCAGGTAGCAAATACTTTTTGTCTCACGCCAACTCCCAAAGATTGTTGGCTTGTTCTGTTGATGTTTCTGCATGAGGCTCAGCCTTGCCTCAGAGTGGGAAGAAAATGCCATATTTGATTAGTAGTGTCTACTGTGGGCACAGAGAGGGAAGGCAGTACATGAACAGATGGCCCAGGAACTGGGTTAACTTCCTAGAAAATGGAAAAATCTACTCTGTATTTTCAGCAGATGCTGAATAAAGTTTTTTCTCATTATTTTAAATTCATGCATACTTTACAAACAGTAAAATCCACACTTTTTAGGGTAGAATTACCAGTGTTTTGACAAATACATACAGTCATGTAACCATCACCGTGCAGTCATGATACACAGGCGTTCCATTACCCCTTCGTTCACCTGCGTCCTCTTGCAGTCAGCTGCTCTCCTCACTCCAAGACCTTGGTAACCATTGATCCGTTTTCTGGTCTCACAGTTTTGCTTTTGCAGGAATGTTGATAAATGGAATTTAAAGTATGTAGCCTTTTGAGTCTAGCTTCTTCCACTCAGCATAATGCATTTGAGTGTCAACCATTTGTTGCATGTGAACAGAGTTTTAATGCAAGTTTGAAAAAAAATATTAATGAAATAGGTTTTCATTTACTTATTTAAAATATTTATTGAACAAATATGTGATCATTAATATGCTTATGAATACAAAGAAGCATTCATAAGTAAGGTCTTTTCCCCTTCCAAATATCTATCTATCTATCTATCTATCTATCTATCTATCTATCTATCTATCATCTCTATATCTGTATCTTAAGGTAAGTTATCATAAAACAAATTTGAGAAGAATGCTTAGAGACAGTAGGTTCTGAAGGAGTTCAGTGGAGAGAGAAAGTAGATGGCGTTGGTGTGAACCTTGAGGAAGTAGCTAAGACATCCCTTTAGGAAATGTCAGACATCAATCAGAAGGAATCAATATATTCTTTTGTTTCTCAGAGGTTCATCAAGTCTTTCTTATGTCTAACCCAACCTTATGGCTATGCATAAGCAGGAAAAAAATGGTCTGTATGCTGAGAGATTTTACCTTTTTTTTCTCTCTCTAACAAACATTTTTAACCATCTACTAGTTGTAAGATTCAATGCAAGGTGCCCTGGGATATACAATAGTAAACAAGACAGTCTTAGCTATTTAATTTAATACATATGTGCACCCCAGTTTCCTTTATTCTGTCCTCATTTTTTCATATTCTCTCATCCTATCTTGTTTCATAAACAAGAGACAGCTTTCAAAACTACATGGACTATAAATCATGGAAAATGTTGGGACATAGAGATAATATGGGTCAGAAAATAATCCAGGGGTACTTTCACCTACCTCTCAGGAGTGTAGCAAATGGCTTTGGAGAGACACTAGAGATGGGCCACAGACTGGGCTGCGCATTTGTGCAGGCCAGGGTAAGCAGGGAAATGTGCTTAGTGAAAAGACCCACATTGTCCACAAGATAAAGACAAGCCAGTTGTTTAAGGTTTTCATTTTGCTGACCTGAGAAAAATTTCTCCCTTGGGTCTTCATAATGAAAATGCTTTTGGATTCAGAAAATAACACCCTGGGCTCCATTGCAGCAGTAGATAATACAAGAGTAAAGTTTGCTCAGTTGCTTCCTACAGCATCCCTCAATGTGAGCCAATATCGAAGCAGCAAAGTTCAATTCTGTCAAGTAAATTTGACAACTCAGAATGATGCCACCCACGGATGTAGCTCCCAGGCAGTGTGATTTTATCTGAGGGTAAAATTTACCCTAAGAGCTCTAAGTGCATCTTGTCATATAATATCCTATAGCATTCCCATGTGGTAGCTTCTATTTTCATCCCCATTTTATAGAAAAAGAAACTAACATTTAGGAGAATTCATTCAGCAGCACACAGCCAGGATTCAAAACCAGGTTTCTTTAGAATCCGAAATTGCACAAGTCTTTGCTTTTGTTTTTGTTCATTTAAAAACACTTCAGAGACAAAAAAATATAAGGTATACTATACTGAACACCCATGTTCCATTGCCCAGCTTATGTTATAAAATACTAGATATAAAACTTACACTGCTACACACTCTTCCCTAATCTCATTCTCTCTTGCCCCCAAGAGATGACCACATTCTTGAAATCAGGATCATTCCATGACATGCCTTTGTAATTACAGTGGGGCCTTGACTTACGAGTTTAATTCGTTCCGTGATGGGGCTCGTACCTCAAATTACTCGTATGTCAAATCAAAAAGTGAACGAGTGAGACACGTGATGCTGGGCTGATGTTGTGGTATTCCCTGTGACACTCGCTGCGCCACCTAGCTGTGGGGTATCTGAAGCTGGCCCGTTACCCGAATTTTAGCTCGCAACTCAGAGCAAAAAATTGGCCTGGAGACGGCTCGTATCTCGAAAAACTTGTTAGTCTCGTAAGTCAAGGCCCCACTGTACTTATCAATATGTATAGCCTTAAATAATACATAACATTTTCTTGCATATAGCAAAGTACCAAATAGTTTATATTATATTGTCTGTATGTTTCCTCAACTTCCTTTTTTGTTTAACTATATGTACTTTAGATTTATTCATCTTGACAGAGACAGATCACGCTCATTCATTGTCACTGCCGGATAACATTACACTGTAAGATTTACATTTATTTTTCTTTTCATGACAACTTGGGTCATTTCCCGTATTTTGTTATTACAACAATGCCACTCTGAACACTCTTGTACATGTCTCCTGGTGTTCGTGTTTAAGAGTTTTTTCTAATGCAGTGATTCTTAGTGAGATATTTTGGAAAATTGTGCGTAAGGTGTTTGTTTGTTTCAGCGATTGGGGTGTACTTCTGGCCTTTAGTGGACAAGGTCAAGAAAAGCTAGATGTATTGCAATGCATGATACATTCTTATAAACAAAGACTTGTCCTGACATCTCACGTGACTTTGGAGTGTCCTGCCTTATCTTGCCGTGAAAAATCAGTTTGCAATGATCTGAATCTAGACACTTGAGTCCAGTGTTAGCCAGGTAAGTAATCCTCATTCTTGTGAAGTCATGCAGGAAGTAGAGGTGTGACCAAGTGCTGAGTTTCTCATATTCCAGGTGATTCCTACAATTGGTGGTAAGAAAAGAGCTGGTGCCCTAACCGGTTTGGCTCAGTGGATAGAGCGTCGGCCTGTGGACTCAAGGGTCTCAGGTTTGATTCCAGTCAAGGTCATGTACCTTGGTTGTGGGCACATCCCCAGTAGGGAATGTGTAGGAGGCAGCTGATCGATGTTTCTCTCTCATCGATGTTTCTAACTCTCTATCCCTCTCCCTTCTTCTCTGTAAAACATCAATAAAATATATATATTTTTAAAAAGAGCTGGTGATGAGTGGCCTCTGGGCCAATAATGATCAGTTAGTTTGCTGTAATTGGCATGTTATTGTGTCTGGTTCATGCTTAGCCGGAGAGGTGGTGAGTAATCCAGTTGGAAGGCAAAGGGAACACCCACTGACCCTTGAACAAATGAATTTCCTTTACAGCCAGTCCTGTGCATATGGAGGATGTCACAGAGATGCTAAGGACCAGGGTCTCTCCAAAACGGGTGTCTATCTGGGCCCTGGGGTATTTAGAATATAGTTTATTTAATAAGCAGTAGTCAATGAACGAATACATAAACGAACACCTGATTCTCCATCTGCTTGCCTCCTAGGATTCACCTCTTAGTATTGTCTTCTCTTACAAGATAACCCACTTCAGGGAAATTCTATTGAGGACTTTCTCACGTGTAGTCTCTGGGATTACTTTATCAAGTAATCCACAGACGTTTTGGCATTTTGAGAGAAAAAAATTAATGCAGGAAAAATCCATTTCTTATTTGTGAAAAACATGTATCTTAAAAAAGCAAAGTGTGAGGTTTGTGGTTTTTCTTAGATATCATGTCACTTTATAATTCATGAAAACCTTGAAGGCTGTGTGAGCGTCACAGGCCTGTCCTCCCTGGTCCATCTTGGCCAACAACCATTCATGGATAAAGCTATCTGGCCACAAGACTTCATGGTACGGTGACTATTTATGTTCCTTGCATTTGCCTTCCCATGGTCATGTTAAATTGTGTTTATCCTAAATGCATAACAGTAGATTAGTGACTCATAATGATTTATTGGGTATGAAAATAGCATGAAAAGCCTTTCCCATTTCAGCTCTAATATGTAAACAGCCAGGAAGTTGTCAGTCATCCTCAAAAAAGAAAAAACTAGCAAATGGAAACTTGTCTTTTCTTGGCTGCCAGCGGCCCAGGGACAAGGAAATGAGGAGATTTTGATCAAGGGGTACAAACTTCTATTATGCAAGATGAATAAGTTCTGGAGATCTGATGTATAGCAATATGACTATAGCTAATAATACTGAATTGTATACTTGAACTTTGCTAAAATAGTAGATCTGAAGTTTTTTAATTAGACACACACACACACACACGTGGTAACCATGTGAAGCGATGGATATGTTAATTAGCTTGATTGTGGTGATTATTTCACAATGTATACATATATCAAACCACCAGGTTCTATAGCTTAAGTATATACAATTTTTACTTGTCAATTATATCTTAATAAAGCTGGAAAAAAATAAAATGAGCTATCAAGGCTGGCGAAAGAATAGCTGAACTTTAAATGCATGTTGCTAAGTGAAAGAGGTTAGTCTGAAAGGTTACACCCTGCATTGTTATAGATGACATTCTGGAAAAGTAGAAACTGTGAGACAGTAAACAGATCATGGTTGTGGGAGATTTGGGGGGGGGGGTAGCATTGAATAGGTGAAGCACAAGGATATTTTAGGGTGGAGAAAATATTCTGTATGATATCATAATGATGGCTATATGACACTGTACATTTGTCTAAACCAGCCGTGGGCAAACTACGGCCCGCGGGACGGATTCGGCCCTTTTGAAATGAACAAAACTAAAAAAAAAAAAAAAGACCGTACCCTTTTATGTAATGATGTTTACTTTGAATTTATATTAGTTCACACAAACACTCCATCCATGCTTTTGTTCCGGCCCTCCAGTCCAGTTTAAGAAACCATTGTGGCCCTCGAGTCAAAAAGTTTGCCCACCCCTGGAAACGCATAAAGCTTCACATTACATACAAAGCGTGAACCTTAACATACACAAATTTAAAAATTCACTTAGAACTTAGGAGATCTCAGGGTGGAATGCAGGCTATGACAAAAGAATCTATTTTGCAAGAATCTATGAAACAACCTCAGTGAATGGGCCCAGGGAATAGGTGCTGATCTCAGTAACTGGAAATTAGTGGCAGCTGTAAAATTACAGGGAAACATGTATATAAGCAATGTATTCCAGTTGGTAAAGTTTTCCCCCCACAGTGATGCAGATGAAAAATTCTGAAACTGTTATACGTGCTCAATGGTGTTGAACAATGAGGTAAATGGATGGCGAATGGTGGGAGCCAGGGTGTTCCACTGTTGAAATGGGAGGTTACAGATAAGCAAGAGAAGGGTGCTAGAATGACCCATTAGAGCTGGAGACATCTGAATGAACTCATGTTTAGCTTCATATACTACAGATGGATACATACAGGAGTAGTATAGTGCACACACATGTATTTCCTCCCTCTGTTAGATGAGACGGCCTGGAAGCAATGACAGCTCAGTAGCAATGAGCACTCTCAGTGTCCAGATATTGGTTTCAAATAACAGTCTCCAATAAAAGGAACTATGGTTTCTTAGAGGGTGGCTGCTTCTGGGCTGGAGCAAGAAATATACAAGATGATTCTGCAGCATCTTGCAATGGCCAGAAAAGAAGGAATTATTTAAAGAAACCACAATAAAAGGGGCATGTTAAAGGGATCCAGGAGCCAATGGAAAGATCTCCCACTGGCCAAAATTGGAACAAGTTAAGCAACAACAAAAATATAGTATTGGATTATCAGAGTATGAAATAAATATTCATGAGCCCGTTCTGATATAAATAAATCATGGGAAGTAAATAGGTGAGAACAAACAATTTCCTGTGCAGAAGAATTCCAAATAATTTATGTAAATAGTCCATCCCCAGGAGATGGAGTGTAAGTCCTCACATCTTAAGTATGGGCTGTGCACAGTGACTTCCTTCTAAAGAGCACAGAGAGGGAAGGGGAGGACAGAAAGTAACTTCACAGTGGAAACCCTACCTCAGCCAGATGGTCAAGGTTAACATCAGTAGTGATAAGCCATGTTAATAGCATGAATTCTTGATATGATGTGATGAGAATAACACTTTACCTCTGTGCATGTCCTCCCAAAAGCCCACCGCCTTGTTGTAATCATAAGAAACACATCAGACAAAACCCCAATTGAGGGACATCCTACAAAATACTGACTGTTATTCCTCGAACTTGTCAAGGTCATCAGAAATAAGAAAAGTCTGAGAAACTGTCAAAGACAAGAAGAGACTAAAGAGACATGACAACTACATGTAATGTGGCAAAAGCTAATATTGATTCGTTATTATTAACTAATGAATGAAATATGGACTTTGGCTAACAATAACGAATCAATATTGGTTCATTAGTTGTGACACGTGCACTATAGTAACGGAAGATGTGAACAATAGGGGAAATAGGGCACGTGGTACATGGAACTCTGTACGACCTTCACTTTTCTATAAATGTAAAATTATTTTTAGAAAAGATTATTAAAATAGTAATAAAAATACTAACTCAGCATAATGTCATAAAAATAAAGAGTGACCAATATTCTATGAATCTAGTGATTTCGGACAAGAACCGGAAACAGGAAAGGGCCAGCAGGAAGCAAGCTTATGTGGAAGGGTGGATGGTGACAGCAGGCTTTCATCCGACAGGCACTCCATTGGATCCCACCCCCTGGGCTCTGTCTGCTGGTGTCACGACTTGTGGTGTGCACAGTCACAGCTTTTACGTCATTTGCAAACAAAGCCATGGCCTTTGCGTTAAATTAATTGAATTTTTTTAAAAAAATATATTTTATTGATTTTTTACAGAGAGGAAGGGAGTGAGATAGAGAGTTAGAAACATCGATGAGAGAGAAACATCGATCAGCCGCCTCCTGCACATCTCCTACTGGGGATGTGCCCGAAACCCAGGTACATGCCTTTGACCGGAATCGAACCTGGGACCCTTCAGTCCGCAGGCCGACACTCTATCCACTGAGTCAAACCAGTTTCGGCAAATTAATTGAATTTTTAAAGAACAAGCACAAATTAATATCTTCCAGTCTGGTGGTGTATGGATCTTATTTTTAAGGAAGGAAAAAAAAGGTTAAAATGACAGCAGATCATTCCAGGCTGACAGGCTCAAGTCACACCATTGCTGAGCATCATGGAAAGCCAGGTGCAAGAGTCATGACAACTCTTACGCTCACAGAGAGAGCAGAACACACTCCTGGCAGGTTTCTTACCGGAGAAGACACTCCTCGCTGTCGCAGGTTCTCAGTGGATCTCACGTGGAACCACCTCTATCCTCCCATGTGTGAGCCACCTGTCATTTGCATTAGAGCAGCACAGAACCCCTGCAATGCTGAGTAGAAGGAATTCTTGGCCTATGTGTGTTATATATGAAGGAGACAGGCTCAACCTTTTTTCCTATTGATTACTGAGGATTCATGTCATGGAAGACATCATTTTTAAAAACTTCACCACGGCTTTGTGAGCCCCGCTGGCGACTGCAGAGTGTGTTGGAAGTGAGCCCCAGGGAGTGCCCGCAGCAGGTAGGACATTGGTTGTCAATCCATAGAGGCCACACTTAGATGTCAACCCAGAGCTCTAGCCACTGACAGCTTTTGTGATCAATAGCATTTCCTCTAACTTTGATTCAAGGTTGAAGAAAATTGTATAAATTATGCACAGAGTAAACCCATGGCCACCTCGAGTTCATGTCTTCGCAGCAAGCTGTGTAATGGAGTGGGCAGTGACCATATTACCTGTTCCTAACATATGCTGGTGGCAGAGAGAAAGGTGCTCAGGGGAGCTTTTTTGCTTCTGTTTTTGTGATATGGATTCATTTGTTTTGTAAAGGTAATCTTTGAATGTGGTGAAAAATTTAAAGGTCCAAAAGGGCATCGAGAGAAACGTATGGATACCTCTTCCGGGAACCACCACAGCTGCCAGTTCCTTCCTGCACGTTGTTGACACGAAGGATCAGATAAAGACTTCACATTGTGATTTCTTGTTAGGCATGTCAGGTGGGACACATGCTTTTGTCTGTTTCCTCCTGAAGCCCCTCAGAATTAAAATACAGGAATTAGAAAAGCATGGACTCAAAGGACAAAGCAACTGAGAGAGGAAATAGCAATAACAATTTTTGCGAATGGGAGAGCAGATTGATAGCAAATGTGTCCTGAGCTGATGATGGAGGAAGCCTAGAAAATCAGACTGCTAGCTCTGCAGGCCTTCCGGAACTCCGAAATGGAGGTTTCAGGTCCACCTGAAAGTGGGAGGGCAGGGAAGCTGAACTTGGGAGGTGCAGCTGAAAGTTTATCTAAGATGCAGTTAGATCAGACTCCCGCCCAAATCTCTGAGGCCAGGTGGCATCGTCTAATAGCCTGGAAGAAGATTAGGGGTTTACCTCTGAGAGAGCTGAACCAGAGGGCCCTGGACTCCGGAAGTCCGGGCACAGATGTGGTTAGAGGGAAAAACAGACACATATATTGAATGATGAGGCCGCTCAGATGTCTTCTTCTCCTGGGCCTCTGGGAGGCTGCCAGTCGCCTCCACCTCCAGGGAGGCAAAAGCAAGATCATCTCTCAGAAGCACAATTGACCAAGAGAAAAGATACACTGACGTTGATGGGAGGACATCTCTCAACAAGACAGCCTCTCGGCTAACCAGAGTGTGTAGTGAAAAGCTCTCCTCAGACACACACAATTTTCTTTTAGCTCCGTAGTACCTCCCTACTGAGGGTCAGCAAGCCCTGAGAAAAACCTCTAGCATGAAAGGTATGATAGAGCAGGAAAAGGAATCTCAGAGAAAGCACAAACAACATTTGCAGGAGAAGTAAAGCTTGAAAATCTTTTATTTATATCCATGGAGACATAGAGAAAATACTGTACTGTGAAACAGAAACAGGATACTGCTTAAAAGGAATATTAGATAAGAAATAAAAAGCTTTGGGGAGTTAAAAATATGATAGAAGATGAAGAATTCAATATAAATTTTGGAAGGTGATGTTGAGAGACTTCCTCACAGAGTAAAAAGATAAAAAGAAACAAGACATATAGAGACTTCGTTTGGTAAGGTTTGACAGCTGAAGAATGGGAAAGAACAGAGGAAATAAATGGGGGGGGGATGTTTTAGATAAATATTTAAATGAAATTCCCCACATTGGAGGTGTAGAAGTTTCCAGATTGAAACGGCAAACCAAATATCTATCTTAATGGATCTTAAAAAATAAAAAATCAGAGATCCACCATCATATAATTATAGAACAGTGAGAGGATACTATGATGGGGTAGAGAGAGAGAGAGAGAGAGAGAGAGAGAGAGAAGGAGAAGGAGGTGGAGGAGAAGGAGAAGGGGGAGGGGGAGAGGAAGTCATATACAAAATATCAGGAATTCTGAATACTCAACTAATGTCTTATTCAACAACAACCTGGAAACTAGATGACAACAGAATCAGTGACTTTAAAATTCTGACACAAAGTTGATATTAATAGTTTCTATCGCTAACCAGTTTAAACTATTAATCAGATGTTAATGTGGATTCAACATAACTTAGATATGAAAAGTCTTACATATTTGGGCCTTATGCCCACTTGTGTATTTGCTTAGGTAGTTACTGGAAAATGAACCTTATAGAGACAAAGAGGTAAACAAAAAGACAAAAACATGATCCAAAAAAGCAGGTGGTCTTCTACAGGCAAAGGAGGAAGGAAACGCTACAGCGTAGTGGTTCTCAACCTTGGCTGCACATTAGAATCACCTGGGAATCTTTTTAAAATACTGATTTCTGAATCTTTTTAAAATCCTGATTTCTGGGCCTCATCTTCCGGAATTCTGTTTCTTCGTTATGGGGTGAGGCCACAACATTAGTAACAAAGAAACAGAATTTCCGGAGGATGAGGCCCAGAAATCAGGATTTTAAAAAGATTCCCAGGTGATTCTAATGTGCAGCCAAGGTTGAGAACCACTGCTGTAGGATGATGGTGAATAGAGCACCTGGGGCATCAGGATAAAGAGCAGGGAGCTCAGGTTGGAGCAGGGGAAGAGGGCTCAGGAGCAGGGAGGGGTGTTACTAACAGGTTGGAAGGTACCATGAGAGGATGTACATACCCGGTAGAGAACTTGGGAATAAATTAGTGGTGGATGTTTGGAAAACAAAGCAAACAAGAGAGTCAGTAAAAATAAAACAGTATTAAGAAAGGACCAGCTAGACCAGCGGTTCTTAACCTGTGGGTCGAGAGCCCTTTGGGGGTTGAACGACCCTTTCACAGGGGTGGCCTAAGACCATCGGAAAACACATACATAATTACATATTGTTTTTGTGATTAATCACTATGCTTTAATTATGTTCAATTTGTAACAATGAAAATACATCCTGCATATCAGATATTTACAATATGATTCATAACAGTAGCAAAATTACAGTTATGAAGTAGCAACGAAAAGAGAGAGAGAGAGAGAAGGAGAAGGAGGTGGAGGAGAAGGAGAAGGGGGAGGGGGAGAGGAAGTCATATACAAAATATCAGGAATTCTGAATACTCAACTAATGTCTTATTCAACAACAACCTGGAAACTAGATGACAACAGAATCAGTGACTTTAAAATTCTGACACAAAGTTGATATTAATAGTTTCTATCGCTAACCAGTTTAAACTATTAATCAGATGTTAATGTGGATTCAACATAACTTAGATATGAAAAGTCTTACATATTTGGGCCTTATGCCCACTTGTGTATTTGCTTAGGTAGTTACTGGAAAATGAACCTTATAGAGACAAAGAGGTAAACAAAAAGACAAAAACATGATCCAAAAAAGCAGGTGGTCTTCTACAGGCAAAGGAGGAAGGAAACCCTATAGCGTAGTGGTTCTCAACCTTGGCTGCACATGAGAATCACCTGAGAATCTTTTAAAAATCCTGATTCCTGGGCCTCATCCTCTGGAAATTGTTTCTTTGTTATGGGGTGGGGCCACAACATTAGTAACAAAGAAACCCCTGCCCAGGAGGAACTGTATTAAAGGGTCGTGGCATTGGGAAGGTTGAGAACCTCTGATCTAGCTCAACTATGAATAATAGTCAAATAGTAAAAAAATGGTAAGTAATAAATATGCATCTAACCAAAGCATAGTAAAGCTACATTTGGAAGAATGAGTTGGGGTAGGTAGTCTCTGCGTCTTTAGGGGCAGGGAGCCATCAAGGGAGTGAAATTCTCACCATCTGCCATGGCAGTTCAAGAGACAATATTAAAAATGAAAAAAAAAAAAAATGCCGAAACCCGTTTGGCTCAGCGGATAGAGCGTCGGCCTGCGGACTGAAAGGTCCCAGGTTCGATTCCGGTCAAGGGCATGTACCTTGGTTGCGGGCACATCCCCAGTGGGGAGTGTGCAGGAGGCAGCTGGTCGATGTTTCTCTCTCATCAATGTTTCTAACTCTCTATCTCTCTCCTTTCCTCTCTGTAAAAACTCAATAAAATATATTAAAAAAATGAAAAAAAAGTTTATAAGCACATTCCTTACAAAGTCAGAGGTAACTATGAGTGGCTGGAAAAAGGCTGTGAAAGGAATTGGAAGTTGTTGCTGCTAGGGAGTGAGAATTAGGGATAGTGAGGAGTAGGTAGAGAAGGGTTCTCTTTTTTAATTTTGTTTTGTTTTAAGCCATATAGAGCTATTTGACTTTTTCTCAGCGAGTCAATAAACAAATAGATAAAATAGAGGGAATTTGACTAATGGAAAAAAAATTGGTATATATTGGCAACTTCAAGAGATTTGACTTAAGTGGTGTTTGTGTCTCAGTGACCTGTTCAGTATTTCGAGTAGCTTGAAATATCACCTTAGGGGTAAAATATCATAATTTTAGGGTTGAAAAATCAGACTTAATTTAGTATAAATGACTCAGTCATGGAAAGCTGTCTCTTTTCTATCACTGGCTGATTTTCTTTTCGGTTGTCAAGAAGTGACTCAGTGATGCATTGTTTACAATTATGTACAAAGGCTGCAATAAACATAAACAAATAGGGGGCACTGAGTCCTTTAGGAACTCGTTTGCCATCACCTCCTGGGTTGAGACACTCAACCTTTTGATATGGGCTTTGTTGTCCTGATGTCTACAAAATATGAGAAGTACTTTCCAATGAGAAATCTTTCCATAACTTCTTAGTCTACCTTTCATCCAATTATCACCAATTCTCTTAAAAATAAGTGAACACTGGCTGCTGCCATTTCTGATGACCTGCCATGAGAATGAAAACTTTGCTACGTGGGAGAAATCAAGTGCACAAAACCTGATAGGATAAAGAACTCGACTGAGCCGGGTTTGTAATCCTGGCAAAGCATGAGATTGTAAACAATGTTATCTCATCCTATATAACAAAACCCTAATATGCAAATTGACCTAAGAGCAGAACTAGTGAAATGACAGGTTGCTATGATGTGTAATGACCACCAGGGGGCAAACACTCAATGCAGGAGCTTCCCCCTGTGTCCCCTGGTGGTCAGTGTGCTCCCACAGGGGGAGCGTGGCTCAGCTAGAAGCCGGGCTCATGGCTGACAGGCTCAGCGGTAGTCGCAGGAGCCTATCCTGCCTCCACTGCATGTGGGTAGTAAGGAGCAAGGGGTCCCGGACTGCAAGAGCCCTGGACTGCGAGAGGGATGTGTGACTTCCCCGGGAGGATTGGGCCTAAGTCGGCAGGCAGACATCCCCCGAGGGGTTCCGGACTGTGAGAGGGCTCAGGGTGGGCTGGGGATACGCCCCCCTTCCAGTGCACAAATTTTGTGCACCGGGCCTCTAGTCATATGATATGAAATAATATTACCAATGTAAAATATATTTTCTCTTTAATTGTGTGAAAAAATTGTGGTAATTTTTAAATTTTACTAAGCAGTGTTAGTCCAAATGTTGACCATACTATGCTGACTGGCATTTAATCAATAGAAACCCTGCTAGGATCCTATTGGCCAGCATCCTTTCTGATGCTTGATGCCAGGTGTCTGTTCTGATTGGTTGCTGACTCGGAGGCCTTTGTTTCTTTCCATAGTTAACATAAAGTTAGTTCTATCTGAGGGGCTCCCACAAATAGGTCAGACTCTATCAGTACCATTTGCCCATTTATATAGTCAAAATGATACCCCTTCCCACTTTGCCAAGTGCCAGGGTTTGCAGTGGTGATGTGGAAATAGAGGCAACAGTGGCTTTCTTCCTGTCTGGAAACTTTTATAAATTATTACTCCTCTCCCCCTTCACTTGGTAGATATATTAAGTCTCCAGGGAAATGAAAAGCCAATCTTTTTTGAAGATCACTTTGAGAAATTTTGTGCTAATGTACTAACAGATCTTGCCTCATTTTTCTGAATGATTCAGCCCTCTAGTCCTCTGTTGAGGGTTTGAGAGAGAGACGACAGAGAGCTGGACATCTGGTTCATCTTTGGGAGACTAGGCCATCAGTGTCCCGTGTGCAATAATTCCACATATGAAAACCAATGAGATTCTGCTTGGTCAAGCCCAGCAGAACTGTGAAGTGGTGAAACTGAGAAGATGTGGGGTTTAGGGTGCTGAGGGCCTAGTGCCTGGTGAAGTGGCTAAGAGATTGTAGAAGGAAGGCAGGTGCAGAGCTGTGCAGAGGAAGGGCGAGATGGTAGAGAAATGGTAGAAAGACCTGACCATGTTCAAGAATTGGAATACTTAGCATGTAGAGGGTGAGTCAAGCTTTTTCTTCCAGTCTGGCTCTGGAAGACAGAAATGAGTCTTACAGGGGGACCTACACTCAGTGGGGAGACTAGTGTACCTCAGAGCATGGTCTCTGGAGTCAGACAGCCCAGGGTTGAACCCCAGCATCTGTTGTTCCTTACTAGCCATGTCACTTTAACCTTGGACAAGTTACTTAAACTATTTGGACTCCAGTGTCTTCATCTATCTATTGGGGTTATACTAGCATCCACCTCACAAATTTATTCTAAAGATGAAGTCAGTTAACACACACAAAACATGTAGAACAGTGCTGGGCATGTAGCAGGCATTCTCGTATTATGGGACTTAGGAGTGATCCTCACAGACAGGTGGCACCCCACACAGTATATGGGAGGTGAATCTGACATTTTTACTCTTTGAAAAGCTTGTCCTCATTGCTGGGGACAGTCAGATGCCGGCTGACAGCATCATGGGGACGGGGATGGGAGGATGAGGTGGCACCCCACACAGTATATGGGAGGTGAGTCTGACATTTTTCCTCTTTGAAAAGCTTGCCCTCATTGCTGGGGACAGTCAGATGCCGCTGACAGCATCATGGGGACGGGGATGGGAGGATTTGTGCAAAGTGCAGGGAGTAGAATTAGAGAACACCTATAGTCCTTTCCACTGGCATTAAGTCTGGTTAGCTGGGCTTGGAGCGCTGGCTTCAGACTGTGCTATGCTCATCACAGTGTCACCTGAGCTACTTCTCACTCGCATGGCCAGGCTGGGAACCAGACCGTGTGTGCTCTGTTTCACCACACCATGGGATGCAGACACGGAGTAGAAAATAAGAATGGCATTTTCCCCTCAGTTCGCACTCAAAGCAGAGTTTACCCATGTCCTCTGGGTAATGAGAAACTCCACATTTCGGGATGAAGTCCATATTGAGATAAACACAACAAAAATACAAAAGCTTTGAGCAAGCTTCACAGGAAGGAACTGTGTGTTTCTTGGTGCCAGGAGGCATAAAGGCGCCAAGTGCAATGTATTTTGACACAACCGACTCACAGGCACAAGCTCACACTGTCTGCCACTCCCTCTGCGCGCCCACTGCCTGCAGATGGGAGATGCTCTCACACCCAGCACCTCACGGCCCAGCCACGGGCCAGCTGTGGGCACTGGGCTCACTGGCCCCAACCAGAGCCATGCAGCCACGCAGTGGCCCTATTCAAATGCATTTTATTTAATGTCTCAATACACTAAAGTAACCATGAAATACTCAGTGCTGGTAGTGGTATTTTTTATTTTTAATGCAAAACCAAAGAAGGTCTCAACATTAGAGAGTTTTAGAACAAAAGAAAACACATCACGTGAAATATCACTGTTCTTTTACATTTCTATAGTTTGTCTTTATTCTTATTTTTCTTTTTGCGCAGTTGTAACTGGCTTTTTTACTTAAAATTATAACAAGAAGTTCCCCAAGTTTGACCTTAGTCTTATCACCTACATTTAAACAAAAGCTACCCAGTAGTCTCTATACATATTTGCTGTAATTTAAATCACTAACCACACAATATGTGACTTGGAGTTGGCACAGTTTTGCACTGTGGTAATATTTATAGTTTTAGCCTTCCTGTTTTTTTGTTTTGTTTTTTACATCATCTACTTATATTAATTGGGATTCCTAGTTTAAGGACTATGAATATTTTTATTACTTCTATCTGGATTTTTGTTGCTGTCGTTGCTCTTTTGTTAATCCTCACCCAAGGATATTTTTTCCATTGATTTAAAAAAAATAAGTTTGATGAGTATTTAAAAAGATATATATATTATTGATTTTAGAGAAAGATGAAAGGAGAGGGGTAGAGAAATAGAAACACCAATGAGAGAGACACATCAATCAGCTGCCTCCTGGGACCAAGCCAGAAACCCTGGCATGTGTCATGACTGGGAAACGTACCAGGGACCTCTTAGTTTATGGGTCAAAGCTCAACCATTGAGTCACACCAGGTGGGAATTTGTTGTTGTTGTTGTTGTTTTGTTTTTAAAAGAGAGAGTGGAAGAGAGGGGGAGAGAGAGAGAAACATTGATGTGAGAAAGACACGATTGGTTGCCTCCCAAACATGCCCCAATGGGGGCCCGGGATGAAGCCTGCAACTGATGTTTGTGCCCTTGACCAGAATCAAACCCATGACCCTTCAATTTGTGGTCCAATGCTCTATCCACTGAGCCAAATGGGCCAGGGCAGTTACCTGCTTTCTTACTCACAGAAAAAGCCATGCTCTTCCAATTCCACACTGCAGATCGCTGGATCACATGTGTTTCCCTCTCCTTTCTCCGGAGAGCCCACTCCCCTGGAGGAGGGAGAGGAGCACAGTGCACGCTGGGAACTGGTGGGATGGGCTGCAGTCCAATGAGTGAAATGTGTGGTGAGGCCCGAGGCTCTGGGCATGCAGCAGGAGAGGGGGAGCCAGCTGAGCCAGCAAAGGTAGACGCTGGAAAGCAAAAAAGGGGTGGCCATAGAACATGACTCAGCCCCTTGTGAATGTGCCACAATCTACTTAACCTTCCCCGACACCAAAGGTTGTGACGGTTAATCTTACCTGTCAACTTGACTAGATCATGGGTGCCCAGATATTGGCTAATTATTCTGGGCATGTCGGTGAGGGTGTTTCTGGAAGAGATTAGTACCTGGGTCAGTAGACTGGGTGTGAAATCATAGAAAATAATAGAAAATATAAGTACATATTGGCCTCTGTTCCTGACTCCTGGCCCAGAGCTCCTGAAACCTTACAACTTCGTAAGAGAAAAGAGCGCTAGGAACATCTCCTAGTCTAATGAATCCCACTGGGTAGGCTCCTGGATGGCCCCTGGATGGGGGTTCATCACCAGAAGGACAGGCCATGACTAGAAGCCTGGAATTTTCAGCCCCAGCCCCCATCCTCCAAAGAGGGGAGAGGGGTGAAGGAAGAGGATGGGGGGAGGGGGGAGAAGGCCTGGAGCGGGGTTAATAATTGATCTTGCCTACGTGAGAAAGCCTCCATAAAATCCCACTTGTAGGGGTTTGAGGGGCCTTCGGGTTGGTAAACACGGGGAGGGTGGTGTACCCCAACTCCAAGGGAGCAGAGGCTCCTGCACCTGAGAGCCTCCTTATGCGTCCCTTCATGCCAGTGTTCATCTGTACCATCTGTCATGTCCTTGAATAAACTGGTAAACATAAGTAGTGAGTTCTGTGAGCTGCTCCAGCATATTATGGACCCCAAGAAGGGGGTTGTGGGAACCTTTGATGTGTAGCTGATCGGTCAGAAGCACAGGGGACAGATTGCAGGTGTCACCTGATGTGGGTGGGACAGTCCTGTGGGACTGAGTCCTCAACGTGGGACCTGAGCTGCCTCCAGGCAGACAGTGTCAGAGCTGAGCTTGAGGCACCAGCCGGTGCTGTGGGGAACGGCTTGTGGGGGAGCCCCGGGCTTGGTGACCAGAAGTTGTGGGTGTTCTGTACGAGGCGTAGAAAAGAGACTCAGGGCGACAGATGTTGTTCAAACCCTAGAGGAGGACGAGGCAGCTCTTCTCACTCACTGAGTGAAGCAGTTTGCCGTTCCCGGTTGGGGAGCATTGTCACATTTGTCGAGGGCCTGAACAGACAGAAGGGGAGGAGGGGAGCAGCTCCCTGCCTGGGAGCTGAGCTGGGACACCGGTCTCCCCTGAGGACAAGGACTCAGACTCGTCCCTCTGGACCCCAGAACTTGCAGACAGCGGATTGCGGGACTTGGCCTCTGTAATCACGTGAGCCAATTCCTGGTAATAAACCTCTTTATACATTATAAAGAATGTATCATGTGTAGAAAGAAATTTGATAGGTAATACAAAGAAAATCTCTCTGTATGTATCTATCCTCTACCCATGTATCTAAACAGCTGTCCTACTGATTGCTCCTCTTTTTTGATACCACAGTGTTTTGGTGACCATCGAGTGCATGTCACTCCCTAGGACAGACCCCTGAGCGGACCACTGGGTCACGATGGTCAAGGCACTCCCAGGTTCGGGTCCTTCTGTCACACCCCTGCCTGCTGATGTCACGCTGTCTGGGAGGGCCTCCCGGTTGCACCCCTGCCTGCTGATGCCACACTGTCTGGGAGGGCCCCCTGGTCACACCCTTGCCTGCTGATGTCACACTGTCTGGGAGGGCCCCAGGTCACACCCCTGCCTGCTGATGTCACACTGTCTGGGAGGGCCCCCTGGTCACACCCCTGCCTGCTGAGAGGCTATTATGGGCCTCCTGGAGTGGCAGGGTTCCTCCCAGGAGCACAGGCACCAGCAAACCTGTCACTCTACTTGTCTCTCCATGTCGGAGCCCTCAGCATTTTACCAGCACCTTTTGTTTTTATCAAATCTCGGATAGCCCACCTCTTCCTTCTTTCCAAAACGCACTGCATCAGGAGAGCTCTGCAAGAGACTGTCTACATGATGGGGGAAAATCACATAGATTCACTGGAAACCAAGTCCCTCATTTGCAAAGCAGGAGAATATTACCACATACCTTATAAGATCCTCTCAGTTATGGCTTTATTTAATATTGAATAATTAAAAATAATCTAATAATTTAACAACAGGGTTTGGTTAAATAAATTATCATATATTCAGATGATGGACTAACCAAGCAGTAATTGGAGAGAGAGAGAGAGAGAGAGAGAGAGAGAGATCAATGTGAGAGAGAAACATGGATTGGTTGCCTCCCACATGCATCTTGACCTGGGATCAAACCCGAAATCTGGGTATGTGCCCTGAGCAGGCATAGAACCCAAGACCTTTCAGTGCACGGGTGATGCTCCAACCACCTGAGCCACACTGGCCAGGGCACCAAGCAGTCACTTTTTAAAAAGTGTACTTTTATTACATTGCATGGGGATGACTCATGTTATCACACTCAGTGAGAATAGCATGACACTGTTCGAGTCCAAATCTATACACACCAATCTTCACATAAAATTTAAAAGAAACATTGCACAGGTAACAGCAGTTCTCTATGTATTGTATGACTGGTGATATATAGTCAGAAAAGTGCATTTTTAAATTGTGAAGTCGGATCAGCTTAAGCTCCTTGGCCTCTGTGCTGCTCTTCTCGACCCCCCAAGGCGGGACTGGGGCCCTTTCCTGCTGGTGCCTCTAACGAACCTCCATTCCCGCGGACGCCCTGCACTGTCACTGGGAGCCAGCGTGGCTGCTCCTGCTGGGCGCTGAGCCTGAGCGCCCAGCCTATGGCCAGCAGTCCGGTCTTGTTCATTGATGTAGCATCATGTCTGGCACTTCGAACACGCCAGGCATATGTTGGCTAATTGTTTAATGAACCTGTCGGTGAAATAATTTCCTTTGAAACCACAGACCAGTTTCATCAGATTTAATTCTGAGGCTTGATACTGCCTATTGCTTTTCAGCTTCTATGCTAATATGAGCATCTCAGATATTTTCTCCTAAACATTTTGTCCACAAGTGGGTGGACTGCCACCAAGGGATTGGTGCTGCCCGAGTGCCTGGGCAGAACATTCCTTCGAGGGATAGGAGGCATCCGACCACTGTACCCGGTGGCGTCAATTACTTGAGCGTGCCTCTATCTCCCATCTCTGGGACCCCTTGCTCACCATACAGCTTCCGAGTGTAATTTGGCTGCTCGCTCGCGGGAATGTCAAGATAAGGAGAAGTGCTAGCTGCGCTGGAGGACATGAGCAACTGTTCCCTACAGCAGTTCTGTTTCTTTGGGTAAATTAATGAGTTGGCAACACTTTGTTAGCTCAGCGTTTCTGAACTCAATTAACTTCGGAACACCGAGGAAATTGGATTTGGGGATCTGCAAACCTGAGGGTGAGATTTTGGATCCTGGTGACGTAAATGGGGTACCGCCACCCGAGAAGGCTCCCAGCATGCCTGATACCTCTGACTCCATCTACCCCACCTCCGGCCACAGCGGAGGATCAGCGGGCACATGGCCGCTGCCATGGAGAGGCGTCCAGCCGGGAAGGGAAGTTGCCCAGTAGGCCTTGGGACACAATTGAAAAACTTGGAGCAAACCTCAGGTTCGGTACAAGAAAGTTTCGATCTGGATTAATCCCGCACAGGCCTAGGAGAAGAGCAGGTTAAATTGGGCACTGACCTATTCCAGTTGCACAATAGTGGAAAAGGCATTAAGTCATATCTATCCATTTACTCTCTAAATTGTTTTTTGTTTGAATCCGTAAGCAATCTAATTATTATTCATATCTAGCTATTTAAAATTCATCTTTTGTTTTTATAGAAAAGGTCTTTTTGAAAAGTCAGTAGAAGGATCCCCCTTTCTTTGTTAAGGGTTCCCTGTTTCCTCCATCCCTGCTCTGGTAGTCACCCTTCACTGCGGAGGAGTCTCATGTCCAGCGGCTCCTCCTCAGGCCACTGGATCCTCAAGCCTCTTTTGGCCTCTGCTTGCCCCTTCCTGGCACTCAGGCAGAAATACTCCAAAGGATATTTTCTTAGGGAGCAGATAGGATCATGCCACCCCCAAGTGTTAAAAGTCTCCGTTGACTCTCTGTGGGTTCTGCATAGAGTCCACATTCTTGATCTGGTGCAGAAGGGTCTTCACACTCTGACACCATCCCCATCACGTAGCCACGTCCTAGAGTCTAGGCCAAGGGTGGGCAAACTTTTTGACTCGAGGGCCACAATGGGTTCTTAAACTGGACCGGAGGGCCGGAACAAAAGCATGGATGGAGTGTTTGTGTGAACTAATATAAATTCAAAGTAAACATCATTACATAAAAGGGTACGGTCTTTTTTTTAATTTCAATATAGAACAGCCGAACTGGCCGGATCCAGCCCGCGGGCTGTAGTTTGCCCATGACTGGTCTAGGACCTAGACCAGGGGTGGGCAAACTTTTTGACTCGAGGGCCACAATGGGTTCTTAAACTGGACCGGAGGGCCGGAACAAAAGCATGGATGCAGTGTTTGTGTGAACTAATATAAATTCAAAGTAAACATCATTACATTTAGTTTTATTCATTTCAAATGGGTCGGATCCAGTCCGCGGGCTGTAGTTTGCCCACGGCTGACCTAGACACATTGAGATGCTCAGATTCCTCAGATATGGCGTCCTGTTTCATCACACTTCTGTCTTCTCACTCCCTTTTACTTCCGCCTGGAATGCTTTTCCTTGCCTTTTTGAAGATATGTTTGCACCCTTCAAAACCTAGATGATCCATCATGTCAGCACGCACAGTTCTTGCGCTGTTCTTTGGGTTTTCACAGTCCCTTAAACAAACCTATTCCCCAGCAATTATCCCCGGTGTTATGAATATCTATTTGCACATGCTCATCTCTTACTGGACTGTGAAACTTTTGGAGAGCCGAGACCTGCCACTCATCTCTGTGGAGTCAGTGCTCAGCACAGTGTCTGACTCATCATAGATTCTTAATTCATGTTTACCGAATTTATTAATTAAGCCATAACCAAGGCATCACCATCCATTTAATTGCAAATGAAGTCCCAAAGATGAAATTAACAGTCTCATTTCCATCAGCTTCGCTGATAAAGTGATGAAAAACAGTCCAGTGTTTCTCACATTGCCAGCCAATAGAGAGCAAAGGAAGGCCTCCAGGGGCGTCGGGCCTGCCCTCGAATGGCTTACAATACAGTGGGAAAGATGAGATTTCCATTCATGAAACTTTGCCAGCCAATAGAGAGCAAAGGAAGGCCTCCGGGGAGTTGGGCCTGCCCTCGAATGGCTTACAACAGTGGGAAAGATGAGATTTCCATTCATGAAACAAACTGAGGACAACACTGAGAACACTTGAAAGTCATGTCAGTTGTAGCAGGCTTGAACTGCCCGGGGCTTGAGACTAGAAGAAATGAAAGCAGATCCGCTCCCTCCCAGCCCGCCAGCCCTCCTGGGACTGTGGTTGAAAGGTGGACTCACTTGGAATCCAGTGTGGGAATGAGGAGGGGGTCTTTATACTCAGTGTATCCAAAAAAGTTTCTATATGAAACTAGATCAAGGCTGCTCTTGAGGAAAATGTGATTCGCGGATTGGTAAAGAAGAAGGTTTGTGGGAAAGGCATTATTGAAAGGTGAAATGATGAGGGGAAATGCTAAGTACTGAGGTTAGGAGGCACAGGTGATGGAATCAAATCTTTAGGCACCACAGTTGCTTGAAGGACTCTTGTGTCGAGTAGCCGGAGAGTAACAATAGAAAGAATTCTGCTCTTTTCTTTTGCTTTCCTGTTTGCATAATGTTTATGCATCCTTGACAGAGTCCTTGGTCCTGATGACAATCCTATCTGGTGTTCTAAGCACGGAGGGGCTGAGCCTTCTCTGACTCCCTCATACTAAACCCCATCCTGAACTCCATGTTCCAAAGGTCCCCTGGGCTTCCCTGGGGCATGGCATGTCCACACACTACTGTGTTCATTGGTTTATTCCTGGGGAAAATAGGTGCCATTCTTATCTGTGCCCAGCACCCAAAACTACATAGAAGCTCAGTAAGCATTTGCTGCATTAGTAATTGCATGCATGGATGTAATACAATAGATGGCAATCTTGTCTGTATCAGATATCTCATTCTCCACCTTAGTCCACAGGCCACTCATCAAGTCCCCAGCAATGAACCTAAAGATTCCAACCCCTCTCAGAATCCCCAGCCATTTCTCAGCCATCAGCTGGACTCATCCCTCTTCTAAGGTTGGAGTTACTAAAGGCTGGATAATAAAGAGAAGAAAGCTTTGAGCCCCATGTAGCATGCCTGCTAGAACCTAGAAACAGAGGGGATCCAGTAGCCCCAGGCTCTGCTAATAACGAAGACTTTCTGAGCAATGGCCCTTCAAAGCAACAAATCAAGACAGACAGCCTGCCAGAAACGTGCCGACCCAGCAGACTCAGAACCTCTTACCCAGGGAGAACTGCCCTCCCAGCCCATCTATCACTTCGACAACTCAAATTAGACGGTGAGAACATCAAAGAAGCAGAGTCCACCCTTGTAGCCATAGAAAAGCTCCCTGCTTCCGGGCAACCTTGTCCCAAGTGCTCCCCTCCCCACCTCTCAGGGAGCCTGAGGAATCAGTACCCACAGCTGCCTGTAAGATTCCTATTCATCCTTCAAGATGCAGCTCCAATGCCACCTGCTCTGTGATGCTTTCACCCATCTCTGAATAGCACATTGTTAAGTCAAGAGTAGGTTTGGATGTGGTTATGGCAAAGGGTCTCTGCACCGCCCAAATTGTGATCTTGTGATCCATCAGTACTTCCCCAAAAGAGGCGTATACAACAAGAATCTTTGTGGGAAACAAAGAACCCCTTTGTACCCAACACCCCCATGCAGAACTCTCTGAAAGGGTAGAATGGGGTTATACAACTTACCTTGAGCCCCCAAATGTGCTCTATCTCCTAAAAAAGCCAGAATCTAAGTCCTGGGGTCTTAGCCCTTCTCCCATAGCAAGGATGAGTGCATTCAGGTGTGTGGGAGTGAGGAGAAACTGTCAGTCCTGGTCTGAGGATGTGGGCTCTGCATTCACTCAACAATCCTACCACAGGAGGTGTGAGAGGAAAAGGGAGGATTGCATGATTGAGTGATTGTTTGATTATTGCCTATCCTTTTCAATCAGGTGATCCCATTCACATGTATAAATGGAAAAATAGGCCATCATGGGGGGAGGAAAGAAGATCTATCTAGGGAGATCAGAGAGGTAAAGGACAGCCTCCCAGTGAAGACTCTAGGGACTGATGTGAAACACAATAGGTAAGTATGTTTGAACCATCTCTGTGTGAGCTCATGGTCATCTGATGGTGAAATGACTTCCTTGCTGTAATGCACTTACCTACAGAGCTACCAGAACACTGGGTGCAGCTGAGAGCTCTGGTTCTCTAGTCACATTCTTCAGCGTTTCCATTCTCAATGGTGGACAAGGGTGTCAACTCTGGCATTTCAGACTTTCGTTGGCCTCTAGCACAATCTCTGTCTGAAGGATTGGCCCAGATTGTCAGCTCTATGTCAACTCTTTCGACAGCAAGGAATTGTTAGGACAAATATGATGCATTCACATACTGGAATACTGCATGGCAGGCTGTTCACCAATAATGGGTCCCCATTCCCTTTTAGGCATAGAAAAACACTGTGTCACCCTTCCAACCTTGGTGTTAGGTCTGGCCATGTGACTACTTTGGCCTAGGAAATACAAGTTGATGTGACTTGCACAAAGCATTTAATTGTCAGTGGTCAACTTTCCATTCCTTTCTCCCCATCAGAACACCTGAAGTATTATATTAAGATAGAGGTATAATAAGATGGCATGGAGTGGTCACGGGAGCGGGGCCCTTGCCAAGCCAGTGGGGCTTGCAGCATGAACAATAAATAGATGTTTTTGTTGGGTTAAGTCACCAAGATGTTGATGTTTTTAATATGCATTTATATATAAATTAGAAATATATACAGATAAAATATATTTTATTTATAAATAATGTATATAATTTTTAAATAGTAAGAGTACTTTATTCATCATTTTACCATTTAAAAAAAATCCTCACCCGAGGACATGCTTAGAGAGAGGAAAGGAGAGAGAGAGAGAGAGAGAGAGAGAGAGAGAGAGAGAGAAATATCCATATGAGAGAGAAACATCGATTACTTGCCTCCCATACATGCCCCAACTGGGGATCAAACCCAAAACCCAGACATGTGCCCTGACTAGAATCGAACCAGCAGCCTTTTGGTGCATAGGACAACATATGAGTCAACATATGACTCAACCCACTGAGTCACTCCAGTCGGGCACCATTTGTTCACAATAAATATATGTTTTCCTTCTAGAGACAGAGTGTTATTTTTAACAGCGTTGCACTTGCTCTGTTTCTCTTACACCTGCTGGCCTAAGTGGGCTGTTTGATTGACTGACAGTTCTTGAAGGCCCGGGGTTTGCGCTCAGCTTTTCTCACGCACAGACGGCCCTCAAGGTATTAACAGAATGAATTACTTAGGTGGAGACTTTCTTCTCCTTTGTGGTCACAGAAGCTCGGGACAGTGTCATCCTGGACAGGATAGAGAGGGCGGCCAAGGGGAAATGTGAACGACCTGGACACAGAAAGCAGGTGGAGAAGTCCAGAGTAAAGAGCCCTCCATGTCTTGGAAACCTTTTGGCCCACCACCTTCTAGCTATCCTTCAAGGGTTAATTCAGACCCCTTCTTCCCTGAAGCCTTCCTTGACTTCTCCAGTCTTCAGAGATTTTTTTGCCCCTTCCAGCCTCTGTAGCATTTAGTCTAGACCAGTGGGATTTCCAACATGATTCATTGTGGCATCCTGGAGCCCTTCTGCCCCTAGAAATACCTTGTGACTCATCAGAGAAGGCAAAATCTGCAGTCTCCCCACCCTGTCCTTGCCAAAGCAGCTAACATAATTTACCCTATTTTATGTGCTTCAGCATATGAAGCACAAGTTCTGCTGCTATAACAAAAATTATTTGGACAGGCTGCGGTTTCTCCTCAGATATTTCAGCTCAGACGGAGTGGAGACCAAAGTTTTGCATCCATGGGAGTACCTGGGTCTTCTGGCTTCCGTGAGGGAGAGGTTAATTATGTCCATCTGTGATCTGGCCGCCACCAGGGCTTCTCAGCCATGGTTGCCATAGAGA
>NW_006289395.1:3322617-3326939 GCF_000327345.1 Myotis davidii
CAGCATGATTCATTGTGGCATCCTGGAGCCCTTCTGCCCCTAGAAATACCTTGTGACTCATCAGAGAAGGCAAAATCTGCAGTCTCCCCACCCTGTCCTTGCCAAAGCAGCTAACATAATTTACCCTATTTTATGTGCTTCAGCATATGAAGCACAAGTTCTGCTGCTATAACAAAAATTATTTGGACAGGCTGCTCAGATATTTCAGCTCAGACGGAGTGGAGACCAAAGTTTTGCATCCATGGGAGTATCTGGGTCTTCTGGCTTCCGTGAGGGAGAGGTTAATTATGTCCATCTGTGATCTGGCCGCCACCAGGGCTTCTCAGCCATGGTTGCCATAGAGACAGTCAGGAGCTATTCAATAGCATAGGCGACTGCACCAGAGGCCCCTCTGTGCTCGGCCTAAAGCAGCTATGCTGCTGGACACCGTGCGTTCTGCTCTTTTCTTTTCCTGCGTAGAGGCCTCAGAAATGGCTGCTCTGAGGATCCATGCAGAAGAATTTCTAGTACATGTTCTTGCTCTTTTGCCCTTTTCTGGGAAACAGAGCAGAGCAAAGCAAAACCGAACCAGACCTCTGTCTGAGAAACAAACGCCAGGGGGACCTGCAGTTACTGAGCTGCGCAGAGCAGCATTGCCCCGGCTGGGGTCAGCCAGGCCCCGTCTCTGTCCTGACCTTTCTTCCTTGTCAGATGATCATGCACCAAACCTTTCCGGTCCCAGTCCCAGAGGCTGACCCCTGACCTGGCTGCCTCGCCCGCGGTCAGAGCATTCAGTTAAAATGCTCTTTCTAACCCTAACGAAGCCAAAGATAATATGGCTTAGACACAATGCTGAACACCAACACTTTATCCCATTTTATAAATGAGAAAATTGAGGTACAGACAGTCACATTACATGCCGATGATCACACAGCTGGTTGACTCCTAAGCTCACACAAGTAGCTACTCTGCTATTGTCCGTTATGCTAAGCTGAAACTAACCTTCCCTGTAACTTCTACTCATTGGTCCTCGTTCATTCTCTGAAGAGAGGACAACCTTGCCCTAGCCGGTTTGGCTCAGTGGATAGAGCATGGGCCTGTGGACGAAAGGGTCCCTACGTTCAGTTTCAGTCAGGGGGACATTCCCAGGGTTGCAGGCTCGATCCCCAGTAGGGGGCGTGCAGGAGGCAGCCTATCAATTATTCTCATCATTGATGTTTCTATCTCTCCCTCCTCCTTTCTCTCTGAAATTAAAAAGAGAGAGAGAGAAAGAGAGGACAACATGTCACAGCCCTGCAGCTTGGCGAGAATGTGGCGCAGGATGTTTTTCTGTGACCTGGGAGTGATTAGAAGCACGGGTTTACTCAGAAAGCAGCACTTGCACCCCCTTGGCTGCACTGCACTCGAGACTGAACGTCGCTGTGTCCCTTAATTGGTATAAGAAGAGTTCCTGGTCATTATTCTTAACAAGCAAGTGCATGTACCTCGGATTCTTTCCAGAAAAAGGCAGACAACCCTTGATTGTTGCTCCTTGGGCCCCCCTTCTGTGACCCTGCATTAGGCCGGTGGAGATGAAATGCTCTCTCCTCCCTGCCAGCGGCTTGTGCACTGCCTGGCACCCCTGGGTGAGGAGCAACCTGTGGGCTGCATGGTCCCCTGGGCCAGGAGTGGCAGCAGCAACAACAGGCCACCTGTCTTCCAGCCGCCTTTGGGAAGACGATTTGTGACAGGAAATTTGGTGACTGACAGGATACACCTTTGGGTATGGACTGATTGTCATGCGCGGGGTAAACTCCCCACACAGTCACCTCTCCTCTGCACCCTGAAAGGATGAAATCCACGATCACAGGATGTGGTATTGAAAGGAATGATGATGATTTTTCTAACCCCATGTGAGCCTTTTATAGGTAAGGAAACTGACACCCAGGAAAATGAGGGCATGTTGTCAGTCAGTAGCAGCACCAGGAAATCCAGGCCTATCTAAACCCCCAGTTTACCTTCTTAACCAGCGCACTGGGCATACCGGGCAGACTGGTCTCTAGCACACTGGTCTCTAGCATTAGTGGGAAATGTGTAAAATGGACACAATACAAGTAGCATATAGAGTTTTGTGACTACTAAATAGGATATAACTTGTTATATGCCTAGCACAGTGCCAAGATGGCATCGACTCTCAGTCAAAGGTGGCCAGTGTCACCAACAGGGAAGAGGCCCTGCCGGTCTCTCATGCAGGGCCTGGTCTCTCATGTTTCCCTGGTGGGGCGCTCCATACTTTGTACATCTGCCTCCCTGGGGCTCCTGATCCCAGCAGGGCAGGGGAGGCACTGTCTGGGACATAGCATGATACCACAGTCAAAGCCTGACCCTCAGCGAGCTGGTGATTCCGTGGGAGGCAGCGGAACAATACCTACCTCGGGCATCTTTTCAGTAGAATTTGACCCAGCGGTGTGATTGCTCCTCCTTGAAGCCCTCCTCCTCAACTCTCCTGGTTCCTGAGACAGTACTGCCTCTCCATTTACTTCCCACATGACCGCGAACTCTTTTGCTGACTCCCCATTCTTCCCTAGGTCTCTAAATGTTAGTGGACTTCAGGTCCCTCCCCTCTTCTCTCCGAAGAGACCTTTGTCATCACCATTTGCTAGTCACCGAGGCCAAAAGGCTTGAAGTCATTTTTGGCTCCTGCCTTTCCCTCCCCTTCTCTCTGCAATCCATCAGCAAGTTCTGTCAGCTCTACCTCCAAGACAGATCTATTTTGAAAAGAGCTGTTAGTGGTAGAATAGAGGTGTTGAAAATGGATGGGATCAGAAGTGGTTGCAGCGTATGCCATATGCTATATGTCTGGGGGAAAAAGATGAAAAACTCCTCCATCCTTCATAAAGATACAGTGAGCAGGCATCAGTCATACTCACTTCTGTTACAGTTACAAGGACAATTCCTGCATTCCTCCCTTAGGGTTTTATATTTCTCCAGGGCTCCATTCTTTGGGGTAGGGGGTCTCTGATTCCTCGTCCCAACGCAGTGAGGTGGTGGTTCTTGTACCATTTCATTTGCCCCAAGGAAGCGCTCAAACTGTTCTGTGAGCTCTGACTGAGGCACAGGTGCTGCGCATGCCTTTCCGTGTCCTACCAATCTCTTTGGCATGTCCGTGCCCCATCCTCTGACTCAGTGTGTCTGAAATGTCTTGTGATGTTCACAGAAGGGCTTTCCATGGGGAGTAAGTTGGGGCAACCAAACACTATGTGTCAGGCCTAGCAGCTGTCCCTTCTGCAGGATGGTCATCAGATAATCTTGGGACCCTGCTGGGCATCACAATGGGGAGCAGCAATGGAGTTCCCCCAGGGCTCACATGAGTGGAGACGGGTGATCTGCAGGGCTCGCTGGGCTCCCACTTTGTTCCTGAGTCCCCGCAGGTGAGGCTCAGGTGCGGTCAGGATCGGCCACATCCATAGCCCACCCCTGACCCAGTGCGCTGCGGATGCAGAGGAGGTGCTGCCATGGGAGGTGCTGTGGACATTCCTACTGCTTTACAAGCTGTGCGGGAGACCCTCGTCCATCATGGTCTAGCACAGAATTTGCGCAGCTGCCAAAGCCTTAGACAAGCGCCAGCCCACCTCTGAGCTGGCATCCAACTGTGCCAAGCCTGTGTGTCAGGTTGGTGGAGGCCCTTTTTGCCCAACACCACATCCACATACTAAGGTTGAAGACAAGAGCCTGGGGAACGTGGGCCTCTGTAAGACCGATGGAGGGGAAGGCGGTTGGCGGCAGTTGTGTGGTGGTTACAGACTACGGCAGAGTCTCAGGCCAAGGGTGTCATGGAGGAGTACTTCAAATGTGAGACATGAACGAAGAAACTGGGCTTTGGTTTCTCAAAAAGAAAAAAAATATTTAAGTGGTAGGAGAACAAATGTTTATTTAGAAGGAAAAGACAGTCAAAACAAATTTAGCCTTGGGAACCCAGCTACCATTCTTTTAAAATCTCTTAAGACAATTTACAAAACCAACACAAACGCAGCCTAAATGAATAGAACACTTTCTGATCATCAGCCGGTGTCCCCACCATTCCTGGAACAACCCCAAGTTCCCACTGATCCCAGTACTGCTGGGTCCCCAAGGGAGGGGCTCTGAAACTTAAGCTTCGAGGGGATCCGCTGGGGGAGTGGGGAGAGCAGCAGTGGGGTGGCTGCCAGTGGGCTGCAGGGAAGAGGGCATGTTACAGGGTTAATTACACTTCCTCGCTCCTTGGGCGCAGCAGTGGGCTGTGGGGAGGGAGCCGTGGTGGAGGCTGCCACCCAGAGCTGGTCACACACTGAGGGATCCCATCGGGGACTTGGGAACTTAGACTC
>NW_006289395.1:3326974-3333155 GCF_000327345.1 Myotis davidii
CTCCAAGTACTTTTTTTAGCCCATGGGGATTGGAGACTTCTCTTTCCTCTATCCGTCTTAGGGAGGCCTGGGTGATAGAACTTCGTCTCTGCCAATCCCACTTACAGGCTTCTCCCCAAGGCCAGAGGGGCTGCTCATCTGACGGCCCCCATTCTCTGGGTGTGTTCGATGTCTGTAACGACAGGGAACAAGGTCAAGGTAGAGTCCCTCTCCCACCCTCACTCCCCAGTCCTGTCCCTGTGAGCTGAGCATGTGTGAGCCCCACCAGCCTCCCCTGGCTGGCCAGGCCTTGCACCTTTGTCCCTGCATCTCCAGCTGCCCCGGGGCAGCACTGCTGGGTCCCCAAAGGAGGGGCTCTGAAACTTAAGCTTCGAGGGGATCCACTGGAGGAGTGGGGAGAGCAGCAGTGGGGTGGCTGCCAGTGGGCTGCAGGGAAGAGGGCATGTTACTGGGTTAATTACACTTCCTCGCTCCTTGGGCGCAGCAGTGGGCTGTGGGGAGGGAGCCGTGGTGGAGGCTGCCACCCAGAGCTGGTCACACACTGAGGGATCCCATCGGGGACTTGGGAACTTAGACTCCTCTAAAACAGCCCTTCTCAAACATGCCCAAGCCTGGAACTCGTCCAGGAGACCCTGTTCAAATGCAGACCCATCTGAGCGGCCTGGAGGGGCCTGGAGAGCTGCATGCTTCCAGGTGATGCCAATGTTGCTGATGAGTAGCCTCTGGATCCTGCTGCTCAAAGGTGGTCTTGGGACCAGCAGGGCCAGCATCGTCTGGGAGCCTTTGTAACAGTTGACCCCAGGCCCCACTCCAGACCCATGGAACAGAAGCCATGGGCACACAGAAGGCTAATCGTCTTCTCAATCCCGTCCCCCCCCCCTCCCCTCGCCCCGCCTACTCATCCAGGGGTGTCGTATATAGACAGTTACAGAGTTGGTCAGGAGTTGGTTAACTTCGACGCTGGCCAAGTAGGAAAACCCCTCATTTCCCCAGGGAGCCCCAGGGATGTGCTGGCCTCTGGCGCTGCTCTGGGAGTATGGAGGCGGCCAGGGGACCTTGTGCAGTGTTTGTGGAAGGTAATGTGGCTGAATTAATGATGATGCAGGAGGCTTCACAGAGGTGCTTCTTGACTCTTTTAATTGCACCATTTCTCAACCTTAATGTGGCCTCACTGCCATTTCTGAATTATATATCCACACACATCCAGAGACACACACATCACAGATTAATTCTCCCATTCAAACTGATAAACTACCCAACACGTAATTTATACTCATTTATCTTTGTGCTACTCTAGCCAAACTCCTTCCTCCTACCCTGTCAGCCAGAGTGCTTCGAGAACAGTCTTCAGACTGCCTTGCTGCGTGCGCTGTCCACGTAGATCCATTTCAAAGCTCCATGAAGAAATCAGGGCCAGCTGGTGTGGCGCAGTGGTTGACCATCGACCTATGAACCAGGAGGTCACAGTTTGATTCCTGGTCAGGGCACATGCCTGGGTTGCAGGCTTGATCTCTGAGGGGTGAGGGCAGGGGTGGGGAGGGGAGAAGGGATTGTGCAGGAGGCAGCCAATCAAGGATATTCTCTCTCATCATTGATTTTACTATCCCTCTCTCCCTCCCCCTTCCTCTCTGAAATCAATAAAAATATATATTTCTTTAAAAAAAAATAAAAGAAATCAGGGCCAGTATGTTCTAGGCCCTTTTCTGACTTAATTTCTGACTTCATTGAATAAGGCTCTTTAACCGCCAGGCTGGTTGAGTACTTCACACACTGAACTTTATGCAGGGTGGCAAAAGTAGGTTTATAGTTGTGAGTACCTGAAACACACAGTTTATTCTTGTATTATTATTTATTAACTAGAGGCTCAGTGCACAAAATTCTTGCACAGGTATGGTCCTAGGCCTTGCCTGCGATCAGGGCCATCTTCCCCAGCCCCTGCCACCACCCACCCCCGGTTCCCTATTCGCCATGGGGTGATCAGAGCCTGCCAGCTGGGGAAAGGGACTGAGAGGTGGTCAGTGTGCCTTATAGTGACTGGTCAAGTGGTCGTTCTGGCTGTTCTGCCATCAGGGTCAATTTGCATATTACCTTTTTATTTTACAGGGTAGAGGCCAGGTACATGGGTGGAGGCCAGCTGGCCTGCTCTAATGGGGACCCTGGATTGGGGTGGGGGTCCCCGCTGGGAGATAGGGTCAGCCAGGAGAGGGGCTGCGGTCCTTCTGGTCTCTGGTCATTCTGGTCTTTCTGCTGTTTCGGTCGCTGGGCATTTATTATATAGGATTATTGTATTCTTTTCCATACAAACAACTGTAACCTACCTTTGCCCCACCCTGTATTTTGTTTCATCACAAACAAAACATTAGACTGTTCCCTTTCACATCCTACTCTCGCGTTCACTACCACCCCATCAGCCCAAACTGTGTGCTCTGACTTTTAAAGTAGAAATGCTGCTTTCTCCGGTCAGTGCATCTTGCTGTCTTCCTGGCTTCCTCATCTCTCTTTTGCAGATGCCACCCCCCATCTCATACCTGTGGGTGCTGGGGAACCTGGACTGCGTTACTCAGCCAGAGAAGCTTCCTGCCTTCCTGCCTTCAAGCCCAAGGAGAAAAGAGTCATGGCTTTGACTCTGCCCCTGTGGTCCTACCCAGGGGACCCTGACTCCCCTGCCTCTCCTGCCTCAGTGGTCCTACCCATGGTGTCCCTGATTCCTCTGCCTCAGTGGTCCTACCCATGATGCCCCTGACTCCTCTGCTTCTGTGGTCCTACCCAGGGGGCACTGCCTCCCCTGCCTCAGTGGTCCTACCCATGGTACCCCTACCTCCCCTGCCTCAGTGGTCCTACCCATGGTGCCTCTGACTCCTCTGCCTGCCCAGGCATATGGTGACCAGTGGGCATGTCTCAGCCCAGCTGACCCTTGTGGTATGTCTGCCTTTCATCCTGGACCTCCCGGAGTCTTCCAGGCCCCCATGTTCATTGGAAATTCACCTTCTTGCATGGGGACGTCAGTCTCAGGTGTTTGCAGTGCTCTGCTCCTCTGGACTCCTGTCTCTGGGCTGCTCCTCCCAGCAAGGCCTGTCTCACTCTGGCCAGGCGGCCCGAGGACCCAGGCTTCCACCTGAATCCAGACACGAGCTTCCTTCTCCCACGGAGCCCCCCCAGGGACTGGGCCCTAACTCCTAACGACCCTCTCCAGGTGGAGCCAAGTGGAGCTGAAGGGCACGGGGAGCGCCAGGGGTCCTGTTCAGGACAGTTCAGTGAGCGGGCCCACGGGACGCAGGGCAGAAAACCAGCAGTCTCCTCCTCTGGGACTGAGGGTCTGGCTGTGGGAGGAGAGAGGGGACCATCCCTCTTCCACAGACAGTCCGCTGAGACTTCGGAATCGGTGCAATGTTCCATTTTAAAGCCAAGTTAAGAACTGGCCCAAACCTAGGGCCTAAAGAGTTGCTTTTTGTTTGTTTTGTTTATTTTTTACTGGATACAACCAAACTGTGGCAAATCATGGGAAAGAAATCAACTCTTAGCTTAGGACTGTATCAGAAAGATGTGGGTTGCGGGCAGGGAAGGGGAGTTTCCAGAAGTTGTTGGCTGTGGTCAATTTGTTCCCTTACAGAGCCTTACCTTCATGGTGACTACAACACTGACTGTGAAACTCCCATAGAAATCTTCACCTTCTTGACCATTTGCTTTGCCACGCCCCTGCCCTGAACGAACTACACCATCCTGTCTCCCTTCTCCTTGTCCCCAGGGTCTCTTAGAGAGAGGTATGCAGCCACCCTGGCAGACCCCCGGAGGTCTTTGCTACTGAATCTCAATGAGGCTTCACTGATACTCATCGAGGCTCCCCTTCGCCATGCGGTGGGGTCTGGCTTCACACTCCTCAAGCCACTGCCTTCACTCCCACCTGCACATTCCAGCTGATGACCTACGTCCTCCTTTGCAGAAACGAAGTCATCTTGAGTGGGGCGGAGGGGAAAGGAAGGAGAAAGGAAGCAGGAAAGAGTCAAGAAAGAGCGCAGTGAGGGAATGGGTCAGGCTGAGGGTTAGGGTTGGGCAGGATAGAGGTGGATAAGCATGATCTCCCCATCTTAGGGCACGAAATAGCTTCCTTCTCCCACGGAGCCCCTCCAGGGACTAGGACCTAACTCCTCACAACCCTCCCCAGGTGGAGCCCAATGGAGCTGAGGGGCCTGGGGACAGTTCAGGAGCTGCCTGCCTCGGCCCCTGGGAGCCTTCACCAGCCACCCTGCTTGCCCCCCACTCTGCCTACGTGCCCCTGTAACTCCAGGTTTGGGTTGGAAATGGAGGAGACTTTTCCCAGGGAAGTTGGAACTGGCACATTAAAGACACACTGTGTCTTCATTCGTTTTTATACGGAGGAGAAAATGACGAAAACTGTAACGAGGCCAGGAAGTCTCCGAGGAGTTCCTGATGCCTCATGTGACACAGATTCCCGCATTCAAGGTCAGGCTTCGGCGTTGAATAAGCTCACGGTGGTCGCTGAACGCTCCCTTCCAGCGGGAGCAGGCGCAAGCGTGTGAGGTGGCGCCTGAGAAGGCCGGTTGCTGGACTGTGAGATGACAGGATCACTGAGGAAGGGTGGTGGGGATGGAAGGTCCAACCCCAATGCGTCATTCAAAGGATGGGCTTGCTTCCTGCAAACAGTGCTCTGGGCGCGGGGGGTCCTGCGATCAGACACACGCGCCTCCTAAATTGATGTACATGCGCGGTCGGAACTGATCTTTGCTTCTGCTCACACCACACGTTCTCTCTTTCCTTCACCTCTCCCCTCCCTTTTGTTCTCTTTTCTGGATTCTTTTTCTGTATCAGTCAAAGTCCAACTAGAAAGACAGAAATCACACTAAACAACTCAAATATGGGGAACTGGTAGATGAAACATGTTCCAAAAGCATGGGAAGGGCTGCAAGAGCCACCAGGAGGAAGGCGAGCCACTCGAGATTAGAACCTTAGAACCGGCAGGAAAGATTAGAAACAGCAGGAAGCTCGTATTGCCCCCTGGGGCTGGAGGTCTCAGACCGGGAGCACAAGGGTGGCTCTCACTCCTGAGGCTGCTCCTGCAGCACAAAGGAATCCCTCATGCACTGTGAGAGTAGCAGGAGGCCAGCCCGGGGGGCAACAGCCGCCTGAGGCTGGAGCCAGGTCACCCCTGGACCCGCAGGATTGGCCACTGTCACCGTCACCCCTCTACCACTGTGGGACAGAGCGGAGTGTGACAGGCCAGGAATGGCGCTGAGCCAGGCGGACAAAGTGACCACACCCTTCTCCTCCTCCCCGCCTTAGTCCCGCATTCTCTTGACCCTTCTTTTACTTTTCTCTCTTTTCTCAGCATTCATTCGATCAGCACTCACTGAGCACCTACCATGTGCCAGGAATTCTGCTGACCTGGGAGCTGAAGGGAGTGGATCAGGAGTATAAAGATAGCAACCTGCCCCAAAGTGCTTCTCCATCAGAAATAATCCCTTCCCCTGCCTCCCCCCACCTCCCCTTTCTCTTTGGCAGATCAAGAATTGCTTCCCTTGCTTGGATACTTTTTATTTAAAAATCGTAGGGTAACCTTTGACCGATGAGCTGTCAGTAGACATGTACTGAGAATTTAAAATAGACATTGGACTCTACTAGAGGGAGACAATTTATGCAAAGTCCTTACCCCTGAGAACTTTCAATCTAGCGGGGAGACAGTGTGCGTGACAGCGAATAGTGCTTCTCCATCAGAAATAACCCCTTCCCCTGCCTCTTCTCCACCCACGTCCCCACCCTGGCCCCTTTCTCTTTGGCAGATCAAGAATTGCTTCTCTTGCTTGGATACTTTTTATTTAAAAATCCTAGGGTAACCTCTGACCGATGAGCTGTCAGTAGACATGTACTGAGAATTTAAAATAGACATTGGACTCTACTAGAGGGAGACAATTTATGCAAAGTCCTTACCCCTGAGAACTTTCAATCTAGCAGGGAGACAGTGTGCGTGACAGCGAATAGAATGTTAATTGCAACAAGTTGACGGGTTGACTTCTGAAAGGCTGCTTGTAGGACATCCATGGGGTGCCATGGGGTGAGTGGGGTCCAGGCAGGCTTATCGGGGAGGAGGCTTGGCTTGGATGTAGGGAGGGGGAATGCAGGCCTGAGAGGAAGAGGCTGCAGACTCAGGGAGCTGTGCATACAGATC
>NW_006289395.1:3333781-3338558 GCF_000327345.1 Myotis davidii
CATACATCTGATAAGGGGTTAACTTCCAAAATATATAAAGAACTCATACAACTCAACAAAAGGTAGACAATTAAAAAATGGACAGAGGACCTGAACAGACACTTCTCCAAAGAGGACATACAGATAGCCAATGAAAAGATGCTCATCACTAGTCATCAGAAGAATACAAATTAAAGCAACAATGAGATATCACCAAACACCTGTCAGAATGGCTACCATCAATAAATCAACAAACAACAGAGGGTTGGCAAAAATGTGGAGAAAAGAGAATCTTCATGCACTGTTGGTGGGATTACAAATTAGTGCAGCCACTATGAAAAACAGTGTGGATGTTCCTTTAAAAATTAAAAATAGAACCCTGGCTAGTGTGACTCAGTAGTCAAGCGTCCACCTATGAACCAGAAGGTAAACAGTTCAATTCAGGTCAAGGGCACATGCCTAGACTGCGGGCTCAATCCCCAGTAGGAGGTGTGCAGGAGGCAGCCAATAAATGATTCTCTCTCTATCTCTCTCTCTCTCTCTCCCTTCCTCTCTGAAATCAATTTTAAAAATATTTAAAAAAAAAGAAAGAGAAAGCCTATGCAGGACACCGGGCCCATGACTAGGGCTGATTATGGATTCTTGCATGCTATTTTGGGTTACTGGCCTACTCATGAAAGAGTCACATCACACTTCTCTGGAGTCCAGTGAAATCAGAGATGAGTCAAAATTTAAAGCTAGAAGAGACTGTACAAAACCTTGAGTTCAATTTTTTTATTTTAAAGATGACTAAACTAAGGCCCAAATGTTTACATTATTAACTTAGCACCTAACACGGGGCCTGACCCATTAATATTGGTAGACTTAATTGATGAAGAAAATGAACTTTTCTTGTGGTTTTTGCAACTTTCTAGGCTGGGAGCTGCAAGCCCATGTCTACAGGGCCAAGGACCTGGTGTGGCTGAGGGGAACGAGCTGGTGGGCCCCAGGAAGCTAGATGGCACCTGATTTTTCTAGAGAGGCCAGAAACCTAGGGTTTTAGATGGAATCTTATTTTTAAGTGTGGGCAATGACTTCAGATTTAAAATAGAATAAATACCATGTGGCCCAACAAGACAAGTTTCCAAGGCAGATACACCTGCTTCTTCTTGGCCTGTAGTTCTTATGGAAGCCAGGGACTGGAATGTGATTTTAGTGCACAAATCTGTTTGGATGTCACAGTGCAGAGCCACGGTTCAGAAAATACTTCCCCTGTCAGCTTAGTCAGAAAGAGAACTTCTTCCCTAAAGAAAGAAGAGAGAAAGAGAGCCTGGTCTGTGTATCTCAGTGGTTAGAGAATCAGTCCACATACCAAAGGGTTTGATTCCTGGTCACAGGCATGTATGTGGGTTGCAGAGGCAACCAATCAACGTGTTTAATGTATTTCACATAGCTGTTTCTCTCTTTCCCCTTCCTCCCTCCCTCCCCTTTCCCTTCCTCCCTCTCTCTCTCAAATCAATGGAAAAATTATCCTCTGGTGAGGATTAACTAAAAAAAAAAAAAAGGAACAGAAGCTTGCTGACAGGATATAGTCCATGATCAGACTGTAGAAGGCTCTTTCCAGGTAACCAGAGTAAGATAAACTGTTTGAGAGTTTTAGCTAGGATTATGCTTAGAAATCACCTTCAAGATGTCTTTGTTACTCCAAGATGGGTGACTGGGAGTTTTTTCTAAGCTTAATTGCTCACTAAATAAGAATCCACAAATGTTTTCCCTTATCCACATATACACCTGAAATTCATGTTATGATTATAGGACAGTTGGATCAGGTACAAACTCTACTGTGTTTATATGTTCAATTGAGATATTTTATACATGTTTTATCAATGCACATACAGAAAATGTGCACATGATCTACACATAGGAAAGTACACATGAGAAATCACACAGTTAATTTTCCCAAACTGAACATACCTGTACAACCAGTCCCCAAATCAGGAAGGAAGGTGACCAGCACTTTGAGAGTCCTGTAAGTCCCCTTTCCAGTTAATCATTCCCCTCCCTCAACCCTAGCAGGGTGACCACCATCTTGACTTCTAAAGCATAGATCATCCTTCTTCTTATACACATTGCATCTGGTTTCTTTTGCTCAGCGTTGTTTGTAAAATTAACTCATCCCCATTGTGAGTAGCTGTATTGCTATAGTTTACTGTATTATTTCTGCATAGTATCCCATTGTGTGCACATCATTCTATCTATTTTACTATTGGTGTACATTTTGGGCTTATCACCGATGGTGCTGCTATGAGATTTCACATACATTTCTGACACATTTTGCTAAACATACTCACACATTTCTTTGGGATATATATACCCAGGAATAGAACTGCTGGGACATAAGGTGTGCCTGTATTAAGCTCTAGTAGATGCTGCCAGTTATCCAAAGTGATGGTCAGTTGCCACCCCCTCCAGCAATTTGTGAGTGTCCTGCTTGCTCCACATCTTTGTTCAAGCTTAGCTTTGCTTTTCATTGGGTGGAGAAGTAGTGTATCACATCTCTGTTTTAAATTACATTTTCCTGCCGGCTAATCAAGTTGAGCACATTATGTATGTTTAACAGCTAGGTGGATGTCCTTTGCTACAAAGAGTCTTCAAATTTTCTGTCCATTAAAAAAAAGGTTATTTTTTCACTCTCTTAATGATGTCTTTTGACAAATAGAAATTCTTAACTTTAATGTTGACCAATTTGTCTTTTTTGGGAGGGTCTTTATGATTAGTTCTTTTGTGTTCTGTTTAAGAAATCCTTGTCTATTCACGGTCACAAAACATGTTTTCCTTTAAAAGCTTTTGTTAAGTTTTACCTTTCACATTTCAAATAGATATTAGAGTAATATCTTTCCATCTTTAGAGACAATTTTTCCAGGCCCAGTAAATCTAAAGTGAAACATGGCTGAAGGGCAATACCCCACAGTAGAAGTAAGGGTCTAGAATCAATTTGCCAGAATCTTCCAATTACCAGCTGCCTGGCATTGGGTTGTTGCTTGACCTCACTGTGCCTCAGCGTCTTAGGGACAACAATTCTGCCTTCCTCATGGTTTTCTTGTGAGGACTAATTGTGTCAATCCATATACAAGGCTGACAACAGTACCTGTCACAATGAGCATTTACTAAAGGATAATTAATATTATTAGGCTCAGTTGAATACGCTAAGGAGGGAATAAGCGTGAAGAAGCAGGAGGAGGAATGGGAGGCCAGTGTGCGGCAAATGGAGAGGATGGCAGGGGAAGGATAGAAAGAGCCACTGTCCGCATGCAGCTCAGAAGTCAGTTCATGGATGACAGGCTGCCAGAGGGCAAAAGCCAGCAGGTCCAAGAAGTTGACACTGGGAAGCAGGGCAACATGGCCAAGGTGGCAGGAGGGCCCTGGGTCTCATCTGTTCCCTCCTGAGGGGTTGTGGAGAGCAGGCCTCAGTCGCACTCATTATTTTAAGCAGGAAATGGATGAGGATCTATTAAACGGTTACCCTGAGGAGCAGCTGTGGTTTGTGAGGTTCAGTTCTGCTGACTGTCCAGCAATCCAGGTCCCCATTCCAGCTCCCAAGAGGCGGACCCTGTTCTGGGTGCTGTAGTTCCCTGACGTGGTCCTGGGAGAGTGGACACTCTCTCCAGCTCAGAGAGCAGAGGCTCCAGCCCCAGGCCATGTTGTGAGTGAAAGAATTCCTCCAGAGAATATCTAGAATTATGTGCATCTCTTCTCTTCAGGTAAATCTCCGGCACATTTAAAATAATAACAGGAGCTGGCAAACCTCATCTGTAAAAATCCAGACAGTAAATATTTTGTGGGCCCTCCGGTCTGTGTTGTAACTTCTTAATTCTGCCATCGATCATGAAAACAGCCCTAGACAACATGGAAACAAATGAGCATGACTGTGCCGATGCAACTTTATTGATGGAAACTGAAATTTATATTTTATATAATATCCATGTCACAGGATGTTAGTATTTGGGTGTTTTTCCCCCAACCATTTAAAAATGTGAAAACCATTCTTAGTTCACGGGCTGTATGCAAAAAGGCAGCAGGGCAGACAGGCCCCGGGGAGGGAGTGGGTGGTCTCAGTCAGCAGAAGGCAGTGGTTTTCAGAGCATGGTTGCTGGACAAGCAGCATCAGTATTGCCTGGGAACCTGTCAGAAAGGAAGATATCTCAGGGCCTCCAAGACCCGCTGAATCAGAAACAGGAGCCCTCCTGGTGAACCTCATACATGTTCAAGTTTGAGAATCATGAGTCTAGAATCGTTCTTCCATGCACTTACTCTACGCCAGTTTTCCTCTAAGACAATTGTTGTCTATCCTTCCTATCTAATAATAGAGAAACATGGTAGTTATCTGTAACTTCGCTACCCTTCCCATTGGCTAATCAGTGATATATGCAAATTAACTGCCAACCAAGATGGCAGCCGGCAGCCAGGCAGCTAAAGTGAGCATGAGGCTTGCTTGCTCTAGTGACGGAGGAAGCCAATGTTCCCAGCCTGCCTCGCCCTGCTCTAAGCTACACTCTAAGCAACAAAGTTGCAATTATAGAAGCTAAACAAGCTCCAGATACCTGCTTTCAGCCAGCTTTGGTCTCAGAGCTTAGAGTGGCAGTGATGGCAACAATGTTTCAATTATAGAAGGTAAACAAACCCAGATACCTGCTTTCAGCTAGTCGCAGCCTCAGAGCTGGAGCCGGGCCTCAGAGCTGGAGCCAGCTCTCAGCTCCAGTGACAGCTATAGAAGGTAAATAAATCCCAGAATTAAAAAAAAGAAAAAAAGGAGAGACTT
>NW_006289395.1:3338694-3353727 GCF_000327345.1 Myotis davidii
AATGGACATCCCCTGAGGGCTGCCGGGCTGCCAGAGGGATGTGTGACTGCCAGCTTAGGCCCAATCCAACCGAGGACCAGGCCTAAGCCAGCAAGTGGTCACCCCTGAGGGGTCCCAGACTGTGAAAGGGCACAGGCCGGGCTGAGGGACCCTCTACCCCCAAGTGCACAAATTTTTGTGTACTGGGCCTCTAGTCTATATATAAAAGCCTAATATGCAAAGTGTCCCCTCAGGGGTTCAACTGACCAGGAGTTCAATCGTTCACTATGACATGCGCTGACCACCAGCTGGTTGTGTGGAGTGAAGGAAGGCCCCAGCCAGCTGCTGCTAGGGACCCTACCTGTGCACAAATTTTGTGCACTGGGCCTCTAGTCTTTTTACATTAGACAAGCTGATCAGCCTGACCCCAAAACTCCTTCTGAGAAGTCCTGTCCCACAGATGTTTGTGGAGGCAAGTTCCAGAGAGCTGGGGTCCATGTTCTTTACCATTTGTGTCTGACCAGCACTGGACATGTGATCCAAAATCTGATCAACAAGGGATAGGTATCATTAAGGCTAATCAGGTTCGTCTTGTGAGGACTTTAACTGGATAGGTAGGTAGGAAATCATTCATCATGGGAGCCAAAGTATAAACAAAAAAGGCAGAGAGAGGGGCCACAGGCAGCTTTCGTGAGCAGAAGATGTGAGGAAGCAGCAGTGGGGAGGAAGCAGGAGCCATGGGCGCGCTGAACTTGAGGGTGATGGTTTATCAACGAAACTGAGAAATGATGGTTAATCAACAGCAACTCATCCTTACAGAGGAGGGTGCAGGTGCAGAGGGGAACTGAGTCCCACTAACAGCCAAGCACCGGGGCTGGAGATCAGGAGACATCACTAATGTCTGCTTTGCACCCTGAGACAGGAGTCTGCCTCCTGTGCCTGGGAGCCTGGCCCTGTACCGTTCCTTGTTCCATGTGAGTCCTGCCAGCAAACAGCGATGCAGTGCGTCTGTTCCTTGGAACCAAAGAGTAAAACTCTCTTAATGAACAGAACACTCCAGCCTCACCAGCGTATCAAGGCTTCTCTTAGCACACCACAAGGTCTGTTTCTCTGCTCACCTCCTCTCTGGTACACACCTAAATCTTCCACTTCAAGACAGCACTTCCAGCATCTTCCCAACTAAGTCTTCCTGGGTTCTCCTGCTCTTCCTCCCTGTCTGGTTAATCCATCTTTCCCTCAGAGCCAGCATCCTGCTAGCAACAGCCCTCGGCTTTTCATGTTACCCATTGCAGGTCTGCTCAAGGGACTTGAAGACCCAGGTATCATGGTGCCCCTGCCATCACCAGCACAGGCCTTGCACATGAGCAAAGTTTATTCAAAGATGGAGATCTCAGAAGGTCCCTCCACTCGGGCCAACCTCTCCACCCTCGCTGCCCACAGACATTTTACAGACCAGAAGACCCAGGTCCAGAGGGGTGACAAGATTTGACAACATTAGTCGAATAGCACTCTGGGACAGGAAACACCAGACGTGGTGGCTGCCCTTTCCATGCTCCTGTCTCCTTCACACTTCTAACTCCCTTCTCCACACTTCAGTTGAGGGGCCCTGAGAGCATGTCAAGGGCTTTCAATGACCATTTGCAATTAACTGCATGGGAAACATCACCAGTCAATTAGTGCTGGCACGTTTCCAAGGCTGTCACCAACCTGCTCCCGAGCAGTCAGACTTAATTATCTTGTTGTCTTTTCTTTTTTTGAAAATCTTAATCTCATTTGTGAGGCTTTTTGTAAACAGTTAGGTAAGCAGAGACGTTTAATTTGAATGAAGTGTATTTTACAAGCAACTTGCAGGCTCTAAAGATCTCGGTTGACTTCTGTAGTCGGTATAGGACCTGCATCTCCTTCTAAAATCATGGGAATCATACTCCCAGGGTGCAGACACTTGGATAGGCACCGAGGGAAAGTCACTTTTTTTTTTTAACCACCACAGAGCACAAAGGAGGAACAAGGGAGTGGATGTTGGTGTTTTGTTTGGGTTCAACCTTTTCAGACCCAACAAAAAACTCACTGAATTGAACTAACTAGCTGCTTAATAGTGGTAACTAATGGTTGCCTTGGGAGAAAGCAAGATGCACAACAGTATTTCCCAAACTAGTTCCATGGAGTGAACGGTCGTTTCTGCTTGCTTACCCATCCTTCCTGCCTCTGGGACGGACCTCCTTATTTTATTTAGGACTCAGTTCTCTGCTGTTTTCAGTCCTTGTCATTCCAGAAAAACTGAGGCCTCAACACCCAGCTCAGGGTATGAGTTGCCAGTCACCTGCACTGCATTGTCTGGCCATAGCTGTTGGCTTGGGATGGACAGATGACCAAGGTCAGGCTAAGGAAAGGCAATCATGGGGTGTTTTCTGGACTATGAGGGAAGAGCAGATGTCTTCCTGCTGGTGGGGGGAGGTTGTTCGAATGAGTGTCTTGTCCTTCAGCACTTATGAGGTCATTGCATGAGAAGAGTCAGTTTCATGTGAATACAGAAAAAACAAAGGAAAGCAGAGGGGAGAGAGAAAGGAGAGGGCGAGAGAGACTGGACTAAAGGGGTCCGTTTGCCTGCACGTATCAAAGCCCAGTAAGTCACAAACAGGAATTTGCAACCAAGAAAGTAAAGATATATTAAGGAGATGGTGCCATTACTGGAATCACAGGTAGCTGGCGCTCAAAGACTTGGCTCCCCAGTGACTTCCAGGGGATGGATTATATAAGGGGGGCAATCATTAATCAGGTGACTAATAGAGTTAAGGTTGTAGTCTCTACTGATGGGTTGGTGCGAGGGTAGGGGGAAATTGATCATTGTATCTGATCCTGATGTCAGCCATGGAGTTGTTCTGTCCAGTTTTTTAAGGATTTATTTTGCTTTCCTGGATTTGGAGCTAAAACACAACTGAGGCCAAGCTATTATGTTTAGTAGGATTTAAAACTTCACCTTAATAGTCAATAGACCCAGGACCCTGTTCCCAAGACTCCTGGATGCTGGCCAGAACCTCATTGTCCTGAGGACTTGATAATTAAGCAAGGGAGAGGGAGGTTGGTCTGTCAGGGTGTTAGGTGAGGCCAGTTTGAGTCCAAGGAGAAAAAAAGAAAAGAATCAGACACTTGGCAAGATGAAAGAAAATAAGGTTTCTGAGTGTTTACAATTCTCCCCTTTCTTTTGGTAATTCCTAAATCTGGAGAAATATAGGGCAACTGGGTCCAGGTTCAATCATGAGGGAGGATTAGCTTATAAATGGAGTCAGCTTTGCTTGCCGGTCATGCCCCTTTTATCTGGCGCTTACAATCTCACTCACCCACCTCTTCCTTGATGGTCCCTGAGCCTTAGGGGGCATTCTAGGTGTTTAATTTCCAAGCAGGAACTGCAGTAAAGGCAGAAGAAGGAGTGGGCCAGGATACCTGTACCCTAAGTAATAACAGGGTCAACTGTCAGGCTGCCAGTCAAGAAAACACCCAGATGAAAGGCTCGGAGCTTCATTTTTTCTGGAATAAAGGCAGGCAGTGACAATCTGGCAGACTCCCCTGGTCTGCAGTCCAGCTGTCCCTGATAAATGTCCTGACACCAGCTCAAGCCGTCTCTCTGTGTGGCTTACACAGCATCAGTCACCAGAACCTTCTAAGGATGAGCTGTTGTGATGACTTCTCTGAAGTTTACATTATATCGTCTCACTGGGGTCTACAATGTAAGGCTCAGAAAAATGTTCAGTTCTCAGTGATTCCAAGGCAAAGGATGGGAGAAAAAGAGAACACTAGTTTAGAGGGCTGCAGCCAAGCACTTTCATTAGAAAAATTCAGGATCCGGTCTAGTCCACAGGTGAAATATAAGATTGTAAAGACAACCGATCTAGAATCTAATATCTATAACTAGAGGCTGGATGCACAAAATTCATGCAAGGGACTCGGCCCTCACAGCCCTGACTGCCTCATGGCCCCTGCTGCCTTGTGCCCCATGGCCCCGCCCCCGCCCCTGCCCACTGATCGTTCCGGAAGGTCATTCCAGAAGGTCATTCTGCTGTTTGGACTAATTAGCATATTAGCTCTTTCTTATATAGGATTGGGCATTGCAATGCTGATTGAAACAATTTTTTTTCCTAAAATTACCCTCATTTTATCAAAGATAGTCAAATTAAGATTCATTTATTATATAAAACCTAGTTTCAATAAATTGGCCTGTTATTTGTATGTATGACAAAAATAGTAATTGATCACATAGGCTCTATTAAATCTGCTTTGTTGGAGTTTTATAGAGAATCTCCAGATTGAAATGTAATTAGCATCTCAGGGCTAAGAAGCCAAGCCACATACTTGCCATCAGTATTTGCCGTGAGTATTCCTCAAGTTCTCAAGGTTCCCCCAAATGTCTGAGGTTCCTCCTTTGCCATCTCCCAGGAAAGCAAGCTTTGTTCTGTACCTGGAAAGACTGCTGTGACATGAAAGTAAGTTATCAGGCCATTTCTCCAAGGGGCTTTTGTCAACTTCCAAAGTCAATCTTAATTTCTTAAAGCTTTCTGGTGACATCCAGAGACTATGCATGTCTCTCTCGAACTTGATATTTCTATCCAAATCTTGATAATAAACCCATTTCTAATTGTGTCCTGTTATAAAAATAACATGTATCAATCTAATTTATGCAAACAACCGTATTGCTAGGAAAATAATATTACTCATTCAGAGTCTCCAAACTTCTGCAGGGATAAGATGGGGAGAAAAATATAAATGTTTTATTATTTCTTACAAAGGTATAATTTACCAAATTGTTTGAAGTCATAGGTAGTTTAAAAGAAGACAAATTCCCTTATATCTGAAAAATGAAAGGTTAAAAATGAGCAATATTTTTTAACAAAAAGATATAAAAATTATAACCCTCAGTTCATTCAGTTCCATATAAGTAATTTTTGTCTATCTTGATTTTTTACCAGCAGTTAATGAATCCAGTTATTCCTCAGAGTTTTATAAACCTTTATCTAGTTTAAAGATGTAATCTTAAAGTTTGTCTTTTAGAAAACTTTGTTTTAGAATAAGTCAGAGTTTTTTAAATGGGTCTTTCTGAAGATGAAACATACTTGCAAAAGCATTGGAGTAAAACAATGAATGTCTGGAAATGATAAAAAGCACACCTTAAAATGACATGGATCTGATAATACTTCACAGACAAAGAGCTCTGTTTTCTCCACCATAACATTTTAGATAACAAGAATTACAAATGAATATTGTATCAGGACTTTGTAGACTCCTGCAGATTTTAATGAAATCCCAATATGTACTATCCATTTAATAATAAGAATATATAAACACAAATACCACACAACTATTTCCTTAGTTAACAAAGCTTCCCCTGCAATTCAAATATATCAAATGGGCCTAATTAGTTCAAACCCTCTCCCTTGCAAGGAGGAAAAAAAAATCCAGGGGCCCATTGGAACAACCCAAACCATTTCTGGGTTAAGAAAATGTCTCCTGCTAAAAGTTGAACCCTGGAAGTTCATCGTACACAAAACGGTCATATATTATTATGAAACCGTATTAAATTATTTATTTATTCAAAGTGACGATAAAAAGGTATAAAATAAAAATGCAGTTAGCAAAACTTTAGTTCTTGACCTCCTGGTTCATAGGTTGAAGCTCAACCACTGAGCACACCAGCCTGGCACATTAGCTTACTTTTGATATTTAAATTTATTTACTTATGTGTATTCCAATCTTATTCAGCCTAATTACGTATAAAATCTCCTCAAGATTTTTCTTTGTAGACCTTCTACAACTTTCTTAGTCCCTCTTAGTTTGTCCCTTCTTATTCATTCTGAAATAATCAACCTTATTCTAGGACAAACCTCATTCTTCTAATTCCTTCCAAAAAATGTATTTCCATATCATATATATATATATATATATTTACTAAAAATATAGTTTTCTTCCATCTTAATTAGAAATCTTAACTCTTAGGAACCTCAATTTCTAGTGATAACTAAAAAGTAAGAAATTAGTGTTATTTAGAGTAATACATTTAATATATTTAGCATTTAATACTTTCTAAAAATATATTTTCTCATAGCACAATTTTTTTAATGTGGCATAAGTCATGTTTACTAATGGGCCCAAATACTGTTAGTTTCTCTATAATAAGCAGACAGACAGTAGATCACCCTATGTTAAGTAATGGTCTAGACATTTAATGACTTTAAAAACTTTAAAGTTTCAAGTTACCAAAACGATTTATAAAATCATTTAGTACACTATAATCATTGCTAAAGAATTAATCAAAAATAAACATTTTATCCCATTTACATTTGTTTAATTTATTTGCTCCTAACAATTAAGATATTTTATCCCATTTACATTTTTTTAATTTATTTTCTCCTAACAATTAAGTTTAGATTACTTACAAAGATTTTACTATACTGTTATTTTTCTTGCTGACAATTTTGCAGAGATAACATAAACTTATTTTTGTTATATAAACTAAGGCAGAATAAACATATTGTTTAATGCTGATGATTTTAAAGGCATGCATATTTAGCCAAACCAGACTCAAAATGGCTTTAATATAAAATAATTTCCCAGATCATGTGATTCTGAGGAGCACTTGGGTTAGTTTGTTATATTTTTGAGAATTCTTATATACGCACTTGTTTATTTAAGCTAATTTAATTGTGCTCCTTTTTATTTTTTATTAACAATGTTGCCTGGAGGTAGAAAATACCACAACACACATAAGCAGACGGACATAGAAATCTTTTAGCCATGAGACAGGTACCATAAAGCAAAACTCACTTGTTTAGAAAGGAACAACCGAAATAATTTAAATGGATCTGTTCAGATGTCTTGTGTGTTTGTTTGCTACTAATATTGGTGGAGAAAGCATCTAAAATTTGTACTTGGCCTTGTAAGGATTTGGAGCCATGGGAACAGTTTGTGCTTTCAGTTTGTGCTAGTCTCCTTCCCCCCTCCCCCCTTCCACCCCCCTCCTCAGTTGCAGTTTGAGGAAGATAAAAATAGGTGAACTTGAATTCCTTCTGGGCTGCATTACTGGTTTCATAAAGATTTGTAAGATATGGAAAATTGCTCTTAAAAGTTTGGTTGAAACTTAAGTGACATCATAGGTTGACCTACCTGTCTAAGTAGTAATCTTTGATTTGTTTCTTTCCTGCTAGGCATATAGGTTTACTTTAGGTTAGGGAAGGGACTCAAAATAGAAATTTCTATCAGGCTCTGATATGAGTTTCCAATTTGGCTAAATTTCTGATCAAAAAGCTAGTCAATCCTTTTGAATATCTTGTCAGGTTTCAGTTAGTACAAACAATAAATATTTCTGGATTAAACAACTAGAGGCTCACACAAAAATTCGTGCATGGGGGTGTGGGGTCCTCTCAGCCCAGCCTGCACCCTCTCCAATCCAGGACTACTTGGGAGATGTCCAACTGCTGGTTTAATCGGCAGTCGGACATCCCTCTAACAATCCTGGACCGCTGGCTCCTAATCGCTCACCTGCCTGCCTGCCTGGTTGCCCCTAACTGCCCCCCTTGCTGGCCTGGTCACCCCTCATGGCCCCCCTACCCCCCTGCCGGCCTGGTTGTAAACAGCCATCTTGTGGGGCATGAGGGTTAATTTGAATATTATCTCTTTATTATATAGGATTCCATGGATCCAAGAGAGTACAAAGAACTTCTAGTCCTTTCCTCTGACAACTACTGGTAAAAGGGAAAACCAACAGTCTTCATGTCCCTTATTTCCCAATGAGACACTCTGTCTATTTCTACAATACAGTCAAGCAAAAGAGATGCAATCGATTGAAGTTGACATAGCTTTAACATAAAGTGTGGGAAGAGCTCAGGAGATTTATCTCAGTGCAGTGGCGGATGCAATGGCGTGAGCACACTCCGCCTATACAAGCTTCCTTGGCACACCGGGGAAGTGGATCCTGCAATATGCAAATTAGCCGCCATCTTTTTTGGTGGTTAACTGCCATCTTAGTTGGCAGTTAATTTGCATATTTCGCTGATTAGCCAATGAAAAGGGTATCGGTCGAACGCCAATTACCATTTTTCTCTTTTATTAGTTTAGATTCCATGGATCCAAGAGGGTGCAAATAACTTCTAGTCCTTTCCTCTGACAGCTACTGGTAAAAGGGAAAACCAACAGTCTTCATGTCCCTATTTCCCAATGAGACACTATTTATGTCTACAATACAGTCAAGCAAAAGAGATGCAATCGATTGAAGTTGACATAGCTAAGCCCATTTAAATGATCCAATTGTCCTGATCTTATCAATCCATAGTCTTTAATTGTAACCTAAGTCAGGGTTTCACCAAAGGGTTTTGTTATTACAGTTCAGACATTACTACATCAAGGAATCCTGGAAGCTTTCCTCTCTAGCCCCTGGCCATTTCACCCACTCTTGAATAAAGATGCTTTGAGTTTCCCAGGAGTGACCAAGCCAAGGGACCCTGGCCCTGTTATTAAACTTTAAGTAGATTTAAGCCTGACTATTGCCCCAAGCAATTGCTGGTCAGGTTTCTCATTGTAATCTTTTCTTCCAGTCTTTTACATTTTTCTACAAATAGAGAAGACTTGTTAGGGACCCTTTAATCTTAGGGGGGATGATTTGGGGGTTGATTTGGCCTCATTTAGCCTTTGGTAGTGCTATACTAAAACCTTTGTTTTAACCCCATTTTTTAAAAAATATATTTTATTGATTTTTTACAGAGAGGAAGGGAGAGAGATAGAGAGCTAGAAACATCGATGAGAGAGAAACATCGAATTAGTTAATGTCTGCTTAATTTAGTCCATTTTCTTTTCCAGAGTTCTTAGCTAAATGGACTCCGGTTCTGTAAGCTACAGCCCAGAGAGCTGCATTAGGGAACAGAGATGGAATTGCTCATGTTACTAAGGTCTTTATCAGTCAAAGTAATTACTTACTTTTAGCTCAAGTGATGTTAAATAAGTCCTAGGATCAGACAGTTTCCATTAAAGAATAACCCTGGAACAAACCGTTGTAAGATCTAACAATTCAATAACCCTTATTTCTTGCTAACATTTGGCCAGCAATGAGTCAGACACAACAGATAAGACAGTAGAGCAGTGGTTCTCAACTTTCCTGATGCACCGACCCTTTAATACAGTTCCTCATGTTGTGGTGACCCCCAATTTCATTGTTACAAATTGAACATAATTAAAGCATAGTGATTAATCACAAAAACAATACGTAATTATATATGTGTTTTCCGATGGTCTGTGAAAGGGTCGTTCGACCCCCAACGGGGTCGCGACCCACAGGTTGAGAACCGCTGCAGTGGAGGGTGTTGGGTGGCTCACCCCTCCCGCTGTGCCTCCCACTGCTGAGTGCGGTCCACGGTCCACATGAGGCCAATGGCTGCCTGGAGTGAGGCCGGAGGAGCTTCCAGGTTGTCTGGAGAATGCTTCTTGAAAATCCTGAAACTATCTATGGGTCAAATGTCATAATACATCTGGAAGAGATGTTCAGAATGCCTTATTGTAGTGGTTCTCAACCTTCCTAATGCCACGACCCTTTAATACAGTTCCTCAAGTTGTGGTGACCCCCAATTTCATTGTTACAAATTGAACATAGTTAAAGCATAGTGATGAATCACAAAACAATATGTAATTATATATGTGTTTTCCGATGGTCTTAGGCGACCCTTGTGAAAGAGTCGTTTGACCCCCAAAGGGGTCGCGACCCACAGGTTGAGAACCACTGCAGTGGAGGGTGTTGGGTGGCTCGCCCCTCCCATTGTGCCTCCCACTGCTGAGTGCGGTCCACAGAGGCCAGTGGCTGCCTGGAGTGAGGCCGGAGGAGCTTCCAGGGCCCGCCTTCACGGCCAGCTGAAATGCAGCCAGAATTGGCCCCCTTCCCATGAGATGGAGCACAGACTTAACGGATAACAAATACAGCCTCAAGCAGACTGACAAACAAGATCTCCCCCTCTAGGTTCCCCCGGAGTTTCTCTGAGTCCAGGAGAGGGAGGCCAGACAAGCTAAGGTGTTTCAGGAACTGGTCCCCTCCCTGTTCCCACAGGGTTTCCCCGAGCCTTAGAAGAGGGTGGTTTCCAGGGTCGTCACTGTGAAAACTTACAGAAGATGGCTTCAGTTTCCCAAACCAGAGCTAATCCAAATTTAGGACTTTCGATTCCTTGTTTCTTTATGTTGCAAACAAAAGTGCCATAGGTCAGGGGCACCCAGTCATGGGCAGCTGTCCAGCCTCCGCCTCCAAGACAACAGATCTGGGTAGCTGCTAGGCAGGGGCCTGTTGGCAAGCTCAGGGCCAGGGGTCCCTGAATCCACAGGCAAAAAGGAGGCCCCACATTTGGGCACCAAAACTGTTACCAGACTGAAGGGGTCCATTTGCCTGCATGCATCAAAGCCCAGTAAGACATGAACAGGAGTTTGCAGCCAAGAGACTAAGGATTTATTAAGGAGATGGCACCATGCCCAGAGTCACAGGTAGCTCGTGCTCAAAGACCTGACTCCCTGATGGCTCCCAAGGGATGGATTATATAGAAAAAATATTTGTAATCATGTGACTAATAGAGTTAGGGTCATGGTCTCTACTGATTGGTTGGTGCTAGGATAGTGGGTAACTGATCATTGCAGCTGTCAGCCATGGAGTTCTTCTGTCCAACTTCTGAAAGGTTTGTTCTGTGGGTTTGTTTCCTGGGTCTGGAGCTAAGACACAACAGAGGCCAAGACATTATGTTTAGCTTGATTGAAAATTGCCTCAATAGTCAATAGACCCAGGACCTTGTTCCTAAGACTCCTGGATGCTGGCCAGAACCTCATTGTCCTGAGGGCTTAATGATTAAGCAAGGGAGAGGGAGGCTGGTCTGACAGCGCGCTGGATGAGGTCATTTTGAGTCATAGAAAAAAAAGGAAAAAAGGAAAAAAAGAAAAGCCAGGATTAAAGAAAAAGTTTTGGGGCAATTACAGAAGAGATATTTCTGAGGCCAGCAGGTGGGATGATAACCTGGTCAAGCTACATCATTGGCCAATAATTGACTTTGTCCCTCCTTAATTCAAGTTGTGTGTGTCACTTACAACTCAAAGAGTCCTTCTACAGATAATATTAAAGAACAATGTATGTTTTCATGGTCAAAATTTGTGACAACTATTTATTGTCAACCATACAGAAGCAGTAAGAGATCAATTTCAATGGAAGCTCCCTTAAGAGACTGAACAATAAATCAAGGCAGGATTCAACTTATGGGAGGAATAACTTGCATTTCACCTTTGTTCCTCCCTGACCCTGGGGCACCTGGAAGCTTTTCCTTCAGGACCCTCAAGAACCTGAGCAATGACCTCTGAGCTGCTCGCCTCTTGGGCATGTCTCTGATTACAAGTTCAGATGTGATTTAGTGCATCTTGGCTGCCTGGAGTCTACAGCATCTCTGCTCCCATTTGGCAGCAATGCAAAGGGCCAGGAATCCTGAGATCTTCACCTATTCCTCCCATTACTGCTAGTATTATTGGATTTGGGACAAGGCATGCTGCTCCCCTCTCTTTTCGTCTCTCCAATGCAAGGCAGTTCCCAGGGGTCCAATCTGTGATGCCAGCTTGTCCCTGTCTGAGCCCCTTTCAACATCTCCCTTTGAGGCATGTGTTGTCCTTGCCCAGTCACAGCCTCGTCTCCCAGGTCTCACACACCAGCTCCAAGATCTCAATAGCCCCTCCCACTGCAGCCTGGATCTGCAGAACTCCTCGTTTTCCCTCCCAGTGCCAGCATGGCCTCAGACGTCCATAGGTCACTGCACCTGTTTAGATGTTACATTCATCCTTCAGCTTCCCTCGGTCTTTGGCATCGCTCAGAGCGTAGAAAGAATTCCACCAGAGCTTTGCTAGGGTTGAGGTTCTGGTTCCCAGGAGGCCCTGGGGAGAAGGGGGCGTGGAGGGAGACTGGAGCTGGCAGGTGCTCCCAGGCTCCGGGAAAGTGTGCTGGGGAAGGACTGGATAGAAGGCTTTGTACCTGTTACACTGATGTTTATCACACAACTGAGAAGTGAGCGAGAAAGAACCTCTACTGTTCATTTGGAGGAAAACAAGAGAACTAGTGACGAGGCACAGCCGTCTGGCTGAGGCAGCCTGGCCTTCATGAGGGGGAAGCTGAACTTTACGGCTTCACATGTCCGGCCTTCAAGGGCCGGCTGCTGGGGCACCTGCCAGCCCCATTTGTACGGCGCAGCTGGCCATCCTGGCTCCGTGCCCAGCCCGGAGCATCTCCTGGGGCCTGTCCAGCGTACTGTGGGATCGATAAACATTTAAATTGTCATGCTTCCAGGAGCCATCCATCATGGTAAATGTTGTTGCTCAATAAATGTCACCGGAGGGCAACAAAATCTTTCCTGCAGGAGACCCTCTGGCCACATTTCCTCCCTTGACTCTCCCACTGGGATCATCATGGGGCCTTTCAAATTTAATAGCAAAGCATGAAAGGCTGTGTCTGAGTTTGAAGCCACGAGTTGTCATTTTCCTGGAGAGCCCGGCACCCAGGGGCTGGCTTCCAGCTCCGTGTACTTTGTGGTCATCACCAATGCTGTTTGCCAGGCATCTCTGGTTCTCTGCTCTCTGGAGCATGGCAGGACCACACTGCCTGCCCCATGCATAGAGCAGCTAAACGACTATGAACAGAAGTGGCATGTGTCACTTTGACACTGGAACATTTATCTCTATATCTCTTTCCGTTCGGATACGGTGACTCCGAGTGATCGATATAGTGGCTCCTCCATCAGTCTGAGTTCCTGAGAGACCCCAATGAGCCAAGCCCTCTACCATCTTTAGTGGACATGCAGCATGAACAAAAAAGGCCAGCGATCAGGACCCATCTGTGGGGCAACTGGCAGGGCGATCAGTGTCCCCCCCCACGCCTTGCCCCCACCTTGGCCGGCCTGGTGTTGCCCACTCACCAGGCCCAGCCCCCACCGCTGCCACTGGGTTGCCTCCCTTTGTGGGGTGACTGGCACCTGCCTTGGCTGGCAGCCTGGCGCCGCCCACTTGCCAGTCCTGCCCCCACCCCCCCCCACCACCTCTGGTCAGGGCCTTTGGGCTGGGGGCAGCTCCTGCATTGAACGTCTGCCCCCTGATGGTCAGTGCTCATCATAGTGACTGGTTGTTCTGCCTGCCGTTTCACAGTTCAGTCGATTTGCATATTAGAATTTTACTATATAGGATATTTAAAAAGAAATCCACCTTTATTGTTTGAGCTTAATGAAATTTGGGAAGCCTTTTGTTACTGCAGCATAACCTAGCCTATTATGACTGATGTAGGCGCCAAACTGCAGAGGTATTTGAGAGAAAGGAGTAGATACCAACCTGACCCTTCTCTCCTCTGCCCTGGGCATCTAGAAGAACCACATAAGCTTTGTAGTAGGAGTAGGAGCTGCCCTTGCCATCTGAGTGGCTGTTGGCAGCACTGGAAGGATGTCTGGTAAGTCTCCAGGAGAGAGCCAACACGTGGAGAAAGGAGGCGTCTTCCGGGGTTTGCATTCGGGGACAACACTGCTCTCAAGGTGCACACACGGAGAATGTCAGTGTTGTTTCAAGACCCACGCGGAGGTGTGACGGCTGTTTCATTTGCTCACCTTGGAAACGTTCCTAGAAAAGGTGACAGGCCTGGGAAAGTGTCATATGGTGAGGCGGTGCCGGTAGTGTTGGCCCGAAGAGATTGAATGGGGACAGGAGGTCGCCCTGTGCTCCCCCAGAGAGCAGCTGCAGTCTCCAGGCCCAGCCTCTGCAGGCCAAGGGGGCTGAGCTGCACAAGCGGCAGGAGGAAAAGGCGTGTGCACCTGGGACGTAGGTGAGGCGATGAGGAGGCAGGGCACGCTCCATGTCTGAGAGAGGCTGCCCAGGGCACTGCTTTTAAGATACAAGGGGACGAGAGGAAAGTGCTGACAAATAACAAAGGCTGGGCCTTCTGTGGTTCTTCCAACCCTGGTCCGGGGCAGGGAGTGTCCTCTGTCGGGTGGAAGGGGGGCTCCTTCCCTCCAGCGTGGAGAGCTTCAGGACTGGGGCCTGTGCTCAGCTCTGTCCCCGGTCTCTCTAACGATGCACAGGATGAGCAAGGGGATAGACCCTGACTTTGGCATTGCAGGATCTCAGAACCGGCCTCAAAGAACACGCTGGCCAAGTGCCTTTGCCACTCCCGTGGGTCTCTGAGCTACATTTCCCGCAGGGCTGCAGGCTGTGCCCTTCAGGCTGCAATGCCACACATGGAGGAGGAGGCAGGAGGGACAGCTTCATGCTCATATCTAGGAGGAGGGCGTTTAGGTCAAGGGCAGAAGCCATCCTCCTGTCAGGAGTGCTCATTGTCATTTTCTGGCTGTTCAGGAACACTGTATCCCTGTGTAGGCGCCTTCTGAGTCATATCTCCACCTCCGCCTCCACCTGTCTACACCTGCCTACCTGCACGGTTCACAATTGATGTTGCCAAAGGGGTGACTTCTGGATCTGCGAGATGGCAAAGAAATATATCCCATAATAAGCTACATTAGCTCTAAGCATTCGGAAGGGCCCAGGGTTTTCTGGGGGGTATATCTCTCTTTCCTCTTTTTATTTAATTTAAATATATTTTTTATTGATTTCAGAGGGGAAGGGAAAAGGAGAGAAAGATAGAAATATCAGTGATGAGAGTCATTGATCAGCCGCTTCCTGCGCACCCCACACTGGGGATTGAGCCAGCAACCTGGGCATGTGCCCTGACCAGGAACTGAACCACGACCTCCTGGTTCATAGGTCAATGCTCAACCACTTAGCCACACCGGCTGGGCCAAAAAGGGATTTTGCCCCAAGTTTGTCTAATATATATCTATGTCCAGCACTTTCACAGGGGCAAGCGGAGCAGACACGTTTGGGCTTCAGTGCCCCACACCCAGAAACAGCAGATGGCCTAAGACCAGATACCCCCAGCCTCTGAGGGTGAACAGAGCAAGGTTGCTCCACCATGGGTTCTGACTCAAGACCCCAGCTTTTCCCGGTAGCAAGAGGAAGCCCCTCAAAAGAGGGAGGGCT
>NW_006289395.1:3353896-3354220 GCF_000327345.1 Myotis davidii
TTTTTTTGAAATTGCAGCTTGTTTTCTTTCTCCCCAGCCTGTCCTTCCCTACCCCTCCACCATTTCTTGACTTGCTCCAAATCTCCCATAACACTTTCAGATGGCTAGTGTTTCCCTTTGTACTCTTTGGGTCTTACAGGTGATTCTTTCCTGCTACAAATCTCCCATAACACTTTGAGATGGCTAGTGTTTCCCTGTGTACTCTTTGGGTCTTACAGGTGATTCTTTCCTGTCTCCTGATTATGTTATATACACTCTTGCATCAGGGCTCTGTGGTCTCAGGAAGTATTTAAACCCCCTATCCTCATTCTTGTTCTTGTTTTA
>NW_006289395.1:3354276-3368388 GCF_000327345.1 Myotis davidii
TTTCCTTTCAACAGGCACTGTAAATTCTTTTTCTTTTTTTGAAATTGCAGCTTGTTTTCTTTCTCCCCAGCCTGTCCTTCCCTACCCCTCCACCATTTCTTGACTTGCTCCAAATCTCCCATAACACTTTCAGATGGCTAGTGTTTCCCTTTGTACTCTTTGGGTCTTACAGGTGATTCTTTCCTTAACCTTCTTAAGATGGAACTAGTCATTCACTTACCCTTTTAACTATTCAACACATGTTTATTGAGCACTTACTATGTGCTACACACCATACCAGACACTGGAGATACGGCAGCAAATGAGGTAGGCTTAGTCTCTGCCCTCGTGATTATATTTTTATAGGAGAGACTAACATAAATTTAAATAGTTGAAAGCCATTGTGCCAAATAGTGGATATAGGCTCTGAAGAAAAATAAAGCAGAGTAAGGTAATAAAGAGTGATGGGGGTTAGGTAGTTTTTAAAGATAGTTAAGGAGGCCTCTTTTAGGAAGTGAGGTTGAAGCAGAGATCTGAACAAAGCAGTGGAGACAGCTGTGCCCTGCAGGAGGTAGAAGGGCCCCATGAGACCCACTGGGTGAGAAGAAAGGAGCGACATGTAGATGGGTCACCTGATCTCTGGGTGAAGAACCAAGAGTGTATAGGAATAGAAACAGGGTTCACTTAGGAGGCCACTGCAGAAGTCCAAAAAATGACTTGAACTTAATGGTCCATGGGGCAGGATGGTGCTGGTGAGTACCTGGAGAGAAGGCGTTAGAATTGACATACAACTTGAAGGTAGAACTGATAGTAGTACTCATAAACTATATTTAGAGGAGGAGGATGCTTTTGGTGTCGGTCAACATGGATGTTACCATGAGCCGAGGTGTGCAAACTGTGGAGAAATAATGCATGCGGGATGGAAAGACATCAGGATTCAGGTTTAAACATTTCAGGTTTTTTTAATATAAACTTTTCAGGTTTTATTTTAGGCTTAATATAAAAATGGAGATGTGGGATAAAACAATGAGACAACTAAGGGGGATGTTGATGCTGGAGATATGAATCAAGAATCATCAGAGTATGATTAATGTTTAAAGTCATTGGGCTGAACTGGATCATCAGGGAGAACGTGAGGAGGGAGAAGAAAAGTGGCCCCAGGACTTGACCTTAGGTAACTTCAAATCATAAAGCTTAAGAAGAAAGGTGGGATCCATCGGAGAAGATTTAGAGGAAGCAGCCTGTGATAGAGGAGGAACATCAGCAGAGTAATGGCTCTCAGAAACCAAGTGAAGAAAATATTTCAAGAAAGAAGGCATGATCGATGGGGCCAAAGCCTTTTCATAATATAAACCACAAATCTCATCTGCATCACCAGGTTGGGGGAGTCCCATGGGAGTGCACAGTAGAAGCATTAGGAGGCAGAGCCAGCACAATTCTGCCTTCCTCTGGTGGCCTGAGTGGGGACTTGAATGCCCTTGGAAGTGAGACAGAGGGATTTGCATCCTGGCTTCCCCTTTCCGGCCTGACCAACTTTCAGACGCAAGAGGACAGTGTTGGGGTACACTGACTGGAAGGCTTCACTCCACACACAGGTATTTGTAGCTTTCCAGAGGGTGTGGAGCTGGCCTTCAAACCCTCACAGTCTGAGTTGTAGCTCAGCAGAATTAGGGTCTCTCTTTGGTTAGCTAAACATTCTGAGCAATTTCCAGGGAAATCCCTCAGGAAGAAGATTCCCATTTCCTTCTGTTTAACGAATGACAGGAATCGGGAGGTGTAGGTCAGGTGCTATCTGAAGGATAGGATAGGCAAAGAAAGGGCAAACATGTGGCTGGTGAGGGTTCAGTTCCTTGATCGGACTTGTTGGCTTGCTTGGAACTTCTACATGGAGATAGCATCTGGTGTCAGGTTCATACACATCCTGTTTACCTCTGAATTGCACACTGTCCCTTCCATGATGGTAGCCAGAAACCCAGGGAATCTCATTCTCCCTCACACATCATACTGCATCTGGCCCCAAGACCTGCCAGATTTCCCTCCTAAGTACCCCAATCATGTCCTTTTATCTCCACTGTCATTGTTGGGATCCAAACCATCACCACTTCAGGCCAGACTCCTAATCAGTCTTGCCGCATCTACTCTGAGCCCTCCACCCACTTCTGCACACTGCAAAGTGATCTTTTCACCTTCTTCTTAGAAATGTCCAATGGCCTCCTATTGATCTTGTGATGAAGACCAAACTCCTCCGTTTGCCCCCTCCCCCCACCTCACTCCAATCTCAACTCAAGCATTATTCTCTCATGAGGACCTTCTCTGACCGCCTGGTCATCATGGATTCATTTGTTATCTGCTCTCATGGAGCCATATTCCTTTCCTCTATAGCACTTACCTGAATTTACAATTATATACTTAACACTGCTGTGATTTGATTGCTATCTATCCTCAGCACTTGAAATTAAGTGCTGGTTTGGCTTTCCACTGTATCCCCAGCCCCATCTCCATGGAGACCACGTGAAAACAAATGAATGACAGTGTGAAAGGAGCTATGTGGAGCCCAGATGAGCCCATTCAGAGAGGAGATAAAGTATAAGCAGTTGTCCCTTAGGACCTGTTGCCCTTGGAGATCTGGATGTAATTGCCATGGACACCAGTTAGCTTTGTTCTCTTCCCAAAGTGCTCCTGCAGGTCCTAGCCTACACTCCTCTGAGTCAATAACTTCATCTGCAGATATCTCTGTTTTCCCTCCTCCCATCATCATCATCAATTTCATCCCTTTTTAGGTCTCCACAAAAAATCCACCCACAGCAGCCATGTTATAATTGCCATAAACTGTGGGGCTTTCCCCATTTCTTCCCTTCCCTCCACCCCTTTATGGACTGTCTCTCCATGCTCTCCATCTCCAAAGAACTCCAACTTCTTCCTCTTTTACATAGAGCACCTGCACCTCTCTGATGCCACTCAACTCTTAGACTAGAGGAAGGTCTCAACTTCTACCCCCAAACTTGCATGAAGAAACCCATCGAGAGCCTGAGACAAAAGCTCTTTTCCTCAATCTGATAGGAACTCCTTGCAGAACATTAAGGATTTTAAAGAGGGAAAGATCCAGCCCCTGCACTTGACCATGAAGACCAGCTACAGCATAGGGATGGTGGAATCGAGGAAACTTTAATAATAACGGTGCAGGAGCTAGCTGTTAGTCTTTCCTGGAGCATCGCCCTGGTTGTGTGACTTTGTTGAAAACATAGACTTTTGTTAGAACTACCTGGAGTTAAGGCAGCCCAGGCCTCATCACTGGAGATTCTGGTTCAATTGGCTTGGAGTGGTACTTACAGGACTTCCCAGGTGATTCTAATGGGCAGCCATGGCTGAGAACTTGGATGGAACCTCTCCTTTCTTTTAGATTTGAGGAAACTGAGGCTCAGAGAGTAAACCTGCAGCTCAACCAAGACATCCTGTTACTCATTTTATTTTAAATGGTTTGAATGCTTACAATTTGTCCTTTTTATTCTCATCATCTCCATTCTTAGATTCATACTCTATGACATCTTTGAATGTGTTCTTCTAAGAAGGATAGATATACTTTTAAATCCTAGCATAGAAATGTTTTTCCATTGCATTCTCACTTAGAAGGCCATTTGGGTGATATGAGCACAGCACTGCTGGCCTGTGGTGTGCATGTGAATCATCCAGGAGCTTGTTAAATGCAGAGGCTGACTGAGGGAGAAGGTCTGGGTGGAGGTTGTTAAATGCAGAGGCTGAGGGAGAAGGTCTGAGAGAGGCTGAAATGCTGCATTTATTTCTAACCTGTGCCCCAGTGATGCTCCTGCTGCTCCTCCATGAACCACACACTTGGAGTGGCAGGAGTGAGTGGAGTGTTACCTTTTCTGTCTGCCCACCAGACTGCCAACTCCCTTTGTTGAGTGCCTCTAGTTCAGTGGTTCTTAACCTTGGCTGTACATTAGAATCACCTGGAAATCTTTTTAAAATCCTGATTTCTGGGCCTCATACTCTGGAAATTCTGTTTCTTTGTTATGGGGTGAGGCCATAACATTAGTAACAAAGAAACAGAATTTCTGGAGGGTGAGGCCCAGAAATCAGGATTTAAAAAAGATTCCCAGGTGATTCTAATGTGCAGCCAAGGTTGAGAACCGCTGCTCTAGGGCATTTGTCTGGTTATCCCTTTATGAGAACCCCATCCTTAACCACAGGGATTGCTATGTAATTACTGGAGGAGCCAAGTTCTATTTCTCTTGAGACTGTTGTACCGAGAATCGTGTTAGTGGGAACAGTGAGACCATCGTGACTGCTATCTGGCAAGACTCTGTCTGTTAAAGCCGAGTCAAGGTGGGAGACGGAGAGAGAGAGTTCTGATGTCTGATGTCATCACCTGAGCCTCTGAATTTAACTGCTCCTGAAGATTTACCCGCAGAATTCCCAGTGGTCTCAGTTAATAAATTCTCTCTTTCCCCGGTTAGGCTGGTCTAAGTGTGTCACAATCCCCCAGTGGGGAACTGGCTCAGTTGAGGTAGTTTCTAAGGTGGTGGGGATGCTTCCAGTTCTTGCAGGGAATTTGGCAATATTGATTATTCAATAATGAAGCAGTTGGTTAAACTGTTACCCTTTCTAGTTAGAACATACTCCCAGTGCTGGTTAAAACTGGAGCTTTAGGAAGATTTCAGAATGTTGGGATGGACTGGCTTGGTTTCTGGCAGACAAGAAAATTTTCTCAACAAAGGATCAGTTTTAGTCCCCACTTCCTGTCTGAAAGCGGCCAGCTAGGACAGTGGCCAGTCAGATCATCTGCACCCCTTTGCGTCAAACCAAGTTAATGCAAAGCAGGCAGGGGGCAAAAAAATGTATAAATGATCAATTGTTGTAGAACAAATCATCCCAAAACTTAGCAACTTAAAACAAGACACTTATTAGTTCCCATTTTCTGGGGGATAGGAATTCCAGTGCAGCATAGCTAAGTCTCTGACTTAAGAGTCTCCCCCAAGGCCCCAGTCACGGAATAATCAAGGTACAATCAAGGTCTCTTCTGAAGGCTGTACTTGGGGTCCCAGGGGTACCTGCTTCCAAGCTGTTTCATGTGGTTGGCTGGCTGGGTCCCTCGCCACATGAACCTTTGCACTAAATTGCCTCACAACATGGGGTGAATGATCAAGGACAGAGCAAGAGAGGAAGTGCCCAAGATAGGGGCCGAATCTCCTCAAAGCCACTCAGTAAGCCCAAGCCACATGCCATGGGTGGTGTGAATACCAGGAAGGAGTGACTATTGGGACCATCTTAGAAGCTGCCTACATGGAAACTCATTGAGATATAAGAATGCCACCCTTGAAGGTACACCAGGTCCCTCCCAAAGGCCTCCTGCTGCTGCGTATTGTTTATCAGAGTTCAAATCCTGCCTTCACACAGGGAGAAGGAGCACGTTGGTTCTGCCTCAGCAGTTGGCGATGGTCAGAGGTCACAGCCAAGACTGAAGCTGCAAAGTCTGGTCCAAGTCTTCATCGGAATATGACTTTGGCCTGTCCTAAGCCAGAAACAGCGTGGGCATGGCCCAGATGCAGAGGCTGTGCCATTCATTAAGATGATTGTTGGTGATACAGAGTTTCAGAAGTCAAATGGGTCAACAGTTAATGAAGTTTTAAGGGCATTAGAATGAAAGAACTCCAAGCCTGAAGTTGTCACCAATTCTTCTCCCTTGTCATATGTGGCATGAAAGATGATGGATAAGAGACCCAAAGGCAGGCCACCCAATTTGCTGACTTAGAAACATGTCCCACTGTCAGGCTTGAGATTCTTCTGTTTCTCACCAACAGTCGGTTTCCTTCCTTCCCTTGTCTAAATCAGCCACCGTTGTGTTAATCCTGTTTTCTCTCTATTGCTACATTAGTCTTGTCCGAAGTGACTAGATCTATAGTCTGAGGATGCAGGACTTGGCAGGTCCCACATATGGCCTTCAGTGAAAGGAATGTGAATCTCCCAGAGATACTGGGCTTGCAGGTGGATGCAGTAACTACATAAGATGCTGAGTTGCCTTCCTTTGGGGAAAGGTGTGTGTGTGTGTGTGTGTGTGGGGGGGGAGGTTGATTAAATCTCAGATTGTAGACATCTTTATATATATGAATATAAAGGACAAGGGCATATGAGTATGAGGCCACAGGGTAGAATAGAGAGAAATGTGGAGCAATGAGTGTGGGCTTTCTGGAATCTTCCCCCCATCTCCTTTGTCCCTGACCTTTCAGGGAGCCCCTGCCCTGCTCTAAAGGGTGGTTGTGAGGCAACCAAGCAAGTACTTTGCTCCTCCTCCTCAGGGCTCTGTCACTTGCAATAGGAAGCATCGGAATGAAAACAGGTACATTTGACTATTTTGGCCTCACTCCTTTTCCTCTGTGAGTTCGTTAACTACCTTTGGCATTCATATTTCAGTGGATAATTTTGAAGTTAATCTCTTTTTATAAAATAGAAGTTAGATAACCTGTTAAATCTACCCTATTTAACATTTAAGTTCAAGATACATCTGTATCCATAGGAGTTTAATATTCATTGACGCCTTTGGATCTGCAGGTTTTCTGTTTAAGGACATGTTTCCTTTATTAAATCGTAGCTATTTGATTCTGTTCTATTTTCTTATTCTATCCATCAAATATACCATTAATCTGTAGTTTGGATCTCTCTTTTCTGTTATCTATTTGTAGCATTGCCCTTTTTGGGATTTTATTTTTCCTTTTCGTCTTGGTTTTGGGTGAGTTCCTCAAAACTGTTCTCCACATTGCTAATGTGATTTTTTTATGCTGCCAATTCTGTCCTTTTCAAGCATTAAAAAACCTTTCTACATGCTTAGTAGTAGCATTATCTGCTGATCTCCTCTAGTTCCTTCTTAGAACTCCCTCGCAGCAACTGCCTTTTATTCCCCCTGTGTTGGCTTTTGTTTTAATGTTGTTGACAAGATAAGACAAATGTCTAAAAGCTGTATCTGTTCCCTGCTGTAAATCTTTTTAAAAATAATGCTCCTATTGCTTCGTAAGTATTATACCATCCATCCATGGTCTCTGTTTAGGATCTTTTCGTGGGTCCCTTGTCATTTTTTCATCTTTGAAAAATAAAGCTCCTATCTGTGCCTGGAATTTGTTCAGCAAACTGAATGAATAGATTCTTCTAAATCATCTTTTAAGCTCTTAAGCTTTTGGGCGGCCCCAGAGAGAACTACAAGGTAAGAAGGGCAAGTTCATAAATGGGCAGTGTCTCTTCCGGATAAAGCCACTGCGTGGATGCCTGGTGGTCAAATGGCCCTGTTCCTGGCCCACTACATGTGATGAGCCATAGCGTTCAGTCATGCAGTGGGAAGCTTGCTGCCGTCTTTGGCCCATGGTTTGGTGCAAATGTCCTTGCCCGGGCTACCCATGTACTTGACCTTCAGATTCCCCATTGGTCTTTCTGGCACTGCTACCCTCCACATTAAGAAGCAACCTCCTGCCCACACCCCCAAACTACCAGCACTAATATCATACTTGACACACAGAACTCTTTAGTGTTTGTCAAATCTTTAGGTGTTACTTATTAACCACACATAACATCTACCTCATACTTTCCCTTGACATGTTAACCTGATGCTCTTTCCTGTGTTTGGAATATATCGATGTATTTTCTTTATCCTTCCAATTTCCACTCCTCCTGGAACTTCTAGCCCAGTGGCCCTCTAACATGCCAAGCACTTTCGAATTCTCCAGTTAAGTCTCATCTCTCCTTGTGCCTCAGACATATTTCTATTTCAGCATTTGGTAAAATGTTTTAATCGTTCATTATTCTATCTCCCCCATTAGCAAATCTAAGTTATCAAGGGTGTGTTTTATTTATTTTTATTATCCTTTCTATGTTCTTGGCACCTACCAGACAGTTCAATAAATGCTTATGAATGCACTAACTGAGGGAGGAGACTTACATACCAAACCCCAGCATTTTCAAGCCTGAGGTGCTTTCTTTATCTCTGGCTTGAGAAAGAGCAGGAGGTCGGCTTTGAAGCTGACTGTGGGAACGGCCATTCTTTCATGCGCTCTCCGTGCTGTGTACCTGGTCTGTGACAGCCCTGGCCTGTAAACCATGCAGCAGCCACTGGCAACAACACACTGTCTCCACCCTCACAGGTACATGGTGTCTGCCACCATCCCCTCCAGTTCCTGGCGCCTCAAAAACAAGCCCTATTCTCGTTCAGTGGAAGAGGCCTTTAACTTGAAAAGGAAGACAATGTACTCCCCTGTGTTCTGGTTGCTATAAATCACACTGCAGAGCGAGGTGCCTGACTTCCTTTCCTGACAGAAATGGAAAATTAAATATCTCTCTCTGCTAGGTATGCTTTATTTTCAATATTTCAGCCAAATGTCAGTGAGACCGGAGAATTTTTTTCCTGTAAGAAAATCCTGTCTAATGGGTTTGGAGGGAAGATTGAGATCAGGCTGAGCTCATTACACTCCAGCTGCCAGAGGATGGAGCGGCACACCGGGAGCGATCAAAGGCAGGGACTGAATGCATTTATGCCCTCAGGTGCAGAAAGCACCTCCAGTCAACCAAAGAAGTTACTCTCTTTGTGTATGCTTTTCCCCTTTCTTCTCTGTGATTTATTGAGGCCTAATTATTATACATGTGTAATTTGACAAATTATGTATGTATCTGTGAAACCACCACCATGATCAAATAATATAGATCGATATGCAGAGACCCTGTGAGTTCATATGCCCTCAGGATCCAGGGTGCTACACTCATAAGAGTTAATAAATTTTGTCAATTTTTACCTGTTGCAGTCATTGTTTTTGCCATGTGGCCTTCAAGCTCTTCTCAGGTTTCATCGTCTCTGTCACCAGAACTGCCAACATTGGGGTGATTCCTGTTTCCTCTTGAAATGGATGCTGGTAAGTCTGCAGCCACTGGCATTGCCTGGGTGGGGGACTGAGGGGGTTCATCCACTGTGGTCCTGCATGTTTTCCAATGGCATCCCAGGCCTCGGAGCCACCAAGTCTTCTGGCCAACCCTGGGGATCCCCTTTCCCACGTTCTAACCACAACTCTAATCGTGGAGATGTAGTATTCCTACCACTTCTCTCCACTGGATCCTTGCCATGGCTTCCTGCCGTTGGCACGTGCTGACGATGAATTCTGCCTTCCTCTCCATCACAGTCTCTTCAATGACCGGCCAGCGGTAGCTGTAGGCTCTTCAGGCTTCAGCCAGCACGTTTCTAGAGGTGATCTTGTTTAGCATAAGGTTTCCCAGCCTTCAGTGAGCATGAAGGTTGTGAGTGTTGTATGCTTGAACGGCAAAGGGAAAAAATTACCATTTTGGGGTGATATTGAGTAATCACATAGGTTTAATCTGAGTGCAGAATTGAAAGCCTCCTGATTCAGAATGGTAAGTTGTCACTCAGTTTACCGACCTCACAGAAAGAGTAAGTTTGTATGCATGGGTGTGTGCATGTGCATGTGTGTGCAGAGGCAAGTGTGGGAGAGTAGGGGGTGCGCTACCTGCTTTCCAGCCCTCTCCCCTCACTCTCTCACCAACTCAGGGCCTCAGGTTAAGGTGGACACAAGGCGAGACATGTGGAGAGCATGCTGAGCCACCCCATCTGTTAAAACCACCCACAACTAGCAGTACATTCCACATTTATGAGCGTCCAGCCTTTCCTTCCAACATCACAAACATTTGGCTTATCATCTATTATGATTTCCTAGAACCACCCTCATATATTTGGGCGCGTGACTGTACTTTCTGGAAGGAATGTATGTTATAAAACTCTAAGTCCTCATTTATTACCCTGCATCTGGATGGCAAATGCTAGCGGTCAGCCAAGTTGGAAGATGTTACAAAGAATCAGAAAAGCCTGGGGAGGCAGTTTGGAGATGCTTCCCTTCACAGATGTACCAGCCAAGGCCCAGAGAAGTGAAGACTTTGCCAGGGTTGCACAGCTATGAATGGTGCATCCAAGATGAGACCCCGGGAAGACGGTGCAGATTTTCTGACTTCCAGATCAGAGCATTGACCCTGACGTTAAAATTCCCACCACAGAATGAGTGAGTCACATCTACATTTGGAAATCCCAAATAAAGGTAAATGTCAGTTGTTTTTCAGAGTTTAGCAACACGGGTGTATGCAAATTGCATGCCTCTATTCAGAAGATACGGCACGTCTGGATTCATCTTCTCTGTTGTTACTTTAAGTAGAAATGACTAATCATGTATTTCCCTAACTGAAGCATACTGAAGTGAAAATAAAATCACTGCCCCAGAGCTCTCGCTGACACTAATGTATGCATGTTTGTCTTTGCCTTCACAGTCTACTAGACAGACGTGTCTGTGAGGTGCTTCTAAACGCGCTTTCACAGTTAGATGTGACTGGTGGTTTTTTAGAGTCCAAGGTGACAGTTCATGAACTAGATTTAGAGTGGCTGATTTGGTCAATGCCAGGACCAGGCTCTCTGGGCACCAAGTAGGCACTAAAAATAGAGAGAGAGAGAGAGAGAGAGAGAGAGAGAGAGAGAGAGAGAGAGAGAGAGAGAGAGATAACTTCCTGGCTCTGAATCTCCTGCTGTTTCAGAGGTTATATTTATTTGAATTCACTTGTGTTATGATAAAGGCTCTATGGCCCAATGAATATGAACACAGTGCTGAAGTCAGAAAGTCTGACTGAGTTCTAAGCCTACCTCTTCCCTTGCTTTGAGGCCTCGACACATTACTTATCCTCTTGGGAGCCTCATTCTCCTCACCTGTAAAATGGGGCATTTCAGTCAGCTAGTCCTCCATCAGTGGAGCAGAACCATCTGACTGGCCTATTCATTTGTGGGAGCTTGTTAAGCAGTCTCTGCTGGCTCTTGCCTTCCTGTCGGATGCTGGCACTCGAGGTCTGCAGGGTAGATGGATGTGAGGTGGAGAAGAGGAAGGACAGATTGAAACGCACAGACATGAACAGGAGCCACCAGGACCAACCTGAACCCATGTCAGTTCTCACTGCCTCCAGCTTCAATGAAGTGGGTATCCTGCCAGAGAAGCTGGCACCCTTCATGCCACCACTCAACACACACCTGGCCCAAGAGGAGGTGGAGCAGTTGCAGGCCCAGGGCAGGCCCTGGACCAACAAGGTGAATCGCAGAGCGATGGCAAAGTGTGGGAGCATAAAAACAAACTGTAGCCACTTCACTTTGCCCTGCGGCCTACTTTAACCAGAAACACCACAAAGGAGATGGCGATGCAGCTCAGCCTAGCTAGGCAGGCACATCAGAAAGCCGCACATGGGGCCAGCAACAAGGACACCTTATAGACTGGTTATGAGGATTCAATACGTGTGAGGACCTGGGACACAGTGATTATGATGAGGAGGACCTGTGGTTCCCACTATGAACAGTAGTCTATTTTAGGTATCATGGAGGCCAGAAATATGTCCTCCCATCCTGGCCTCAGGTTCCTTATATTCTACCATCAGGAAGGAAACATGCAAATGAGATGCTGCGATGGTAACAATTCTCCATTATTACAGTATCTCAGGAATGTGTCTCTTCTGAATGAGGCAGTCGGGGGCGGGAGGGAGGCTTGCCCTTTAAGAACTGAAACCCTTTCTTACTTTAATCATTTTCAATGAACATCTTTGACAAATACATTTTACATTTCTGACATCTTATGTAGCGTGAAGGAACCACTTCAGCTCTCCTTTATGCCTCAAGGTCATCACTGGGGGGCCAATCGTTGCCTTGCTCTGTAATGGGACCAGCTGTATTTGGGGCCATTCAGGCAGACATTAAATGGCCCGTGATTGATATTGTTCTCTCTTGCTCTCAGCGTGATACTTCTCACTATTTTCACTCTTTTTGCCTCTGGCGGTATCTCTCTCCTTCTAATTTGCTGCTTCCAATCTGCTAGAGATTGAGAAACCAGATACCAAGCTTGTTGAAATCATTGCTAAGCCCAAGATATAAGCTTCGAGGAGAACATGAGAAGCTTGTTTTGTTGCATTTGTGGTCCCTTTCTTAGGAGTCCCGTGACTTTAGTGCCCCCATAAGCAGGGTGTGCAGTTTGCTAAGACAACAGTATACATTCCAGCAAGTGAGGCCATGGGATGCCCTGGCCCTTTCGCCAAAGCCCTGGTGGAGAGAAGCAGGAGGAAGACGGAGGGATCACATGGCACGACGTGGGCGAGATGTGGGTCCACAGGACCTTTCTGTGGCCTTTGGGACCATGGTCACCCCAGCTACCGTGATGTAGTCTCAGCAAGGTGCCATCTCGCCATGACATTTATGTTAGGAATTTGAGATTAACTTTCTATTTTGTTCTTATTTCATTTCTAAATTTTATCATTGTAAAAGACCTATAATCGTGGGGACTTTATACGTAGGTCTATGTAGTATGCGAAATTGCAGTAAGCGTCCATGTGCGTGGGGAAACATTTTCTTTTGACAAGTGAAAATAACTTCCCACTAAGCTGCAGCTTTATCTGTCAAATCATTCTAATATTAGTGTTCTGCTTGCATTAAGGAGAAATCTTTCACTATGCCCATCTCCGGGCTACTTTACCCTTCAGTCTTCCCGTTGGCAGTGCTTTCCTTTGCTTTGGGACACAGTGTAGCATTCTAGCCAGGTAGCAGGCTCTGGGACAGGCAGCATGGGTTGCAACCTCAGCTGTGCCCAATTACTAATTGTATGACCTAGAGCAGTGGTCGGCAAACTGGCCCCTTGAGTGTGGCTCTTCCACAAAATACCACGTGCGGGCGCACATGTACAGTGTGATTGAAACTTCGTGGCCCATGCCACAGGGACAAAGAGCCACATGTGGCTCGCGAGCCGCGGTTTGCCAACCACTGACCTAGAGCAAGTTAACCTCTCTGTGCCTCAGTTTCCTCATCCATTAAACAGTGATAAACTCTCTCGGGTTTCTGTAAGGACGAGATGAGGTGATGCATTCAAAATGTAAAAAAACAGTGCCTGGCAGAAAATGAGTGCTTCTTGCATGTTGGCTATTGATAGTCTGGCTTTTCTGACACTTCCAAACCTCAAAGCATAAAAGGATGCCGAAATGAAAGGAAAGGAAGAAGAGCCGGACCACGGAAGTGAATATTGGCATTACAGGAAGTGTCGCTTTAAGTGAAATCTATTTCATTATATGTGTTTTTAATTCATTTCAAAAGAGGATGGCCATCCTCATCCGTGTTTGGCAGAAGGCCCGTGTTTGGGGATGAAGACAACAGCGTGCGAGCGTGCGCATGTGTACAATGCTTTTAGGATTAAAAAGCGAGCTTAGTCATCAGTTCAAAAATTGTTCAAAGTGAAATTATATTTGCATGACAAACAACACAGCATCTGCCAATTGGAGGCACGTTTGCCTGGCGGGAAGGGGAGCACCCTGGAGCCAACAAGGTCCCACTGCGGGAGAGCACTTGTCCAGTTTGTCTTTTCAGCTCCAGCGTAAGTCCTGGGACAGAAGAAGGAACCCAGTGGCATATAAGGAACAGGTGAATGAGTGAGTGAACGATCCCACAGAGGGAAGAACACAGAGGAGCTGTCGGCAGAGAGTGAGGCTACGTCTTTAAAAGTATATTTTAAAAGGATAATAAAAATAAGGTCCAATGCCCTAAAATTCCCTCAGGGCCCAGCTATATCACCGAAAATGATCTAGTTAACCTCTCTGTGCCTCAGTTTCCTCATCCATTAAACAGAGTGATAAACTCTCTCGGGTTTCTGTAAGGACGAGATGAGGTGACGCATTCAAAATGTAAAAAAACTGTGCCTGGCAGAAAATGAGCGCTTCTTGCATGCTGGCTATTGATAGTCTGGTTTTTCTGACACTTCCGAACCTCAAAGCATAGCATGATGCCGAAATGAAGGGAAAGGAAGAAGAGCCAGACCGTGGAAGTGAATACTGACATTGCATGAAGTGTCGCTATAAGTGAAATCTATTTCATTATATGTGTTTTTAATTCATTTCAAAAGAGGATGGCCATCCTCATCCGTGTTTGGCAGAAGGCCCGTGTTTGGGGATGAAGACAACAGCGTGCGAGCGTGCGCATGTGTACAATGCTTTTAGGATTAAAAAGCGAGCTTAGTCATCAGTTCAAAAATTGTTCAAAGTGAAATTTTATTTGCATGAAAAACAACACAGCAT
>NW_006289395.1:3368620-3378196 GCF_000327345.1 Myotis davidii
TGTTTTCTTTAGTGAATTACCGGTATGTTTACCGGTAATAAACTTGCACTGTTTTATGTATATGTTTGATTACATACAGCCTTGTGACAGTTTTCCTGCATGTCATAAGCATTTGAATATAGATTAAAATGTTAAAATCAAATCTGATACTGTTTTACCTTTTATTTGGTGTGTGGAAGGTGTGCGGAAGAGGGGGTAGTCTTATACGGCCTTTGAAGATTTTCTTTTTTTTTTTTTTTTTTTTAAGTTTTTTTAAAATATATTTTATTGATTTTTCACGGAGAAGAGGAAGGGAGAGGGCTAGAGAGTTAGAAACATCGATGAGAGAGAAACATCGATCAGCTGCCTCCTGCACATTCCCACCTGGGGATGTGCCCACAACCAAGGTACATGCCCTTGACCAGAATCGAACCTGAGACCCTTCAGTCTGAAGGCCGACGCTCTATCCATTGAGCCAAACCGGTTAGAGCTGCTGCACGTGTTTTGCGAGAGCCACCGCCACCTGGTTCTTGGCTTGGGGTCTCTCAGAGCTCCCCTGAGCCTGGCTTCTGCTCCTGTAAACCACAGAACACCAGGTAAAGAGAGTTCCCAATGGACACAGGTGCTGGGTATCCCTCACCTTCAAGCTCTTCCACCTCTTATGCACCGCCAGCCCCTTTGGAGATTTGCTTTGAAGGTCACGTCTCACTGAGCTGCTGTGTATGCCTGCAGTGGCGCCGATCCCTGGCCAGCTCCCACCTCCTGCTCCGGAACCTGTCTGAGCAATAGCCACGCCTCAGCAAACGCCAGCCCAGGGACCTGGTGTGAGCCTCCCTCCCGGCGTGGACGTGGGTGGACTCATGGAATAAAGAAGGTGAAGGGGGAAGTCCTGCGTTTGAAACCCAGCTCCGACTCTCTCTAGCTTCCTATGATGTATTAATCACTTATAATTTTGTGTGTGTATTATGATGTTTTGACATTTTTTATCTTAAGCATTTTCCTGGCTGGGGAGAAGACTGCCTCTCCCTCCTGGCTAGGCCAGGTTTTGGAGGGAGCACAGGACTCAGCCAAGAGTATGCCTTTGAGATGCAAACTAACTAATCTGGAGCAAACTCCTCTATCAGACCCTCCCACCCCAGGGCCAGCCCAGTCAAAGGGACCACCCCTGGAGCCCAAAGCCCAGTAAAATTATTCAAACTAGCCAAGTCTCAGTTGTCCACCTTGCCCTGCCTTGCTCAATAAAGACAGTGGCCTGAACCTCCAGCTCACTCCCGCTACACTTCCTACTCAGACCTGGCATTCCTCTGTGGCCTTGTGTGAGGAGCATGCCTCCGTTTCCATGTTTCCATGGGGAGTGTGACATTAAACCCCTCTTTCAATGGCATTGACCTCTTAGTGTCATCATTCGGTCACCTTTGTAAATCAAGACCTGGACGCAACATACATGGATGTGGACAAGTCACTTGACCTCTCTGAGCCTAACATCCTTACTGCAAGACAGCGCCATTGTAATTGCAGAACCAGCTCAAAGCAGTCCTGTCCTGTTTAACAAGATACTGAGCTGCTTTGCAGAGGCAACAGACCAAAATCGCAGGTCACCCAGGAACGGCCAAGCTCCAAGATCCTCTGATTAAACAGCACGTCTCCATAGCTGTTCCCCCGACACCCTGTAAAGACCCCCCGGATCCTGGATCAAGGGCTTCTGAGCACTGGCTTCCTGTTCTCCTGGGTGGGCCATTCATCCTTCTCCACTGCAGTTCCGGGATTTTGTGTTTGGCTCTGCTGGTGCCGGGTGGATGACCTCTCTCCATCCAGCAGCACCAGTAGCCTCTCCCTGGGGCTTTCAGGAGGATCAAAAGAGAGAACACGTGGGACCCCCCCAACACCGTGCTCCGCATGTAGAACACCTGCTCTGGAGCCGATGCTATTGGGAGCTCAGCCCCTGCCTCCCCAGTAGCAATGCTCGCCATACTTCTTTCACACTGTGGGCCCCAGAGAAACAATGCTGTTACAGCACACTGGGTGGTGGGGATGAGGCTGTTCAAGCCAGAGGTTCCAACGGCCTCAGACTTCAGCTTCCACCATATACCTGTCACCACCTGCGGCCATCCCGGTGCCGTCAGACACCTGCTGGGGAACACAGCTGTGCATCATAAGCCTGGGGTAGAGCATGATGCTTGGGACAGGGATCATGCCTGCGGTGGAACCTCAGCGAACCCCTGCAGTGTCCTCAATGTGGCATCCATGTCAGTGCCAGCGACAATTTGTGCTTTATTGCTACCCTAATTTTAACCACCTTTGAGCTAGTTATAGGAAAAATACAAATTTGTTTTTCTGTCCATCACTTTCTTCAAAATGCTCTGCCAAATTTCCCCTTTGTGTCTCTTATGAATGTCTCTGTCAGATCCTTTAGTTTCCCAGTTACTTTCTAAATATTCAGGAGTCCAAGGTGACTTCATCTCTTTCCAGGTTGTGCTCACCTCTTCTTCCCCTCAGAATGGCCAGCCCTTGGTGTGAGCGAGTGATAGACTTCTCTTCACGCCTTCTTCCTTCTCCTCTGGTGTGCTGGTTTGTGTGCAAGGTGGGACGAGGAGGAAGCATTTCTTAAAAGATTTTAAATTGATGTTTTAGAGAGAGAGGAAGGGAGAGGGAGGGAGGGAGGGAGAGAGAGAGAGAGAGAGAGACATCTGTGTGAAAGTGAAACATTGATCAGCTGCTTCCTGCATGCCCCTCACTAGCAATCAAACCTGAAATCTATGCCTGTGCTCTGATCAGAAATGGAACCAGCAACCTTTCAGTGCACGGGACCACACCCAACCACTGAGCAACACTGGCCAGGGCTGCTTTTGGTCTGAAGGTAGGTGAGGCTGCAGCAGCTCTCTCTCAGCTGTCCTGGTGGCTCCTGGTGCTTCTCTCCTGCCTGGCATGGGAGAGGAGAGGGCCGAGGGCGAATGTGTGAGGTCTTTGAGGTGAAGTTATGCCTGGTTGAGCTCTTTGGGCTTCCCGTAGCTTCTGCTCCTTCTGAGACAAAAGTTCTTCCTGCTCAGGGATCCTGTACGTCAAGTAGCCGTCCAGGACAAGGTAACAACACACCACTTACACCAGGACCCTGGGATCCATTGCATTCTTGCCATGGCAGATGGGAATGCTGGCTGCTCCACTGCTAATGGCTCTCTCCACACTGCCTCGCCACACTCACCTTTTCCATAGGATCAGAGAAGAGCAGATGTCCAGCTGTGATGAGATCTCAAATTGTACTGTTTGTGGATACCTCTGTCTCCGCCGAAGTTCCTTTGGTGCAATCCCTCTACTGATTTAGGTGAGGGAAGCATGGCAGATAGACAAGAGAGTCGTAGCATCCTCCTCCCTGGGCCTCAGCATCCCTCGGCCCTCCCAGGGCTCCCTCTGGCCTCTTGGTGGGTGATGAGAGGCGGGCCAGGTCTAACTCCTAGTAAGTTCTGGAGCATCTACCCTGCTGGGAGGATCTCTTTAAAATGCAAAAATCTTACTCGGCCATAAAAAGAATGAAATCTTACCATTTGCCGAAGCATGGATGGACCTAGAGGGCATTGTGCTAAGTGAAATAAGTCAGTTAGAGAAAGACAAATGCCATAAGATTTCACTTATATGTGGAATCTAAAGAAAAAAATGAACAAAATAGAAACAGACTCATAGGTATGAAGGACAGACTGATGGTTGTCAGATGGGAGGGAGGTGGGGACTGGGTGAAAAGGGGAAAGGGGTTAAGAATTGGTAGTTACATGCCCTTACAGGCCCAGTGTGGCTCAATTGATTGGGCATTGTCCGATGTACCCAAAGGTTGCTGATTCGATTCCTGGTCAGGGTGCTTGTCCAGGCTACAGGCTCGATCTGCTGATTGATGTTTCCCTCTCACACTGATGCTTCTCTCTCTCTCCCTCTCCTTTCCTCTCTCTCTAAAAAAAGTAAAACATCTTTAAAATAAGAAGAATTCATAGTTACAAAATAGTCATGGGAATGTAAATGACGGCATAAGGAAATGACAACATTAGGGGGAACACTTTGTATACGATGTGATTTTTGAATCACTGTGCTGTACACTTGAAACTAATACAAAGTAATATTGAATGTAAACTTTAATAAAAATATGAGAACCTATCATTACCGGTCTTGAAACTTTATTCAGACCTTTTAGGCAATAGCGACTGTCCTACTCACTGAGATTCCTTGTACACATTTCAGGAGGTACACGAGGCCCCATGATTCCTGTGATTGTCATGGGAGCACACACAGGTGTCTGCCTGTCTTCTTCATCTCACACGCCAAATCTACCCATCCCTGCTCTTCTCACCACCTACCCTTTTCTTTCCTATTCTCTGGAAGAAGTAAAATGTGTCACTCATAAAAGCCTTAAGTAAACAAAGATTATAATCCAGAGAAGAAAAAAAGAAAAGCCAGAGCAGAGTGTTGGATAAGTGGAAGCCATTAAGTGACAGAGAGAATAAGAAAGGAGGAGAGACAGGGAAAGGCAGTCATGTAGCGAACTCAGCATGAATTGTTCCAGCATGAAATGAAAGCTGATTAACACACATTTTGTAACATCATACTCTCTCCTCTGACATTAGCCTGCCAGGTGATATATTAGTCAGCTCAGGCTAGACATTTTAATGATATCAAGCCTTCCACTCTGTAACACAGGATGGCTTTCCATTTATCTGTGTCTTCTTTCATTTCTCGCATCAATTTTATGTAGTTTTCAGTGTATAAGTCTTTTGTCTGCTTGGTTAAGTTTATTCTTTTTGATGCTATTGTAAATGAGATTGTTTTCCTAATTTCCTTTTTGGATAATTTATTATTAGTGTAAAATATGCAATTGATTCTTGAGTTTGTATCCTATGTTGAGTTTGTATCCCCTGACTTTATTGAATTTGTTGATTAGTGTTTGTTGTGTGTGGAGCCGTCGGGGTTTTCTCCTCAGACTTTCCTCCTTGGTGGCCAGTGTTTCCATCCCTCCACTTCTGAGGGAGGAAGAATTGCTGATTCCATTGCTCAGAGTCTGGAACCAGCTGGACTTCTACCAAGTGTCCTCTTTTCCCTTCCTACAGTCCAATACCCACATGACAGCTAGAGTAAATGCTCCTAAAAGAGAAATCAAATCAGCTCTCTCTCTTTCTTGCTTAATACTCTCCAATGGCATCCCAGTGTCCTTAGAATAAGTTCTGAAGTCTTTTCCATGTTCATAATGGCCTTGCCAGCCCCCCAGGATCTGGCTTTGACCCCTCCTCCAACATCACTCTTGGAACTCTTCTTCTCATTCTCTCCCTGAGCATGTGCTAAAGTCTTTTTTGCCTTAGAACCTTTGCATATGATATTTATTCTCTAATGTATCTCTTCTGGGTCCTCACACAATTATGTCTTCTCATTCATCCACTCTAGATCCAATATCTCCTTGGAAAGTCCTCCATGAACACTCCAAGCCACTCCAGCACCCTCATCAGTTACTGAGCAGCATAGAGCCATGTTAATGTTTAAAAACAATTTCCCATTTTAATTATTTCTTATTAGCTTACTTGATCATAGTCTGTTTCTCCCATAATAATGTAAATTCCATGGGAATAATAACTTTTTTGTGTCCTGTTGATCCCCAATGCCTAGAACACTCCCCAACATATATTGGACGCTTAGTAAATACTTGATAAACATGTGGAGAACAGTATGGCGTTTCCTCAAAAAACTAAAAATGGAACTCCCATTTGACCCAGTGATCCCACTTCCAGGAATATACCCCAAGAAACTAGAAACATCAATCAGAAAGGATATTTACACCCCTATGTTCACTGCAGCACAATTTACCATAGCTAAGATTTAGAGACAGCCTGAGTGCCCATTAGCAGATGAGTGGATTAAAAAACTGTGGTACATCTACACAATGGAATACTACACTGCTGTAGAAAGGAAGGAACTCATACCATTCGCGACAATATGGATGGACCTGGAGAGCATTATGCTAAGCAAAATAAGCCAGTCAAAGAAAGATAAATATCACATGATCTCACTCAGTTATGAAATATGATGAACAACATAGACTGATGAGCAAAAATAGAAGACAGAAAAGCATTGAACAGACCCTCAAACCTCAGAGGGAAAGTAGGGGAGGGTGGTGGGGAGGGGGAGAGATCAACCAAAGAACTTGTATGCAGGCATATAAGCATAACCAATGGACACAGACACTAGGGGGGTGAGGGCACAAGCTGGGGGTTGGAGGGGTATGGGGAGATAAGGACACATATGTAATACCTTAATCAGAAAAGAATAAAAGAGATTACAACAGAAAAAAACACACCTGATACATTAAAATATTAGACCAGAGTTACTACCAGGAAGAGTCACTATGAGTTGAAGGCTGAGCATCCATGAGCTGACTCTTCTGGTGGAAGCAGACAGGGCCAGACAGACTGATAAAACCTCTCTTTCTTATTCTGCACATATGATTGGGTGAATGGTTTGGGCCTGCTTTGAAGACTTATTCATATTAAATTCAGGGAGGAAGGAAGCAAGAGGCTTATGCTGCATTTCCTATTCAGTTTTGCCAAAAAGCCCTACGGAGGCATACAAGGTGCTTGCCTGGTATTTAGTAGTAATTTCTTTAATTTTTATTCTTCTGTTGTTCCTAATGTATAGTTCCCTCAGTAATATCTGGGCATTTATGGGCCTGAGATGCAATAATATCATATTAACAAAACCCTACCATGAAGCTATATGTATTAGTGCCTGATCTGGAGCCATATTGGTAAATGTACACGTGTTTGGGGCCAAAGCACTACGTGAGGAGAGCGAAACTCTGGACCCAGTTCTGGGAGCCAGCTCTGGCTGGGCTCAGGCCGTGGCAGCCGGCCCCAGTGTGGGATTTAGCAGGTGAGAGGAATGACTGGGGCCAGAAGAGGAGTGAGTGTCCTGGCGCTCGCACTGGCTCCTGGTTTGGGCTCAGGAAGCAGAGATTTTTATCATGGAAATAAGGGAGGTGGTTTCATTATTCCTAAATCTCAGAGTGCATTGGTGGTGGTTCGGCGGGGAGGTGGGGGGGCGGTTTCTTACTAGAAGGAAGGGCAGGGAAGGCTCCCTTTAAAGCAGAAGTTTTGGTAACAGATTGTGTGCTTGTGACTCCCTGTCCTATAATTGACTCTATGAGAGATGAGGGCATCTTACATTTCTAAAGAGAGATCAAGAAGTCAGGACAAGAGATGAAAGGAAGGGCCCAGTGTCCTGTTCCTAGACTAGTGAGTTAACTAAGGCTGGAAGGATGAACGGTTGTAGGAAAGACAAAGTGTTAGGGAGGAGTTCTGACACGAGGCCTGGCACTGTGATGGCTGCTGGATAAAGTGATGGGGAAAAACTACATGACCTTGGCCTTTTGGGAACTACCTTCTATCAAGGGAGGAGGTAGCATTAATCAAATAATTACCAAAGCAATTTTGAAATTATAATGTTGACAAATGGTATAAAGAAGAAAACCTATAATTTGGAGATTTCGCTGTTAAATTGAGGGAGGTATCATTGCACTAAGCTATGAAGAATGGATTTGAGTAAATCTGGAGTGGGGAGCACTCTAGGCAGAAGGAATACCATGTGCAAAGGGACTGTGGTAGCAGAGCAATGGGATAGACTGAGAGGTGTCTCAGAGTTCAAGTGCATATTAGGAGGGCGATTTGAGATAAGAAGAGACAGGATATATGTATTGTTCCATAAGTCATTACCCCAAACCGAATGGCTTAAACCAACGAATACTTATCATCACATGATTTCTGTGGGTCAAGAATCTGAGCACTGGTTAGTTGGGTGCCCCTGACTCAGGGTCTTCTACAGGCTGTGGTTAAGGTGTTGGCCAGAGCCACAGTCTTCTCAAGGCTTGAGTGGGGAGAATCCATTTCCAAGCTCACCCAACAATTATTGGCAGGCCTCAGCTTCCCAGCTTCCCACTGGCCATTGGCCAGAAGAGAGAGCAACTTGCCACATGGGTCTTCCCATAGGCTATTTATATGATGGCAACTGGCTTCTGAGAAAGAGAGAGAGAGAGAGAGAGAGAGAGAGAGAGAGAGAGAGAGAGAGAGAGATGCCAGAGCCTTTTGCCTCAGTCTACTTGCTAGAAGGAAGTCTCCAAGTCCAGTCCACACCCTATGGGAGGGGGTTTTACAGGATGTGAACACTAGGAGGTGAGACCATGGAGGGTCAACTTGGAGACCGCCTGCCACACACAGGACATGAAAGGCCTTAGGGAGTTTAGACTTCATTCAAAAAAGCAACTACTTACATTAAGCAGTTGTAAGTAACTAGATGGCACGATTGTATACATTTTTGAAGAAATAGACTTTGTTTTTGCTGATCAAGACCATTGTAATCTTTTCAAATTTTCTTTGTTTTGTAGATATTTGACAATTTTGGTTTTGCACTTTTTTTTTCTCTTTGGCACAAGAGTTGTTTAAGAGAGTTCAAATTTTCTAGGCAGTAGGGCTTTTTTTTTTTGTCTTTTACTTCATTGTTAATTTATATGTTTATTTCTTCATGTTCAGGAAACCTGCTCATGTTATCTCTACTATTTGAAGTGTTCTGTGGCCACTTGAAAAGACCTTTTCCTTTCTGCTCTCACCTATTCTTCTATATTATGTACATCTTGCTGATCTTGTGGTTTGGGGTGTCTCTGTCACCACATGGGTTTGTTCTACTTCATTTATGAAGCACCAAGAAAGGTGTAGGAAAATCTCCCTTTGCCATACAAATATTGATGCTTTGCTGTTTGATGTCGAGTAACTCACAAGGGATATTCATTGCATTATAAACTATCTTCTGATGGTTACAAAGAACCCTTCCTTTTCTAATGTAATAATTTTTTTCACACTTATGTATTTATACACCTGTTTGTTATATCATTGGCAATGCATCTATTCTCAGTGTTTTGGGCCATTTTGTTTTAGATTCCTCTTTTGGGTTTTGCTTTTCTGTACAGTCTGTTAATACTTAATAAAATAAAAGATTTTAAAAGGTGAGTATATTTGATTTAAATTTATTGATAAGGAGAGAACCAAGATGGCAGCATAGGTTTACACTGGAGTTTGCTGCCTCGAACAACCACTTCAAAAGTGAAACTAAAAGACGGAACGGACATCACCCAGAACCACAGGAACGCTGGCTGAGTGGAAGTCCTACAACTAGGAGGAAAGAGAAATGCATATGGACACTCAGAGGAGGTGCAGTGCTGAAGTCAAATACTGAGGTGCAGAGTGCATGCAGAGCAGGCTGGTGGCGGAGGGCGCGGTTGGCGTTTTCAATCGGGTGGGAGTCGCAGACTCTGAGCTCCAGATCCGGGCGAGTCTTTAGGGACCCAGACTCAAACGGGAGAAGCGGGAATGTCTGGCTTCAGTTGGAACTCAAAGGCAGCTTTCTCTCCGAGGTTTGTAGCGGTTGCTGGGTATCTGAGGCAGAGCCCCTAGGGACGGAACTGAGAGCCGCCATAGCTGCTCTCTCTGGCCCACCCTGTTGATCCTGTGTGACCTGCACAAGCCCTGCGCAGAGCCATTTGCCAGATAGCCTCAGGCAAAACCTAGATTAGCACCTCACTAGAGG
>NW_006289395.1:3379169-3379568 GCF_000327345.1 Myotis davidii
GAGGAGGAGAGTTATGGGGGGGAAAAAGAGGAACAAATGTAATAATCTGAACAATAAAGATTTCTTTTTTTTTCTTTCTTTTTTTTTTCTTTCCCCAGGGGAGAGCACGAACGCAGTCCCCCACTACCAAAATTATGCAGTCGAGTTTCCCACATTTGGGGAAATCGCAGGGGTCAGCACATCCGGAGTGCAATGGATAAGCCTCGCCCTGGGAAAACCACCTTCGTGATCATGGTATCTCCCCTGCCAGGTAAGTATGAACAATAAAGATTTAATTAAAAAATAAATAAATTTATTGATAAGACAAATCACCTTATTTTTGTCATCTTGGGTTTTTTTTTAATCCTTTCTATTCTTAATACTTCAAAAAAATTCCTTTTACTTTTAGAATTTGTTTTC
>NW_006289395.1:3379613-3383974 GCF_000327345.1 Myotis davidii
CTCTGGTCATTGGACAGTTATAAACACTTTCAGTTCGTTTTGTAGTGGTTATCTTTAATCGTTTCTTGAGTTTTCACCTTAAACTGTACTATATGGTCCTCACTATATAAGATAAGGAACTTAGTACACCTTAGTATACTTCCCCCTTCTCCTCCACCCGCCTCCAGCCTGATTCTCCTAACACCTGATTGGTTTTGGTATGTTATTTTTCATGATTTTTCTGGTGAATAACCTGATAAAGGAAATAACATTTGTAACCTTATTATTTTATGTGTCAACTCTGTCTAACATCTTTGGACACCCGTCCCTAGCCTACTGTGAAGGACAAGGAAGCCAGCCACATATATGACCCCACTTTCTTCCTATGTTTCAACTCATGAGCATGGTTAATTCCATTACTGTATCTTTTCCATAGATACTTAGCTTTAGTTTCACATAGTACATTGATGCCCAAACCAATCCTTTTACTCTGGGACTACATTCAACACATGATGAGCTGGACGTTGTCTCCCAGTTTCAATATTTCTTTTAGGAAATGCTCCAGGACCGATACACCCTGAGTTTTTAAAGATTCACAAATATTCTTGTGGCCTTTACATCTGAATTTCAGTTACTGCCCCCCTATGCACACCACCCCAAGAACTTTGCAGACATTGTTTCACAATTTTGTAGCTTTAAATGTTGACGTAGATGTCTTAGCACATGACTAATTTTGACTTAATCCTAGTATATGATTTGATTTTCGTGTGTGTGTGTGTGTGTGTGTGTGTGTGTGTAGGGGTGTGTAGTAGGTACCCTCTAAGATGACCCACAGTGAGCTCTTCCTCTTAGCATTCAGTCCCTTGTAAAGTCCCCAGCCCTTGGGTGTGAGCTGTGCCAGTGATTTCCTTCTAACAGTAGGATATGGCAAAGTGGTGGGATATTACTTCCAACATCAAGTCACAAGAAAACTGTGACTTCTGCCTTTCTCATACTCTCTAGCTCCCGCGCTGACTCATCATGAGTAGGGTTGCCAGATTTAGGAAGTAAATATACAGGATTTTCAGATAAATTTGAATTTCAGAAAAGTAACAAATCGTCTTTTACTATGTCTCCTTCAATATTTGGGACACACACTAAAAAATTATTCATCATTAATCTGAAAGTCAAACCATTGGATATCCTCGACTGTACCTGGCAATTAGAGCCCAGGTAAGTCCGCTCTCACACCCTGAGCTGCTTAATGAAAATGTCATGTGGCAAGGATCTGAGGATGGCCTCCAGCCAACACCGGACAAGAACTGAAGTACCCAGTTCAACAGCCCATGAAGAACTGAATTCTGCCAAGAACCACGTGAGTGAGCTTGAAGGTGAGCCCTACACCAGCCCAGCCTTGAAATGAGTGCAGCTCTGACCTACCGGTGGCTGCTGCCTCATTAGGGACCCTGAGCCAGAGGCACCAGCTAAGCCACACTTGGATACCTGACCTACCGAAACTATACAGTAAGAGATGTCTGGCTTTTTAAAGGGTCTGAGTCTGGGGGTAATGTGTCATCATGCATCAATAGCGTTAAAGAGGAAACCACAAGCCCAAAATGGCATCACTCATGCTAAAAAGCCCATGATACCCAACCTAGATTTTATTCCTGATCTAATTGCAGTTTCAGCATCCCCGAGAAATTTAATCCTAGTCAAAGGGTTTGGAATTCTGTGGTCAGGCTCCAGTAAGGTAATCTGTCCCATGGGCCTTCTCCATGCCCCACTCCCCCATAGAAAGAAGAGGCAATCTGTATGATAAAAACCTTTGTTCCCTCCCCACTCCCCCCAAATATCCCAGCCGCAAAATAACCCTTTCTTTTCTTTGTTAATGGCTCCCTTGCCCCACCCTTTTTCCTACAAAACCCTGCCATTCTGTGCAGCCCCTGGAAGCCCCCAACCCATGGGATGCTGCCCAATTCGCTTAATGAAGCCAATTAGATCTTCAAGTTTACTCGGTTGAATTTTGTTTTTTAACAGGAGGTTACATATATCTGTAGTGTATATACTACACGTAACTACAATATAGATAGAATTCTTTCTTAACTAGAATTCTCCCTTAACTTTATTAGGATATTATTTTGTTGCTGGTAGATATTCTTCAGTCTCTTAAGTCTCCCTGGGAGGAATCTGTAGAAGCTCGAGAGTTTTCAAATCTTATCTTTGCATAGCTTTCCTGATCTGTTTTATCTGTTTTTCTTGTCCTTTTGCATTCTTTATCCTTTTCAAATTCACTCCCTCCACGTTCTCAATTTCATTTTCCGTATCCCTGACTGTATTTCTGCATTACCTAGTTGTCTTTTTTACTGCTTTTGGAGTTAACCCGCATATCTAAAATGGTTTAATTTTTTATTTCCATTCCTGAGTATTACAAGCACACTTTCCCTTTTTTCAAATTTATCTATTTTTTTTTATTTCAGAGAAGAATGGAGAGGAAGAGAGAGAAACAGCAATGATGACAGAGGATCACTGATTGGCTGCCTCTTGCACGCTCCACACTGGGGCTCGAGCCTGACAGGAATCGAACCATGACCTCTTGATTCATAGGTCAACGCTCAACCACTGAGCCATGTTGGTAGGGCACAGGCACACTTTTCATTGCCCTTCTGTTGTTCTATTATTTCTTTCTTGAGCCTTTATATCTCTTGAGATTTTGTTTCATGTAGAAAATTATATCTGTTATTTCATATAGAACTCTGATCAGAATTTGTTTTGTTCTATATTTCCGAGGAGTGTCCCTCACACACATTGGTTTGTTTGTTTCCTTCATGATTATTGCTCCTCGTGGGATGGAGTTCATTCTTCCTGAATGAGCTCGTTATGACAGATAGTGACAGTAAGGCGCTGCATGGTTGAGCTGGAGTAGTGAACAGCTTGGAACAGTAGTGAACAGCTTGGTCTGCTCTCTCTCAGCACATTTTCACTTGCATTTCTCCTGCCATAGATTTAGGGAATCCATAGACCAGTGATGGCGAACCTTTTGAGCTCGGCGTGTCAGCATTTTGAAAACCCCTAACTTAACTCTGGTGCCGTGTCACATATAGAAATTTTTTAATATTCGCAACCATAGTAAAACGAAGACATATTTTTGATATTTATTTTATATATTTAAATGCCATTTAACAAAGAAAAATCAACCAAAAAAATGAGTTTGCGTGTCACCTCTGACAGGCGTGTCATAGGTTCGCCATCACTGCCATAGACACTGGTCACAGGGGAACTCTGAACATCACACGTGTTTGGGGTGGGGGTGGCCGAGCCTTTCATTCTCTCCAGCAGTTCAGAATGGCAACTTTATATATGCTTCCCAGCTTTTGGTATCTCCTCCGTGATAGCTGACCTTTTACAGGGGTGGCAAGTGTACATTGTTTCACAGTCAGCCCCACTATTCCGGAGTGCCAACCTTCAGAGAAACTGCCTCAGCTGTCCTACACCCTAAACTTATGATTCTAAACTACGGGTCCAGGTTCTGCCTACTTGTGAATTCTGTGCTCTGGCTCTAGCCCAAAACCTCAGAGGCAGAGGCCTTCCTCGCCTGAGGGTTTTAACCACGTGTGTTAGTCCTTCCTTGTAAGTTGTATTTTGAAATTATGAGCATGTCTTAGTTTCATCAAATATGCAATTGTTTTCTGTTTCTTATTCTCTTTGTTGGTTTCAGGCAGCTCCAAGGAGAAAAGAGGAGCAGATATTCTTTTACCTGACTATAAGAAAAATACATACTTATTATAAAAAATGTAAACTATATAAAAATACTAGAGGCCCGATGCACGAAATTCATGCAAGGGGCTCAGTTCTCACAGTCGCAGAGGCTTGCCTCGGCCCTCGCAGCCCCGGTTTTGTCTGGTTGTGGGGAAGGAAGTCCGGAAGGTCGTTCGGCTGTCCAGTATAATTAGCATATTATGCTTTTATTATTATAGATAGAGAGAGGAAAGGTAAATGTACAATGAATCTATGCCCATCATATACTATCCCCTTATGTATAACAATAATTATTTTTAACAAAATTCACCATTAATAAACATATACACATATTAAAACCTACATTGTACCTCCTCCTATGTCAGGACATGCAGACACACATCACTATGTGAATGGACACACGCATGTGTCCTCACTTCATTGTTCTGGAAAGGAAGCTTTGACTTTGGCGTCTTCACTTGGCATCACTAGAGTAGAAGCCCTAAAAAAGTATACTCTCAATGTTGAATCCATTAGCAAAGCCATTCCCTTCCCTCCCTCCCCCTCCCCTTCTCTTCCCTTCCCATGACCTGAAGTCAGGCCATGAGTCTGGCCATGGATCCTTACAGTATATAGTCATAATGGTGAAGCAAGCCCACCAGCCTCTA
>NW_006289395.1:3383995-3391572 GCF_000327345.1 Myotis davidii
CTGAATTTTAACACTGCTTCCCCCTGGATTTCTTTCAAGGCCCCTGGAACCACCTTGATGTTTGCATGAACTATACTGAGATGCTCTTCCCAGACTCTTGGGGAATTCCTGGTATGCTTTCTTCAGCCAGGACGGACCACAGTTATCTCTAGTATGAAACTGCAGCAGAAAGAGAGGTCAAGTGGATGCTGTGTGGTGAGTAAGTTAACCTGAGTAAAGCAGTATATCCTTTAAGCAGTTAGGGGCTAAAACACGTGATGGAGCCCAGGTTACTCTTCTGGATTATATGCAGTGGGAAAATAATTGTGCATTACCCAGAACTTTCAGTGGACACCCATCTATGTTTTAAATATTAATTAATGCTGAGATGAACATCACTCTTATGAATCAACTAGAGGCCCGGTGCACAACATTCATGCACTGGGGGGGGGGGATGTCCCTCAGCCCGGCCTGCACCCTCTCGCAGCCCGAGACCCCTCGGGGATGTCTGCCTGCCGGCTTCCCCCGAGCGGTCCTTAGCACTGCTGTGGAGGCGAGAGAGGCTCCAGTCACCTTCACTGCGCTTGCCAGCTGTGAGCATGGTTTTTGGTTGAGCGGCACTCTCCTGTGGGAGCACACTGACCACTGGGGGGCAGATCCTGTGTTGAGTGTCTGCCCCCTAGTGGTCAGTGAGCGTCATAGCGATGGGTTGTTCTGCCATTCGGTCAATTTGCATGTTAGCCTTTTATTATATAGGATGCTCTCCACAGCAGTGCATAAAAAGTATAAGTGTAAGGTCTGGTAATCTACAGATGTGAAGAGCCCAAATAGTCAGGCATCAGCAATAGCTCTAAGTTCAGTGGAATACCTACTGTGTCTCCTGGTGGAGATATCCCCTCCACACTAGCAACAGTACCTCTAGCTCAGAAGAGCCAAAAGTCATGGAAGCACAATTTCCCCATTTGGGTCCCTGGCAGGGGTGTTGAGAAAAGCCGTTCCTACTCCCACTCTTACAGGACAGCACCCAAACTCTTCAGAGATCACCCTTAAGCTGGTGCATTAGCTCAAGCTTTAAGAGGCTGTTCTAATATTCTATTAGATGAGCCAATTCTGGATGAAGACGTGTACTATAAAACGAGTGGATCCCAGGATCATGTGCCTGTTGTCACAACTCCTTTGACCTAAGGTGTGTCCCTTGGTCTTAGGTGATATTATTCAGAATCCCACATTGGAAAATCAGACTCCATGAGCCCTGGATAGTGATGCTGACCGAGGCACTATGGTTAGGAAAGCAAACACATACCCAGAATATGTACCGATTCTAATAAGGATAAATCATTGCCTTTTCTAGGAAAGGATGGCTCCAGTGTAATCTACTTGACATGTAGTGGCTGCTGGTCTCCTGAAAACCCCAGGCTCAGGGCTCCTGAAAAACCAGGACTAGCAGCAGCAGTAGCTAGGTCAGCCTTGATGATTGGGAGCTCATGCTGTGGTCCATGAACACTCTGCATTATGGACATGGGGCTCGTTTTGTAGGCACTGGGTGGACAAGTACAAAGGCTGGCTGTAATCTGCAAGTAAATACATTCACCTGGCTTGTCAGTGACTTGTCAGTGGTAGATGCTTTCCAGTTGTCACAGACATGAGACACAAGGACCCCGGTACTTTGTGCTCACTCCTATGTTTACCCATATTCTCCTACCCTTCTCCAGTCACCTTATTTATGTTTTCCAGTTCCCTGCACCCAAGACCCCCAGCAATCAGCCAAGACATTTGCCACCGCCAAGGAATCTGTATATATCTGTACCCCAGACCACTTCTCTTTCCACACAAAGTTGATGGCCTGGTGGACTGCTCTAAGCTCTGCCCCTGAGAGGATTTCCCCTAGCGCTATTGGAGAGCCCCTTGTGTGGGGCTGTAGTGTGGCAGCACCTCATTTCTATCCACACCTGCATGTTGAGCTAATTCCTTAATACAACACAATGCAGTACAACACAACACAACACAACACAACACCTTCACACAAAGCTTACATTTGTGTAGATATGTTCCAGTAAGTATACTAAAATGCCTAACAAAGTTGTGGCTGTTGGGTCTACCCTTTGGTTATACCTACAGTGTTTTACTATCATCTTTTTTATTTTATTTTTTCCATCACCATTTATCCCCTTTGTGCCTGCTTCCACCCCTCCACAATCACCACACTGTTGTCCATATCCATGAGTTCTTTCTTTTTCTTTTTGCTCAACCCCTCCTCCCAGCCCTCTCCCCCAACAGCATCCCTCACAACACACACAGCAGAGCTGTCTGCCTGCTCTCTATCTATGAGTTTGTCTCTATTTTGCTTGGTAGTTCAATTTGTTCATTAAATTCCACATATGGGTGAGCTCATATGGTACTTGTCTTTCTCTGACTGCTTATTTCACTTAGCATAATGCTCTCCAGGTCTATCCATGCTGTCGTTATGATCCATCTGGCCTTTACAATAGCCATGCCAGTGAAGTACATGGAGACCTGGGAACCAACACCTCTGCAACCTTTCAGTCTTTTAGTGTAGCACTATTTTTTGCTATCTCAGCTGGGATGTTTTTGCGTGTAATTCACTATATTGACTGGAATGGCGAACAGTTTCAGGGGCTTCCACTTGGCCCTTCTACTATAACAGCTTTTACTCTGCAGGTCAGGCACAAATGTGAGATTTCTTCCAGCTGCTAAGTATATTCAACCCAATTAAGCACTCAAAAGCCATGAAAATTATCACAGTGTGGGGTGGCAGACTTGGCATTTATCAAATGGACTTGGATCAACACTCCATTTATCATCTGGTTTTTACACACCCACTCCACGGTTTCTCTAGTAGTTATGTCAGCTCAAACCCGCATCCAACAGCCCTTGAAATAGCTGGGTGATTCCCTGTCTGCAGTGCAGGTCCCTTTGGAGAAAGGTTGGGGAAGTTAATACCATACATTCTTTCTGAGGTTTTGTATGATTTTCTGCAAGATGATTAGCGTATCTCTTAGTCATGGTATTCTGGATCTGGAAACTGGCTCAGATCTGAAAATCAGTTGAGGAATTATTATATTCAATTTAGCAGCCAACTTCAGCATTCGGTCGTTTACTCTTGGTCTATCTTGATTATATAAGTCAAGCAATACCCTTATTGCCTCCCCACTATCTGCCCCTAGCAATGCCATGGTCTCTGAGTCTCCTAGCTGTTGTTACAGCATTGCTGTCCATCATGACCATTGAATCCACCTTGCTTCTGATGGTTAAGAGCCACCATCTCGCACCTGCTATTCTGGAATTCAAGTCTGCGTCCCCTTCACTAGCACATTCTTTATTCCTTTAATGCAGGCATTTTCCTTTGGGCCCCTCCAGGAAATATAGTTAGCTAGTGAGTTGTCTGGTTTTCCTTAAAAATCCACTCTAACATGCAGGCCGCAGAGTCTTTTGACACCTTCCTCAAAATTTTGCAAAGGTACTTCCAATATCTCTGCTTCATTTTCTGTAAAACATCATTGTTTTCAAGTTTCAAGAAGAAATTGTTCCAACAACATATTTTGCCCAGCTCCCAGCATCTTCACCTGACATTCAGTCTACAGTCGTTAGAGGACATGTCTACATCCGTAAACTTTCCACTCAGCCTTCTATTTTAGCTTCTTTGGTCCAACACCCTCCAGAGCCCAGCTAGATGCTCCCAAATCATTGCAGGACACATTAGCCATGCTCTGCAGCTCCTTTAGAAAGCAATCTCTTTCTTCCCAAAGCAGGACTAGCACTTCCCTGCTTGATTCATGCTGAATCTTGACCCTCATTATTAGTCTTGAAACAACGAGAGCAAGCAGAGCAGATCCTGAGAAGGGCAAGCTTGCTCTTCTAGGGCAGGGTTCTTAGGAGTCCTCTTTGCTGATCTCAGGCAATGAGGTTGAGCTCCCCTAGCAAGAGGGAGAAGGCCACTTCTGTTGACCCACAGAGTTCAGACGAATCTAAGTTCTCAATAGTCAGCAAAGGAGACATACTGGGCTGTGTTTTCAGCCTCCTTTATAATTTTGCTTCTCTTACAATAAAGTCTTGGGCCTGATTTTCAGCACAGTCTGCCTTCTGCCTGCAGGAGATGAGAGTCTCTTTAAATACTACCATGGATAATTTCTGGCCTTCTCACCATGTCCTTAGCTGATAATTGGTTGACATGAGTTTGTTAGTTTCTTCCTGTAGAGCTTCTATGACAGTTGAAAACAGCCAACTTTATAATCCTTGTCATTACTACTGTCTCCATATCTTTCAAGCACCAGAGCTTTTGAATAAGTATGGATCCCCTCCCCCCCTTCTGCCTATTATTCTAGCCAAATAAACCGCAGGTGAGAATCTTAGTAAATGTGATTCTACAGCATAATGAAGATTTTGTCCATGTCCCCTTAACATCCCAAATAGACACAAGGTGCCTGGCCAGTGTAGCTCAGTGGTTGAGCATTGTCCCATGCACCAGGAGGTCACTGGTTTGATTCCCAGTCAGGTGCCCCCCCCCTTCTGCCTATTATCCTAGCCAAATAAACCCCAGGTGAGAATCTTAGTAAATGTGATTCTACAGCATAATGAAGATTTTGTCCATGTCCCCTTAACATCCCAAATAGACACAAGGTGCCTGGCCAGTGTAGCTCAGTGGTTGAGCATTGTCCCATGCACCAGGAGGTCACTGGTTTGATTCCCAGTCAGGGCACATTGCCGGGTTGTGGCCTCGATCCCCAGTGGGGCTGCAGAGGAGGCAGATGACAGATGTTTCTCTCTCATCCTCTCATCAGTGTTTCTATCTCTCTCCCTCTCCCTTTTTATCTCTCAAAAAATCAATAAAAACATATTTTTTAAAAAGAAATAGACACAGGATCCTTGGTGTCATAAGTTGATGCGGGACCCAACTTCAGAAATCCCTCCGAAGTGTCTGATTCCTACTTTCACTTCTTTTATCAGCCATCTTCAGCTGGGTTTTCTCCAGAAACAGTTCTGGAGATAAAAATTTAAGTTCAAGTTTTTCATTAGGGCGGGAGTGAGAAAGGAAGCAGGGAAGGGAAAGAAGCCAAAAGAGATCATGTTATTGAGCAAGTTGCTTCTACAGACAACTCAGACTACGTCCAATAGGAATCTCAAATGCGTTCTCCTTCCAAAGGGCTAGGAGTCTGTACTATTTACCCTCTAACTCCTACTTACCACTGGATAATGGTTGTCTCTGGTAGCATTCTCTTCCCTGCATGTTGTGGGGCTTAAAAAAATAGCCCTTGAATCAGGGGTTAGCAAACTCCTGCCTACAAATTAAGTCCAGTCCACCTCCTGTTTTTGTAAATAAAGCTTTATTATCTTTTGCCTATGGTTGCCATTCCACTACAAAGAAAGAGGAGAGTAATTGTGAGAGACTGTATATCCTGCACAGCCTAAAATATCTATTACCTGGCCCCTCACAGAAAAATGTTTGCTGCCTCCTACTTTAGTTACCCGTGCTTGGGGGTGGAGTGCCGTGGTGTATTCCCAAACCAGGAGTGAATGGGCATAGTGGACATGTATGACAATTTACTTAGCTACCCACTTTTTCTAGTTAGTTAGACTATTTCCCAATTTCCACTTTTGTAGAAAATTATGCAAAAAAAAATCCTGTATGTATTCATCTCTTGGCACACTTTTTGCACATTCTTTCCAGTTCTATTTTTACAACTTTATTAGGGTATAATTGATATACAAAAAATACTTTACATATTTAATGTGTGCAATTTGGTTAATTTGGACATACTTATGCATTCATGATACCATCACCACCACATCAGGCATTAGGCCTCCTGAGTCCAGCTTCTCTGCTTTTCAGGTTCTCAGAATCAACCCACTGTGCCATCTGGTCATCAGCCGCTCCATATTTCCATGACTGCCAAAACTTCCTTGCCCTTTTGTTTTGTTTTTGTGTATGTGTGTGTGGTGAGAACACTGAACAGATCTGCCTTCTTCATAAAAGTTTTAGTGGGCAATACCACGTTGTTAATTAGGCACAGCATTGTACAGCGGGGCTCCAGAAGTCATTCCTCCGGCATAGCTATAGCTTCCTACCCATTGAACAACCCCTAGCCATCACCCCTGCCCCCTGGAAATCACCTCTGTACTTTCTGCTCCTATATGCTGGGCTATTTTATTTGTCTCACGTAAGTACCATCTTTCACAGAATAGTTACTTAAAAGTGAAAGGTTAGGTTCAAGTACTATGCATAGTTTTAGATTTGGTAGTAGGCCAAATTAACCTTCAAAATGATACACGTTGACATGCCCTGTGATGCAGATCCTTGCTGGGTGCAAGCTTGGCTCAAGGGGCAGAAACTTGGATCTATAAGTCCGTGGCTGGGAAGAGAAAGCTGGGCTGGAGACAGATTTGAAAGCTGTCAGCATACAGATGGTAATTAAAGTACTAGGAGTGTTTGAGACCAGTCAAGGGAAAAAATATGTAAATTGAGAAGTAAAATGTTCAGAGAACACACAAAAAATGAAGAACCCTTAAGGACGCTGACATGTAAGGCAGGAGAGAAACTGAGACAGGAGGTGACCCCGAGATAGGAGGGAGCTGGAGAAGCCAAGGCAAGACGGTATTCCGAGAAGGAAAATGCTGCCATTGCTGGGAGAATGAAGGCTGTGGAGGCTCAGGTGGGTTTACCCACAAGGAGACAGCGGTGCCCTTGGGGAGAACAACGTTCGTTAAGTGGTGGAGAGAGAAGTGACACAGAGCAGAGTAAATGCCAAGGGAGGGGGTTCAGCTGACACGTGCTCAGATTTCCAAGACATGTGTCAGTTTGGTGGAAGGGAGGTTAGGGCGGGCTTGGACGAAGAGGACATCAATGTGAAGCCTCTATGGCCGAGGTGACTGGGAGGAGTTTCCAAGCACAGTATCACCCGTGTGTCATTCTTCATAATTCACTCAATGTTTAAATGAGAAAGACGCCCACCCCACTCCAATGAGACCCTTGCTTCTGCTCCAAGTAGCAGGAATAGGCCCTTCCAGAGCTTCCCTCTCAGGCCTTCCTATGGAAAGGCCCAGTTTTTTCTAGAGGTTGTTTTTCTAGGCATTGTTTGTGCTCCTTCCAGAAATTCTCCTGCATCCCCTGTGGTCAGTGCTGCCGTTGAAACCCAGAGAGTCTTCATTCTCACGGCTGACGGTCTGGCAATAGCGTCTGTCCTGCAGAGGGGCCAGGCCATGGAGGCTCCGCACAACAAAAAGGAAAACCCTCTTTTCCTGTGATCTGCCCCCTCGGTACTTCTCCAGTCCAGTTAGGCCCCATAATTAAACTCTTCAAGTTCTGATCCCTGCATTCGTTTATCCAACAGGTGCGTGCTGCCGTTGAAACCCAGAGAGTCTTCATTCTCACGGCTGACGGTCTGGCAATAGCGTCTGTCCTGCAGAGGGGCCAGGCCATGGAGGCTCGCACAACAAAAAGGAAAACCCTCTTTTCCTGTGATCTGCCCCCTCGGTACTTTCCAGTCCAGTTAGGTTCCATAATTAAACTCTTCAAGGTCTGATCACTGCATTCATTTATCCAACAGGCACACGCTAAGTGCCTACTATGTGCATAACCGTTT
>NW_006289395.1:3392098-3393342 GCF_000327345.1 Myotis davidii
TTTCCATCCCAATAGCAAATAAGAGAAAAGAGGAGGGTAGGCCATTTTCCTAAATCTTTACCAGTTTCCCTCTAAGCACTTACCTTTTGGAATTGGGTAGCATATCTTCTAATTGTAGGAGCCTTTTAAGGGCCTGGTGGTGCAAAGTTCTATCTGATGCCCTCCAAGTCACCCCTCCTCTAGGAAGCCGCCCTCCGCTCCCATTTCCCCCGGGCTCCCAGGATTCCTTGTGCATACCTGAATGGGTGGCTTTATCAAATTGCATTATAATGATTTGTGAAGTTTTCTGTCTTCCCTCTATGAAGCTTTTCATTCCTTGAGAATAGAAGCCTTTCTTTTAAAAAAAACTATATTTTATTGATTTTTTACAGAGAGGAAGGGAGAGGGATAGAGAGTTAGAAACATCGATCAGCTGCCTCCTGCACACCCCTCACTGGGGATGTGCCCCGCAACCCAGGTACATGCCCTTGACTGGAATCGAACCTGGGACCCTTCAGTCCGCAGGCCAACGCTCTATCCACTGAGCCAAACCGGTTAGGACAAGAAATCTTTCTTATAAGAATCATTTATAGCCTGAGGCCTAGAACTTGATGCAAAGAGGAGGTGTTTAGTAAAAACCTGTTGATTGAAGAACGTTGGTGGGGTGGATGAAAGTAGAAATGTTTCCCCCCAAAAAGGAAAAGTACCAGTGCCCCCTGGATGCTTCCACCTGCCCGTGTCTCCTGACTATTTCAGCCATGGAACCAAGCCAGGCTCATGCACATGCTATAATATTTTTAACTATTATTTTCACCCTGCATATAGTGCTTTAGAGTTTTAAACTGTAGGAAATAATAGGCAATGAATAGTATGCCTGCCTTCTATCCTTGTCTCCAAGTCCTGATTTTTTCTCCTGAGAAGGAACCACCTTGAACTCCTTTCTCATGGGTTTTCCGGAGCTGTCCTATGCCCGCAGGAACACGTGTTAGTTCCGAACCCTGTGCTCTGTGTGATCCGGCCTCAGGTACCCTGGTTCCCAGCAGGTCACATACCCCAGTCTCTCTCCGCATGGCCTGTGGCCAAGGGAAGCGCCCTGGTGCGGAGGGGGAGGGGGTGAGTGTCATCTTCCCAGGCACATAGAGAAACTGAGGGTCTGGAGCGGGATGTACTGGGAGGTGGAGGACAAAACCGTTTGCTGCCTTGATCTGGTTAAACAAAGTCTGTATAGACGGCTCTGTGAGGAGGAGCTTGACATGGACATTCTA
>NW_006289395.1:3393496-3426689 GCF_000327345.1 Myotis davidii
CTTTTGCCTCCATACAGTCCGAGGTGCACCAGCCAGGCCTTGTCATTCTACCTTGCCTCTCCCTGCACACTGCCCCCTTGTTCACCCCCGAAGCCCCCCTGGGCAGCCCTGAGGAGACCCCCCTCCCCCCCCCACGCACACCGCTCTCCTCAGCCAGTGCTGGTCTGAGATGGTCGCCTTGATGTGTCTGAGCACCAGCACAGTTTGCAAAAGGCTGTGATTTTGTTGAGTTGAGACTGAGGCGGCCATTGTTTACTGGATTAGAGCCTTGGCATTCCTAATCACTCCCAGCCTCGGGCTTCACGAGAGAAAAAACCCTATTTACTAGCATTCCAGGGGCCTCTGGGTGTTATTTCAGATGCAGAGTAATTAGCAATACGCCCAAGAAGCAACAAAGCCTTGAATGGTATTTAGTGACAATTATTCAGCCAAACCATTGCTTACTATTATAGGGGCTTATTAGCACCAAATTGTTCCGATAGGAAGTGGCGTCAGCAATAAAAATAATGGCTGCAGCTTGCTGTGTAATCCCAGAGTCAGCAGAAAGGGGCTGGGATGTGTGCAGGTCTCTTTTACATCCCTCAGAAATTCGGGGGACCCACTGGGACGAGTTGGCAGTGGCAGGAACTGACCCAGGTGGCTCAGGGTGGAGAGCAGGAGGGGCTGCTCAAAGGTCAAATCACCGGCTCCTTCCTCTCAATTCATGTTTAATCCTGGAGGAGAGGATGTGGGGAGTGGCCTCCTCCATTTGCCTTTGCCCAGCTTCCTTTGGCGCAAACTGTAGGACACCAAGGACACCCCTACCTCATCTCTGTTTACACCCATACACCAGAAATCTAAAACCTGAGGGTGGGAAGGCATTTCAGAGCAAAAGCCTGCACTTTGTAGAGCAAAAGAATCCATGTTCAGAGATGCGGTTTACCTTTTAGAAAATCGCACAGCAAGGCTGTGCCTATATAAATGGCCAAAACTAATTCTGGAAGAGAGAGAAATTCTGGGTAGACAAGGTAGGTCCCTTTTCTTACCCTTCCTGCAGCCTGGCTCACATTCTTTGTCCACTACAGTTAGAGTGCAGAGTCAAGCTAGCAAGCCAGCTCCTCAGGCAGCAAGTGGATTGAATACTTTGTGCTGGATTTCAGGGTGTGACATATATGCAGAACCAGAGACTGGGAGGTATACCCATTATTCAGTGAACTTGGCTCCTTCCTTGTTCTCTAATCTGCATTTCATCAACCCCGAGTTTGCAAGGCAGGCCATTGTTTTTATGCCCAATCCAAGACCGTACTTCTTTCAGGCTATAAGATTACTCAGAACCCAGGCCTCCCTCCGCTTTCTAATGTACAGGACTTAACTCGGAAACAATAAAAAAGTGTTATAGCAAAAAAATGTAAGACTCATAGCAATAAGAAGATTGAATGAGAAAATGAAATGTAATAGGCATAAAAATAAATCTTCACATTTTGGTTTTTAAAAAAGTCAGTGCATGCCTAAGAAGGGAAGCTGTGTGACTGGATTTTTGGTGGCAGGCCTGGTGCCAAACCTCCACCACAGCCTAGGCCCAGACCATCTCACTGGAAGTGACAGCCAGGCTTCAATCAAGCAGTGGTTTTAAAATGTTGAGCACAAGGAACATGTCTCTTAGTTTGCTTGAGCTGCTATAACAAATACCATAGACTTTGTAGGTAAAAATTACAGAAATTTCTCACAATTCTAGAGGCTGGAAGTCTAAGATCAGGGTGTCAGCATGGCTGGGTTCTGGGGAGGGCTCTCTTTCTGGCTTGCAGATGGCCGCCTTCTCACAGTGTGCACGTGGCCTTTCCTCAGCACCGGTGGTGGGGGGTTGGGGGGGGAGAGACTGTCCTCTAGTAAGGGCACTAATCCCATCATCTCATCATGAGGGTCCCACCTTTATGACCTGTAAACTTAATCACCCCAAAGGCCCACCTCATAACACCATTGAAGGCTTCAATATATGAATGTTGTGGAAACTTAAACATTTAGTCCATAACAGTCAACATTGCCAAATAAAATAACATTTTAAAAAAGCCAAATGTGAGCTTTGGTTAAATTCAAATAATATGGTACAGGAAAGAAAGGAAGTACTGGACCTCTCAACTTAAATGGGTCAGATTTTAACTGGAGTAAATGGCTCCCACACTTTAGTAAAGCTTTGCTGAAATGATATTTGTGGTGAGAATCAGGCCCCCCAGAATGAGTTCCCAGCTGAACTCATGTGGACTGTAAAGAGTTTTAGGGGAAAAATCACTTTCTTGAAGACAAAAGTTATGAAATAGGAAGTGAATACTCGTGCTGGCTCCAGCAGCACATGTACTAGAAAGTGAATCCTAAAAGGGAGTTGAAATGTCATCTCGGACAAGCGGTGTGTCTGGGAAGGGGCAGTGGTTTGTCCCTGGGAGCTGTGCACACCCAGGGTCTGTCCGCAGGGCTGCCAGAGAACTCAGGCTAGAAGCTCTGCACATGGTGCTGTAATGGCTGACCTTGGACTTCAGAGGTCATGGGCAGGCCTGGCCCCAAACCTCCACCAAGGACAGCAAACTGCAGCTCGTGAGCCACATGCGGCTCTTTGGCCCCTTGAGTGTGGCTCTTCCTAAGCCTTAGGAGTACCCTAATTAAGTTAATAACAATGTACCTACCTATATAGTTTAGGTTTTAAAAATTTGGCTCTCAAAAGAAATTTCAATCGCTGTTCTATTGATATTTGGTTCCGTTGACTAATGAGTTTGCTGACCACTGGCCTAGACCATCTCACCGGAATTGACAGCCAGGCTTCAATGAAGCAGTGGTTTTAAAATATTGAGGACATGGAAACAGTGGCCATCTTGAATCATTTCAAGTTCTATTTTTATTCATTTTGCCTTAGACTTGACTTTTAGTATGACATGGCAAGTTCTGGATGCTTTTTGTGGAGACATGCCGTGCTGTAATTCTGTTTTAACTGCACCACATCGCTGCTGTATCCGGCGGATAATCTGGGTGATCGGAAGGAGCCGTGAACTAAGAAGAGGGCTTTGAAAGAAACCATTATGGCGGCTTAGACCAGGATGGAGGCAGTGGAGGTGGTGAGAAGTAGTCAGACTCTAAATATATGGTGACATTTGCATCAACAGGATTTTCACAAGTGAAGAGTTGGCCTTAGCTGGCGAATAAATAGCTCATCCATAATAACTGGAGAAAAGAAGCAAGTTCTGGGCATAGGAGTCCATAGGTGTACAGAGATCACGTTGGTGGGGACGTGTGAAAGTTCTCAGTGTGCTCTTTTCTGAGTGAAAAGGAAACAAGACCATCAGCCAACAGCAGGATGAGGAAGGAGGTGTAAGAAGAGAGGAAGATGTTTGAAATAGTCATCGAAGGGAATGGGGAGAGTGGGTGGACTGGGAAAATATGGTACACAGACTGGTCAGTAATGAGGGCCCATTGAGGGCTAGTGATCATTCATCTAAAACAAGACTAATCCACATGCCTGTGTGCCTTATCCAACCACAGTCAGCTCCCAGGATGCAGGAATTAAATGGGCAAAAGCTGAATTTAATTAGGGCTATGGATTACCCAAGACAGTTTGATGAAGTAAAGAACTAGAGTGACCATTATGATAAACCATGAATTTAAACTGGGTTAGGGTGACAATGGGAATCAGGAGGGTAAGGGATAATGAAAATAAATGGGGTAGGTGATTGACTGACAGTCTCCGTGAAAGGGGGATTTTAGGTTGAGTTCTAGCGAAAAGGACCTGGAAAGATAAGAGGATGGGGTTGTTGATGAAAAATTAGTTTGTAGAGATACTACTTTACATCCACCAGACTGATAAAATCTAGACGCTCAGATAATGGTATTAGTGAGGATGTGAACAAACAGGAACCTTCATGGTCCGCTGGTGTGAGTGTAGCAAATCTTCAAAGCAAACTGGTAGCACTTAGTGGATGTAAGTAAGCTTATTCCCGAAGATCCAGCATCCTGTCTATGCCCATGAAAAGCTTCCCATTAGTCCATAGATATGTATAGATTAGCGTAGGCAATGAAAAAGCAACTGATTAGCAATGAATAAGGTGGAATAATCTCATATAGAAAGAATACTTTAAATAAAAACATTGCAAAGCACTTTACTTTTATTTAAATAAATTAGAAAAAAAACTGGATTAAATAAATAATTACCCAGAAAAATATAAATGGCCAAAACTAATTCTGGAAGAGATAGAAATTCTGAATATATTGATGAAATTGGAAGAAACTGAGAACAACAACAAACACCCCAAAGCCTCAGACGTTTTCATAGACATCATTCTAACCTTCAAGGAAACATTTAATTCCAATACTATTTATTATTATCTAGATATTAGGACTTAAAGAGAAAAATTTTAATATGTATACTTTAATGTATATACAGAATCACAGTAACTCTGATACCAATATCATAAACAAATTTTTGTTCCAAGATAAGATAAAAATAGCATAAAGAGCAACCTTACTTATGAGTATCAATGAAGAAATTCTTCAATAAAATCTTAGCAAAATACATTACCAAAGTGTCAAATGGATGGTATACCATTATGTGTGTTTGTTTTTGTTTTTTTGATGAGTATAAAGATGGTGTTATGAGTTGAATTTTGTTCCCTTGAAAGAGGTTTAAGTCCTAAGGCCAGTGCCTGTGAATGTGATATTTGAAAATCGGGGCTTTGCAGATGTTAAATGAGGTCATTAGTGTGGCTCCTAATTTCAAATGACTGGTGTCCACATAAAAAGGGGAAATTTGGACACAAACAGATACACACATGGGGAGAATGCCAGGTGGAGATAAAGGCAGAGATGAGGGTGATGCATCTGCAAACCAAACCAATGAGTACCCGAGATTGCTAACAAACTGCAGGAGCTAGAAGAGAGGCAGACAGATTTTCCTCCATTGCTCTTGGATGGTTAAAACACACACACACACACACACACACACACACACACACCCCAGTAGAAACCAAAAGTAATTTTAAAAGTTTACATTAATTACCAACCAATGCAACTAGACCAGAGAATAAAACAGTGGGGGCAAAGTTATCACTATTTCCAGATATGACTGTCTTGTAAAAGCAAAAGTGTCAACTAACAAAATCATACACATTTCAATATGCTATCTGGTTAATTTACAAGCAGCAGAGGCAGGGAAAGTGAATGACAGTCCACCAGAGTTGAGACATCCCAAATATTGGCCGTAAGGCCCCCCTGAGACCTTCTTCTCACCTGCTCATCCTATAGCAACCTGCCCACCTACAAGCCTTTCTCACTGCAGATCCCTAGTCTGCCTTCCAATTGGATGACTCAGACCCAATGGGAAATTGACCAATATAAACAACAGAAATAAACAGCTCTATGCAAAAATCAACCCAGTCCCTCATTTACTAAACTTATGATAAAAACAGTAGCACTAAGAAAGATAGACCACAATGCATAAATAGAACAATTGGAGACAGAAAAGAACTTTAAAAAAAAAAACACCTTAAGAAAAAAACCCTCTAATTAGTAACTTTATAGTGATTTTGGAAGATATTATAATCATAGAACAAGGAAGGTATGTCATAAAAATGTAGTAATTTTAAATATATGAAAGCTCTTGAAAAGTAAACATATGATGGCCAAAATTAAAAATTTAATAAAGGGCTGGAAGAAACCTTTAAAGTATCTTCCAGAGCAGGGAATCAGAAAATCTGAGTGAAAGGAGGAACACAGTGGCGAAACAGGATTTAAGAGGCACATCTTCTACATGGAGTCCAGAAGGGGAGGGCAACACAGAGGGAACAGAGAGAGCATAAAACAACAATAAATAGAAGCAAAAGCATTTCAGAGGCTGAAAAGAGATGTGTTTGGGGATTTTAAAAGGCCTTCCTAATGCAGATTAGCATAAATAAAGATCCATAGTGACTTGCATTGTGCAAGTTCCAGAAAGATCCACACCAACATACATCATAGAAATCCAGAAAACCACAGGGAAAGAGGTAATCCTCAAGACTTCCAAGATTAATTAAAAAAAAAATTAGCCAGTCAACAGACTTCTTATGAGCAAAACTCAAGGCCAGACAGCCAATTTCTGGGAGAAAATTATTTTGAACCTAAATCCTATGATCAATTATACTAACAGACAAGTGGAGATGGAGAGAAAAAAAAATTCCTGATTTGCAAGAACTTAACATTCACCCCTTATAATCTCTTTCTGAGGAGGCTGAAGATTTACCCAGAACAACGTGAGTACAAGCCAAGAAAGAAGATGATGTAAATAAATAATAAGACATAGAGAAAGCTAAAGAAAATAAATTTCAGGATAGCAGCTGTGCAAAAGGCCAAAATTGAACAGAAACACACACAAACTTTTAGAAGAATCTCTTCAAAGGAAAATGGAAATTAATCCAGCAATGGAATGATTAAGTGCCTGCACGATTATAACAACATGGGAAAGAAAGTACATATTTCTTTCCTCCGTCAGAGAAAAGAGAGTCAATTAGAGACCTCAGAAAAAAACAAATATGTAAAAAAATCATAATCCAGATATGAAATAAAATGAACTGAAGCACAGTTTTAAGCTATTGATGAAGGATAAGAAAAGATAATCCACTTGTTCTTGTTGCTTAAAATAAGGCTGTACTGAGCACTACAGGATTTGTGATGTTGAGCCTGTGCATCGATCAGGGTTCCACCAGAGAAACAAAACCAGGAAGAATTTCAAAGTAAGAGACATATTTCAAGAGTTATGCAAGCATGGGGGCTCGCTAGGCCATTCCAAAATTCAAAAGGCTGGCCATCATGAAGGGCAGCTGGAACTCTGGGTGGGTGTGAAACTTCCGTCCACAGGTGGAATTTCATTGTCAGGAAGCCTCAGCTCTGCTCTTAAGGCCCTTTACCTGACTGATTCAGGCCCACTGAGATTACCTATGACAATCTCTACTTAAAGTCAACTGATTACGACTTTAATCATATCTACGAAAATACCCCCACAACAACACCTAGATTTGTGTGTGTTTGAATAACTGGAGGCTGTAGCCTAATCAAGACACATCCAACTATCACAGCACATAAACAAGGAATTACAATCCTTGGCCACTGTCTGGCTCTGCAACAAACAAGACTTGCACAGCCATCTATACTAATAAAAGGGTAATATGCTAATTAGACCAGGTCGACTGGACATCTTCTGGACATCTAACTTCCTTCTGGACAGTTAGGGAGTGAACAGGCCAGTAGGGGGGCAGTTAGGGGGCAACCAGGCCAGCAGGAAACCAGTTAGGGGGCAATCAGGCTGGCAAGCAGAGGCAGTTAGAGGTGATCAGGCAGGTCAGCAGGGGAGCAGTAGGGGGCGACCAAGCCAGCAGGAGGCGGGCAGTTAGGGGTGGCAAGGCCAGAAGGGGAGCAGTTAGGGGGTGGCCAGACTGGCAGGAGGGCAGTTAGGAGGCAGCTAGGCCAGCAGGGGAGCAGTTAGGGGGCAACCAGGTTGGCAGGGTGGCAGTTAGGGGATGACCAGGCCAGCAGAGGACCAGTTAGGAGGCAGCCAGGCCAGCAGGGGGGCAGTTAGGGGTGATCAGGAAGACAGGTAGAATGGTTAGTGGTGATCAGGTAGGCAGGTAGATTGATTAGGTGCAATCAAGAAGGCAGGCAGGTGAGCAGTTAGGAGCCAGTGGTCCCGGATTGCAAGAGGGATGTCCCCGATTGGAGAGGGTGCAGGCCAGGCTGAGGGGACTGTCCCCCTCCCCCCCACACAAATTTCATGCATCAGGCCTCTAGTGCTCTATAATAAAACCCTAATATGCAAATCAACCAAACAGAGGAACGGCCGGTCGCTATGATGTGCACTGACCACCTGGGGGCAGACACTCAATGCAGGAGCTGGGTTCACAGCTGGTGAGCGCAGCTGCAGTAGCAGGAGCCTCTGCTGCCTTGAAGGCAGAGCTAAGGACCCTGGCAGGTGGACATCCCCGAAGGGGTCCCGGCCTGTGAGAGGGCTGGGCTGGGCTGAGGGGATCCCCCGCAAAGTGCACAAATGTTGTGCACCGGCCTCTAGTTATACTATACGTGTATCTGGCTGTTTTCAACTTTCAGGATAAGCTTTAGAAAAAGGATTAGTATCAATTTTTGTGCAGAGCATGGGAGAAAATGTCATCAACATTGCATGCAAGATATGAATAAAGACAAAAGAACATTAAGGTGCTCAGAGAAGGATAGTTATTGTAGAAATAGCTGGTTGGGAAACTGAAAACAACCTAATCATTGAATAGTTGGGAGTTAAATAAATTAAAAATATTCATACTATGAAATACTGTGCTGTGCATAGGTTAAAAATATAATGTATTCTCTCTTCTGATATGAGAATTCCAAATTATACCACTAAGTGAAAAACCAAAGTACACATCAATGTATTTAGTGTGCAAAAAAATATGTGCATACATATAATCCTTTGTAGACCATACATATTAAGAATACACACATATTCATACACAAATGTAGACAGTCATGTGATACCTAATAGCATTTCAATCAGTGAGGAACCTCATATAAGATGATGGTCCCATAGATTGAAATGAAATGCCTGGGGATGCAACTGTTGTAGCATCTTACCTCACTGAATTACTCACAGGTTTGTGGTGATCTTGGTGTAAAAACACCTACAGCACTGCCAGTTGTACAAAGTATTGCACATGCAATTATGTACAGTGCATAATGCTTGATGATAATAATAATAAACTGTTACTCTTTTACATACTTCCTTTACTATACTTTTTATCATTATTTAGAGTGTATTCTTTATATTTATAAAAGCTGGGAAACAGTAGGCCGTGTTATGCCAGTAGCAGCCTCATACATCCTGTGTTTATTATGTTTCTTGATTCACATGATTTTCTCTGTTGTTTTGGGCAGTAACATGCTGTATGGGTTGGTAGCCTAGGAGCAGTAGGCTAGACCAGTGGTCGGCAAACTCATTAGTCAACAGAGCCAAATATCAACAGTACGATTGAAATTTCTTTTGAGAGCCAAGTTTTTTAAACTTAAACTATATAGGTAGGTACATTGTTATTAACTTAATTAGGATACTCCTAAGGCTTAGGAAGAGCCACACTCAAGGGGGCAAAGAGCCGCATGTGGCTTGCGAGCCGCAGTTTGCTGACCACAGAGCTAGACCATATAGCTCAGGTGTGTAGTAGGCTATACCATCTGGGTTTGTGTAGTGCACTATGATGCTCACACCATGGCAAAACCATCTAACGACACATTTCTCAGAACAAATCTCCATCGTTAAGCAGCATGTAAGCATATATACACTTGTGTGTGACTATATGTATAAACTCGTGCGTGTGTGTGTGTGTGTGTGTGTGTCCATAAAGTTTATAAAGCTATTCAGAAAGGAAACTTCTGTTTTTAGTTTTATACAAAGGAATTGTGGGTCGATGGAGGAAGAAAAACTTTTATTTTTCATTTTTGGTACCATGTGGATTTTCTTTACAATTTATAGGTAGTAATATATTTATTATTATTTTAAGGTTTCCAGTGTTATCTGAGTGTGGAATTAAAAGCGATTTAAATTTTCTTTTTATTTTCCAGGTTAAAAAAGAAAACCTACATAGCATCACAAATGTTACATAAAATACTGAGCACTTGCTGTGTTGGGCAGTGAGCCCCACCTGGTCATTCAAAGGGATATGAGTTTCTGTCCCAAATGAGTGCCCACCCAGGTGGGTAATGCATGTGCTCAAGGAAAGAATCATAAACTATCGTGTAAGGATGGAAATGAGCGCCAGGTGTGCTCGCCAGCGGTGAGCCCGGCTTCTGGCTGGTGATGGGAGCGCCAAGCACCAGCCTGTGGAAGATCCGATTCCGAAGCCCGAGAGTGTCCCGCAGTCCCATCTCGGCCAGAGTGGAGACAGGATGTGCGAACTGGAGAGGGAGGGGCACGTCAGGTGACTAGACTCTGAGGTTTGCTTTCTTATCTACCAAATAGTGACTAAACAGTTGCCTCGCAGGGTGCATACAGCTGAAGGGAAATCGCATCCATAAAAAGCCTGGCACATAGTGGCATTCAAATCCCAGTGTGTCTTCCTTCCTCTGACTCATACTGGGAGCTGGGGAATTGCACCAGGTAAAGGTTTTCCTTTATTCTAGGTTAAACACCAACAAAGACCCAGGGGGAAATGACATACCCCACGTGACTGGCTAATCAGAGGGGGAGACGAGGCAGGAGCACAGCTAACATTGTGTTGGACATTCTTAGAACTCAGTGAGCAATAGATTGATAGATGAAGGTGCAGGTCCCTTTCTCCACACTTATCCACACAGAACAAGAGGAGGGCGCTTCCACAGCTAAAAACACCCTAAGAGCTCTTAAATTCTTAACAAACTCTGAGGGTGAGCGCTAATGAAATAATTAGTGATGCACGTCTGAAGGGTGGCCCCAGGTCAACTGCACCCAGAAGCCAGCTGGGGATCTGCACAAGTGAAGTTGACAAAAGGGACTCTTCAAACACTTCTTGTTAATGAGCTAAATTGCAGATTACTCTGCAGAGAGGAGTTCCAAATGAGGCTAGTTCAATGCTGTGCTTTAGGAATGCTCTGCATAAAAAGCGAAGGGGCCTGGCTGGTGTGGCTCAGTGGCTGAGCGTGGTCCCATGCGCTAAGAGGTCATGGGTTCAAATCCCAGTCAGGGCACATGCCCAGATTTCGGCCTCCGTCCCCAGTAGGGATCATGAGGAGGCAGCCGATTGATGTTTCTATCTTCCCCTCTCTTTAAAATCAATAAAAACATATTTTTTAAAAAGCGAGGGTTAAATTTTAGATGTGCCCATTATTAAACCCAAAACTGTCCTTTTTATTAAAAAGTGAGTGAAGACTATGTAGCATTTCTGCTCTGTACAGTGTTTTAAACCTAAAGAAATGTTAATTCCTGGACTGGGCTGCCACCGACCTTTATCTGATAGAATGCTTAGGGCAGTGGTTCTCCACCTTCCTGATGCCGCGACCCTTTAATACAGTTCCTCATGTTGTGGTGACCCCCAACCATAAAATTATTTTCGTTGCTACTACATAACTGTAATTTTGCTACTGTTATGAATTATAATGTAAATACCTGATATGCAGGATGTATTTTCATTGTTACAAATTGAACATAATTAAAGCATAGTGATTAATCCCAAAACAATATGTAATTATATATGTGTTTCCCAATGGTCTTAGGCGACCCCTGTGAAAGGGTCGTTTGACCCCCAAAGGGGTTGCACCCACAGGTTGAGAACCTCTGGCTTAGGGGATTAATCCACCACCACAGGGCTTCTACTACACCTGTTATGTAAAGAGGTACCGACCACACAGGTGCATTCACAAGTCAAAGAACAGTTGAGCATTTTCCTACATTACATCTTCTCAGAGTTCCTTGGTTCAGGAGATCTTCAATCATGAAGCCCAATTATTCTGAATCAGCTAATGCCCTTTATTTTGTGGTGGGTGTTCCTTGTGTTGTAGACAGAAATTGCCTTAAACAGGAGGTCAACTTCTTCTTTTTTAAATTGTTGAAAGTATAACATTTGTCCGCTTTTTGCTCCCATTGACCTCTTCTAGCCTGCCCCGCCCCTTAATGTCCTTCAAGAGACCAGTGCTATGTGCACAATAGCATCAGGAAATATCATCAATGAAAGTACTCTTTTTACTGAGCACTCCTATGTGCAAAATACTTTCATAATTGCTATGTGTGTATTAGCTCATTGCATCCTCTTAACACTGGAGCAAATGCTATTATTATTCTCACTTTGAAAATAAGGAAATTAAGGCTTACAAACAATTACTCTGTACCCACATAAGTAGTATATTAGCTATCTTTTGTTCCATTACAAATGATCTTACAGTTTAGCGGCTTAAAATAGGATAGACTTTTATCATCTCCTAGGTCAGATTCACAAGTATTTTACTGGTAATTCTGGCACAGGGCCTCTCATGAGGTTACAATCAAGATGAGAGTTGGGTCTGCAGTAATCTGAAGGCTTACCTGGGGCTAAAGAGTTTGCTTCCAAGATGACTCATTCATAGGACTGGTGAACTGATGCTGGCTTTTGGAAGGAGGCCTCATTTTTTTTTTATTTTCACCAATGTGGGCATCGGTAGGGGATACAACATTGCAGCTGGTTTTCTCCACAGTGAATAATCCCAGAGACAGACCAAGATGGAAAATTCAATGTCTTTATATTCCAGTTCTAGAAGTCACATGGGTACTTCCACTGTGTTCTGTTGGACACACAAGCTTACAATGATTCAGTAGAGGAAGCTCCTCAACACGGGCATGCCTACAGGGAGAATCGCTGGCAGACATCTCGGAGATGGTAGAATTTGGATTTAAGCCTGGGTCTATTTTCTGCAAAGTTGTACTCTGGACCACCTTATGATACTGCCTCCCTTATAAAAAATTCCCCCGAAGTGTTCAAGATATTTAGATAGTCATGAAAGAGTCAACAATGATAAAATAAGAAAAACTGCAGTGTACGGAGTACCTACTATGTCCTGGACATTCCACTAAGTTATCCGCACCATTTTCCCATCAGATTAATGATAAGACTCAGAGAACTTCAATGACTTGCTCAGAGTCTCAGTAGTGAAGTCAAAATTATCTTTATGAATGTAACTTCTGTGTGAGATCAATGAGCAAGTATGAATGGAGGCTACTTATGTGGAGGGGAGAAAGAAGTCGATGTGGCATGAGTCTGCGATTGAGAGAAGATTGGCAACAGAAACCAGAGTTGGAGCTGAAAATTAGACTGATTTAGGCAACAGAAAATCATTACACAGATGGGATTCCATTGAGCTAAATTTGGGAGTAAAACCTAAGAAACAGATCAGGTGAAAGAGTTCTCAGGGCACCAATTATACACTGCAGTTAGTCAAATATCTATTGACCTCAAAATCTAGTTCTGTTCCACTGAGTACATTTATCTTACTCAGAGACATCCATTGTAAAGACCAGGAGATAAAAGAGAGAAAGAGAGAGGAAAAAAAAAAACTTGGTTTCTGAACATCTCTTTAGACTACATATATTTATTTGGGCAAGTAGAAAATTCCTTAAAGCCAAATATATTTTTCACCTTAAAGGGATTCTTTTTTCACCATTATTCATCGCTTAAATAATACACAACCTTACAAATCCAATCCATGAATTAATCATAGTGTCAGTGGGCATCTGCTCAGCTCTGTTCTAGAGATTTTCCAAGTATAATCCATGCCCTAGAGAAGCTTAGATTTATTTGGAGAGAAAGACTTAAGCGGCGAGCTCTGTGCAAGCAAGTCTACATAGTGATTATTTGAAAGGGCACTTGTTTATAGTCAGTAAGCTTATAGGGAGGACAGGGGGATGTTATCTGTGAAGGCAATGGTAGTAGGAGAAGAATGGGAGGAGAAGAAGGGATTTGAATCCTGCTGTGATGATGGTAAGGTTTGGATTGTTCTCATGTATTTCTTTGGGTTTCTGCAAAAGCACAGCCTGAGACAAAGCCTGGGGTGCAAACAGTTCTGGGGTGAGATACCCCCCACCCCCGCCAAAAAAAGTAAGAGTAATGAAGAATATATAGAGTAATAGTGAGACAGGGAAGGAGTCAATAACGGGTGCACTACCAATGCCGGGTTCAGCTCTTTGGGGAAGCTTAGAGAAGCATATAGAATGACTCCCAGAAGTTTCCATCTGAAGGACAGGAGGCTGGGGCATTAGTTCATGTGCTGCCATTCCTCATGGTTTGAGGGTTAACCCCAGGGGTATTAGCCTTCATGCTTTTCCCGACTGTGACAGGATGTGAGCTGAGAGACCTTCTGTGGCTTTGAAGTTAAAAAAAAGGAAATACTGTCCCATGCCCTTGAGATGGCAGAGAGCGTGGCATTGCCCAGCACAGCTGTGGCTGAACTCAGAGGTGGTGGCAGAAATGCGGGACAAGGCACAAAAATCATGTTATAACCAGAAAAGTGAAAACTACCTTCCTGTACCCTCCCCTTAATTGTCCTCAGCCAGCAGTAGGTCACATGGCCACCTCTAGCTAGAGACTACCTTCCTCTTAGTGGGGTGATCTCTAAGTAAGAGTACAGCCTGGAAGGAAGAATGGAATGGGTACTGGGCAGGCAACTAGCACGGTCTGCTTAGTGAAGTGGTTCTCAACCTTCCTAATGCCACGACACTTTAATACAGTTCCTCATGTTGTGGTGACCCCCAATTTCATTGTTACAAATTGAACATAATTAAAGCATAGTGATTAATCACAAACACAATATGTAATTATGTATGTGTTTTCCAATGGTCTTAAGCGACCCCTGTGAAAGGGTCGTTCGACCCCCAAAGGGGTCACAACCCACAGGTTGAGAACTGCTGGCTTAGTGTGATGTCGAACAGAGTAGCCACTCCTCCCCCTCCCCTATGTAGAGCTGATCCAATTCCTCCCAAATATCCACGAGTCAGGCAGTGCGGGGATAGTTATGTTAGGAGCCACCAGTCCAACTTCCCACCAGCAACTTGGCAGCATTTCACTTTGGTGATTTTTATGTCCTCATGCCTTACGAAGTGTGTGGAAAGGTGGCAGCCAAACATATAACCCACCATTTACACAACTGCATGCACCCTCTTCCAGGAATTTAGCTCAGAAGCGCAGGTCTTGAGCAGAGCACACAAGGTGAAGGATGGGCCGTCCTGTTGGAAACAAGGGAGAGAGGGGACCCGCAGGGCCGGGGTTCTTGTTCCAGCATCTAGAAGCGTTCTGGAATCTGGAGAAGGCTGTGTGTAGATTAAATAGGAGTCCAGAGATGAAGTATAATTTTGAAAGGCATTTGGGGGTCAGAGGAGCTTAGCTTAAAGCAGTGGTTCTCAACCTTCCTAATGCCGTGACCACCTTTTATTAACACAATTTGTCCTGAGGTGAGGCAGAGACATACACTTCAAAGGGTCAGGGTTTCCTATATGGAGTCCATTGTCAGAATGGGGGAATTAGCCTCCGGCTGTTCAGGTGTTTGGCCAGTAGGAGGCAATAACATATAGATTAAGATGCCCTAAGCTGTCTGGCAGCAAACAATCAATTTAATGTATCCTATTCAGGTTTGGGGAAATGCCATCAGCCATTCCCAACAGGTGACAACATTTGTGACTCAGCCCTTGTTGAGTCCTCAAGTTCCATCAACCTTTTGATGAAACTCTTGAAATTATGACATGCTGGAATTGGCTTCGGCACCGCAGGGGAACTCTTGGTGCTCATTTTTGCTGCTGGACGGTTGGCGTGGCAATATCTCTGGGCGAACTGACCTGGGAAGGTAAGAGCCCGCAAGACCCTGGGAATCCATGAAAACCTTGACAGACGTGGCCTCTCTCTTCTTCCTGTCAGTCTTTTCTGGCTTTTCCCCAAAAGGAATCATCAGGACTCTTGCAACTTGATTTACTCCTTCCAGAAACCTCCCGCACAGGAAAAGTGTGCAAACTGGGAATTCAGTCTTGTCTTTTATCCATTTCCTCCCATTCCCCTCTCTGTGGGGAAATAATTGTGCGGAGGCTGTTGCCGCTGGTGGCCATGGTAACAGAGTAATTGACATACAGTCTGAAAGTCATAAACTTAATGAAACTATAGTTTTTATTGCACTTCCCCCTCATCTCTGATTAAATCAGATCTGCATAATGTGAAGATATTAAATTTCCACGTTTCTCATTTTCTCTCCCCTGCCAATAGGAAGAAGGCTCTGTGGTGAGGAAACCCTGCCGGTGGGCTGGGAACAACGTGGCTCTAGATTTTGCTGGGGGAGAAATGTTTTTTTTAATCATGGGTGCTGGCTGGCCCATAAAGCAAAGCTAACTTTTGAGAAATTCTGGGATTCTGGCTCCATGGACATACCGCTGTTCCCCTCCGGCAGGTAGAGCCGTTATGGAGATTTGACAGCGTCACAGAGGAGGAAAGAAATGACCACAGGGGGCGGCACCCCCAGGAGTCACCAAGATTCAAGAACAGATAGCAGACCCTGGTCTGGGCCAGGCCTGTGTGAGATCTGGGCTTGGAGAGGGATGACTGGAGCCCCTGAGTGCACGGTGCCCACAGCCTAAGGACAAGCTCACCTGGATCCCTTCTTTCAACAAAGACAACAAGAATGGGGGCTGGGGATGAGTCTCTCCTGGCCAAACAGAAACCCGCTATGTGACTGTGTTTCGAGCACTGTGCTAGGCGTTCCGGGATTTTGAAGATCAATGAACTCATACTTATGCTATAAGAGTTTTCTTTCTATCAGGGGCGCTGTGCAAACAACTACCAAGTGAGAGGTCACGTGATGAGAAACACGGCGCTGCAGAAATGTTGCGAAGGCGCAGTTACTTCTACCAGGGCCTCAAGAAGCTCTTATGGAGCTGCTGCCCTAGCCAGAGCTTGTAGATGCCGGCAGCCTGCAAATGCCTCACTAGGAGACTGCATCCTCTTGAGTTTTGATTAATGTTATTTCAGAAGAAAATAGAACAAAGCAGAAAGGTGGGTATAATAAGGCAGTCTTTCTCAACTGGAGATGATTTTTCTTCCTCCCCTCCACCCAGAGAACCTTGGCATCTAGTGGGAAGGGGCCAGGGGTGCTGGTTAATAGTCTGCAATGCACAAAATAGTCCCCTGTAATAAAGAATCATCTAACCAAACTGTCAATAGTGATGAGGTTGGGAAACCCTGGTGTAAGGGAAAACTCAGAGCTATTGACAAGCCACTGATGCCCTTGAAGACCAGGAGACAGGCAGCTCAGGAGATGCTTAGGCTAAGTCCTTGCCCCTGCAAGACAGATGAGGGATGGTCAGGGTCAGGGTGGTGTGAGTGAGGGAGCCCAGCTCTCTGCATCCAAGGCTGGAGCAGGACGGGGCCTGGGCAGCTCAGGCTGAGATAGAGACTGGAAAGGAGTCACAGCGAGTATTGCTGATTTCACTTATGCTCATGTGGCAGGGGACTGGGACCCCCCCCCCCCCACACACACACACACCCACCTCTTTTCTCTCACCCTTCTCTTCCTTTCTTGGATTATTTTTTTCTATTCTCTGTTTTTGCAAAGATTAAGCAGCAGGCAGATAAGGACGATGTGTTTTAAGTCAGGATTAAAGAGGTGAGATGGGGAGAGGGTCAAATTCCAGGGCCCCCTGCTCCAGTTTAAGACTTTGCAGTAAAGGAGAACCGCCATTCACTTTCTCAAGTGAAAAAGAAAATGGGGGAAAACACACATGAAGGTGTTTGAAATTCTTGGGCTTAGGTCCTTGATTTTAATTTTCAACAAGCATTCATGGTAGTTGCCACCCATTAATGAATGAAGAAGCAAGACCTTGGAGACATTAAGGAATCTTCCAAGATGACACAGCCAGCAAATGGCTGCCTTGGCATCTGTTATATAAATGAGTAAAGGGGCCTGTGGACATGGGCCCCTCGGTCGTTTATTTCTTCACCCATCATCTCAAAAGCCTGCTGGTGCCAAACTCACATTTTTACACATCTAAGTGCTTTAAAAACAGCCCAGCCCAGCTGGGTGGCTCAGTTGGTTGGAGTATCATTCTGTTCACCAAAAGGATGCGGGTTTTATTCCCTGTCAGAGCACACGTGGGTTTCAGGTTCGACTAGTCAGGGCACATATGGGAGGCAACTGATCAATGTTTCTCTCTCTTCCTTCCTCTGCTTCTAAAATTAATAAAAACATATCCCCCGATGAGGATTGGAAAAAAAAAAAGCTCCCAAATCAGACTTTTAGCCATGTAGAGCTTGCCTGCTTTGCATACTTCAGGAAACCTCATCCCACACCTGCTGGCAACAGACAAGATAAACCCCAAGCCATAAAGACATTGAGCTGCTGTAATCCTGCACCCTGGCCCTTCAGCTCTCGGGAACATGCCCCCAACTTGGCTGCTGAGTGACAACCCCAAACCTAAGCCCCTTCTCTGATCTCCCCTTACCAGGGAGTTCCCCGCCCTCCTCCTCCTCTGATGCGGCCTCTCCCTCCTAAGCCTTGGACCTTCTCATGCGACCCTGCCAAGCCCCGGCCAGTACAGCTTGTCATGGGTTACTGTCCCTTGTGGTACCTTTTCCTGTGACGTGCCCCCAACCCCCCTACAACCTCCTACATGTTCCGAGTCAGATTTTCAGACTCTGACCCCCAGAGTGTCTCTCTCTACCCCCCACAGCTTTCACCCCAGCTTCAAACTCTTCAATAAATGTAATCATACAAAAGATACAGCATCTGAGCACTATTCTTAGAGGAGGACCAGGGGTTCATCTGGAACCTAATCCATTTGGCTCACTTCCCCCAACCTTGGGAAAAGCCTGTGCCACCCAGAAAGTTCTTGTAGAGACACTATTAATATTAATATTAATGTTAATATTAATATTAATATTGCTGTTATTGTATTTGTTGCTGCAATATCCACATTCATGTTCCGGAAGGGATACAGCAAGGAATAACATCCAAGAGCTTTAATAATCATCATCCTACTATCAATGACTCCCACCCATTGAGCTTTCGCTCTGTGGCAGGCACTTACTGTGCTGGCTCAGCACAGCTCTGAAAGGTCAAGGTCTGCAGAATCACACAGTGGCAACGTCACGTCTCTGATTAGGCCATAGTATCATCCATGTAACTGCTAAGGATTCCCTCTCCTCCTTGGTATCCCTTTGTATCCTGTCCATGGACCACCTTACCTACATTTCCTGATATAACACAGGGGATTAACCCACCAAAAAGTTGCTCCTGACTTGGTCTCTGTCCTGGTTCACCAGTTTCCTGGTGGCTGAGCTACTTCCATCCTTTCTGGGCCCAACCCCGCTACTCCCCAGGCTGAAAGGGATCCCCACAGGGAGAGGAAACCAGGCCTTTTAGCAGACAGAACATGGGCCCTGTAGATCCAGAAGTGAGTGGGTGCTCAGGAGAGGGCGGGAGAGCTGTTATTTTCCAAAGTTCAGCTCTAAGACATCCATTAGGTCTTCCTAACAAATCGCTGGCTGCAGGAAACCCAACACGAAGAGCAGTGGTTATGAATATTGCAGGCCACATGGACCGCTGAGGGCCACAAGTCTTCGCCTGGTCTAGTCCCTTATAAATGACAGAAATGACCTCCCACGGCAGTGCAGGTTCGAGGGAAACTCACCTGAAATGCACCCCTTTTCCATCAAGGATGGGCCATGTTGAAGGCGGTTCCAGGCAGCACCAGGCAGATGGTTCAGGGAGCTGAGGGGAGACTGAGGCTAGGGTGCAACTGGTTGGTGGAAGGGGGCAACCTATGGGTCCCCATCTGGTTTCTTCCTTTCCTAATCCCCAATGCTGCCCAGGAACTTGGAAGGTAACAAAGCTCAGTGACAATGCTCTGTATCGAATTTCTAGAGAAATGTCAGAAACATGAATTGAGTCCTGTGATGATTTTGGGGGTCCATTCTGGCTTGGGGTTCACCAGTCCTTCAGAGCCGGGTTTTGACTTTTGCCAAGGTAACCTGAGTATAGTACCTGCCGAAAGATAAATAATGGAAATTGTAATAATCATATTTAGATGCTTTACTAAATGTCCGGCTGTTTTCTGAGTGCCTTACATGTATTTTTTTTAACATATATTTTTATTGATTTCAGAAAGGAAGGGGGAGAGAAATAGAAACATCAATGATGAGAGAGAATTATTGATCAACTGTCTCCTGCATGCCCCACACAGGGGATCAAGCCCAAAATCCAGATATATGCCCTGATGAGGAATCGAACCATGACCTCCAGGTTCATAGGTCGATGCTCAACCATTGAGCCACAGGGTCCAGGTGCCTTACATGTATTTTTAACTTTTTCATTCTTCACAACTTTATGAAGTAAGGCTTATATCAGCCCCATCTGACATTTCAATGTAAGGAAATCAAGGCCCAGAGATTAGCAAATGGCCTACACATCTCACAGCGGATAAATGGAATCAGAACCTTCAAGAAGAGAAAAGCCTGACCTTGGTCTTAACCGCACCATGAGATCCTCATTGGAGTGTCCTGATTGGGACTGAAGCACGACTTTTTTGGTAGGCTCTTGGTGAGAACAGTGAGCAGCTGGGGTTGGTGATGTGCTTGGCCTCTCCGCATTGATCGGTGGCTATTGATAGCCTCCTCAGTCGCTGTCCCCGGGGTAGTGGCCTTGTTCCCAGCACACGCCTGCCACACTTTTTCTATTTCCAGAAAGAAGAACCTACAAACCAGGATATGAAACAGTTGCATTCAGTCCTTGCATCAACAACAGGAAATTCATTGAATCAGTATCCTAAGTGTCCCTGCCCTGACCAGGCAGATAAAGACCAAGTGACAGAACAGGGAAGGAAGGGAGTGGGGAGGCCAGGCATCAGACTGCAGTGACATGAAGGGAAATGCAGGTCTCAATCTGGGAGATCGATTTCAAAGTGGGAGGAGAACTAGCCATGGGTTAACCGGAAGTCTGAGCTGCCTCAGAGCCAGGTCTACATGCAGAAGGAGACAGGGCGTGTGGCAGTGGGGGTCCAGGGCACTGAGGGGCAGTCTAGCTGCTGGGAGCAAAGAGCCAGTGATGGGTGACTCCGGCTCATGTGCAGGAAATTCAGACCATCTGAGTGGGATCCAAATCAGCACCTTCATTACAAGAAAAGAGACTGGGCCTGGAGGATGAAGCAGAGTGAAGTGGGTGTAATTTTAAAATGAAATACTGATCAAGCGATTCTTTAATTCTCTTTGTCTAAGGACAAGGTTGACTCCCAAATCTATGGAGTGAAAGAAAGTACTTTCACAGTCGGTCACAAGATAGAGAAGATTCTGCTTGAGGGTAAGAGGTCCTCAAACACAGGCCAAACAGAAATCTACTGTCTGCCTGTTCATCTCCAGATGCTATTGAAAGCCGCCCGATCAAAGGCTGCTCACTGAGTCTCCCTCCTGTTTAACCTTGAAAGGTATAATAAACAAAAGGAAAAACTCCTCTGTGTTTTCTACTCACACAACGCTCTGGTCACCAAATGCATATGGCTTTTTCTCACACCAAGCAATTCTCCAATTTTCTGACACCAATTTAACTCAATTCAGAAGCTATCTAACCAGAGTCAGCACGGACCCCTCAGGTTAAGGCCTCAGTCCCAAAGGACTGCCCCCACTTCAGACACCAGTCGCAAGTCAAGGTTGTCACCTATACTTCTGACCAACTAGGTTTCCTCCTAAGATATAACTGTTTGCTAGAATGGCTCACAGAACTAAAATAAACAAACAAAACAAACAAACAAACAAAAAACAGCTTACTTACTATGGGGCTGGTTTATTTCAAAGAATGTAAGTTATAAACAGCCAGAAAGAAGAGATGCACAGAGCAAGGTGTGGGGGAGGGAACATGGAGCTTCCTTGCCTTCCTGGGGGCACCACGCTTCCCATCTCCACGCTCTCGCCAACCTGGAGCCCTCTGAAGCCCTTCCGCTAGGATTCTTATAGAGTTTTATTATATGGGCATGATTGTTTCAATCATTGGCTACTGGTGACTAAATGCAATCTCTAGCCTCTCTCCTTTCCCAGAAGGTCTAGGTGGGGGAGGAGCAGGGAGCTGAAAGTTCCAACCCTTTAATCACATGGTTGATTCCACTGGCAACCAGTCCCCATCCTAAGGGGCTTCCCAAATGTCACCTCATTAACCTAAACTCAGTGTGGCTGAAAGGGCTTGTTATAACTAGGGTCACGTGAGAAAGTCCAAGGATTTCAGGAGCTGTGTGCCAGGAATAATTCTGCTTGAAGATCCAATATATATTTTTTATTACAAATCAAAATATCACAGGAGGCCACAGGTGGGACAGGTGAGAAGGTTGCAGGCATCCCGTGTGTGCTCATCCATATGCTCAAATACCTTGTGTCCCGCGCCTTCTGTAATTCTGATTGCCTGCCCCCTGTTTGGTCTGGACCATAGGTCACTTTTACCAGGTCCACCTGAATCAGGTGCAGGTCCAGCTTGCTCGGGTCCATCCGCAGCTGTCCATGAGCAGGCACCAGTCGAGGACAGCCTTCTCAATGCAGTGTCCTCATGTCTCCAAGTGCCATTCACACGGCTCTGTTCTCTGACATGCACACCAGCATCAGGGAGTTTACACCCTGTGTGAAAGATACCACATGGCCTATGCTTGTTACTCATCGTAATGACATAAGGAGGCATTTTTTTTCATGAAATAAAGCAAAGCCATCTGGGGAGAAATGATTTTCCTGAAGCACGTTCAAGCCAACCAATGAGAGAGAGACAATGCAACCCCCTGAGCCCCTGGCGCACCCAGCACCCTCCTCTTTGCATTTTCTTCAGTTTGTTCCATGTGATACGTCTCACTGGGTACCTTCTGGCCTCCCCAGGAACTGGAAGGGCCTCCCCAGGAAGCCCAGCACACACTCGCAGAGCCAGATGAGGGCCCCAGCCCGTGTCTCAGCCCTAACGAAGGCTCCCCGTGAAGAACTGCACGCGAGCACAGATTGCACGTAGGAGAGGATGTTCTCTCCGTGTCTGCTTGGAATGCTGTTGCTCAGCTCATCGTGCCAAGAGAGGAAAATGAATGGGGATTGCCTGAACCACATTTGAGCTGAGACCAATTAGTTCACGGGAATCATGGGACACTGCAGGGAGGCTTTTCCTTTTGCTCTTTTCATCCCTAACTAAGATCTATGGGCAAGTTGGTGGGCCAGTCAACTACCATTTGTTGGCAGACCTTTTCCCCACCCTTGCACCTGCTCTGCTCCTACTGGACAGTCCCCACCGTGGCCACAGTTTCTGAGCTCTGGGATATCTCCTGTGGCCTCTGCCCCCAAGGCAGCAGTGACTCCCATCGTTACTCATCTTGGCTTCCCATCTTTTCGACCACCTGTGTAGCCAAGTCCCTGAATTATACTGTCCCTCTCTGTTATACTGATCTCTTAGTTCTTCCTCTTTCTTGGCTGATAAAGCTCTTAAATAATAGCTAACACTTTCATATCATTAGTAGATACTTTTGATTAATTTATTTAATCCTCACAACTTGTTTCTTTGAGGACTGTCATTATCCCCACTCTACAGATGTGGAAACCAATAGAGAGGTCGCAGTATATCAGCCGTGGAGCAGGCATTGAAGATGGGCTCCAAAGTCCATGCTTTGAACCAGAAATAAGAACACAACAAACAAAACACACACTCGGACAAATTAATATGTCTTGATTCACAGAAGTTTTGAAGCAAGGGCTTATTAGAGTAACCGTTCTCCAAATGCAGCTCCTGGACCAATAGCATTAATATCACCAAAAACCTTGTTAAAAATGTAAATCTTACGCTCCACCCCATTTATGGAGTCAGAAATGGGGAGGGGGAGGGGGAACACTTTGTCTTTTAACACAGCCTCCAGGGCATCCAGATGCTTAGTGAAGTTTGGGAATCACTGCTCTACAGCATGGTTCCATCCTTGGACACAGGTCCTAGAACAGTTCTTGCACCACTCCTGTTCTCTCCCCAGAAACCAAGTAGTAGCTTATTTGCCTCCTTCTCACCTCTCCTGCCTCCATCACCTCCTGTTCCTCTTGATATGACTCATTTAAGTGGCTGTGCATATCCTTTTATCTTGGGGAGACTCTGTGGTAGGAAGAAAAATGACCCCTCAAAGATGTCCACAATCTAATCCAGGAGACCTGTGGGTATATTACATGGGTATATTACCTGCCCGGGGGGGATTAAGGTTACCAATCAGATGACCATGAAAATGCCATTTGCAACAACATAGATGGATCTTGAAAATATCATGCTAAGCTAAATAAGTCAGTCAGAAAAAGCTAAGAACCATATGAATTTATTCATATGTGGGTTATAAAACAGAAACTCATAGACACAGACTAAAGTATTGTGGTTATCAAAGAGAAGGAGTGGATAGTAAAGGGTTAAGGGGACCAAATATATGATAACTGAAAATTATTTGACGTTGGGTGGTGGGCACACGATGCAATATACAGATGATGTATCATAAAACCGTGTACATCAAACCTATTAACTAAGTAGAGGCCCGGTGCGCGGATTTGTGCACTGGTGGGGTCCCTCAACCTGGCCTTCACCCTCTTGAAATCTGGGACCCCTCGGGGAGGCTGCCTGTGGGGATCAGGTTGAAACCAGCAGTCTGACATCCACCAAGGGATGTAGTAGTGTGCAAAGCGTCAGGCGGCTGGGGAGGAGCCCGAGCCCAGGATGGGTGTCACACTGCTCCCGCTCATGCCAGCCCCACTGTGCCTGCTGCCATTGCCACTTGGTAGTTCCTGCATTGGGCATCTGCCCCCTGATGGTCAGTGCGCATCATAGCGACCAGTCAACCTGTTATTCGGTCATTCAGTTGCTTAGGCTTTTATGTATATAGATGTCACCCTAATAATTATGATAAAAATAAAAATAAAGGTACTAAAGAAAAAGATTATCCCAGTGGGTCCAAATGTAATTATAAAGGAAATCCTTATAAGGGGGAGAGAGAGAAAGATGAGTCAGAACTAGAGATTCATGAAGATGGAGGAAGGGAACCCAGGGCAAGGAATTCAAGCAGCATCTAGCAATCAAAGTCAATTTTTCATCCCTCTCCTTTGCCTAAATGCTGTCACTGTGTCATTGGGAGCTCCTACTTTACGACTAGTTACCTCCCTTCTAACTTCAGTCTTCTCTTGGAGCATTCCTTCTCTGATGCTGGACACCAGCTGGAAGCCTTGGTGTCTCTGAAGGCCAATCCAGCAGAGACTGAGTTTTCTTTCACAGCCCAATGACCTCAAGGTCTGGAACTAGTTTCTCTATTCTCCTAACTCACCATTGCCACCTCCAGGTAATCTACTTACTCCCTCCCTCCTGCAAAACCTTTTTCTTATTTAAAGTTCATGCTACTTAGCTCTAGCACTCTTTCACCCTTCTCTCTCCTACCATCTATTAGCCTGCCAGTCACTCCCCATCATTTACTGAAGATGTTAAGTCTTACACATTATATGTCTACCATTTTCCCAGTCGACGTTCTTTTTTAAAAATATGTTTTTATTGATTTTTAGAGAGAGAGAGGAAGGGAAAGGGATATAGAGATAGAAATATTGATGAGAGAGAAACGTCATCAATTGGCTGCTTCCTGCACTGCCCCTTCTGGGGATCGATCCCTCAACCTGAGCATGTGCCATGACCAGAAATCAAACTACAATCTTTTGGTTCCTGGGTCAACACTCATCCACTGAGCCACACCGGTCAGGCCCAGTCAACATTCTTAATGATAGGAACATCTCTGCCAATGATCAGATAGCACCCTGCCCTCTCAATTCCTTGATTCATCACCTCCAATGATACTTCCAACTTCATGTCATCTACTCTCTTCTATGGCAACACCTATTCGTTGTCACCCCCCAGTAATCAAATTTCCCTCAAAACTAACTTTAAAGTTTGATGGTAGCCCAGCCAGCATGGCTCAGTGGTTGAGCATTGACCTATGAACCAGGAGGTCAAGGTTCGATTCCCATATACCTGGGTTGTGGGTTCAGTCTCCAGTGGCAGGTGTGCAGGAGGCAGCCCATCAGTGATTCTCTCTCATCATTGATGTTTCTATCTCTATCTCCCTCTCCCTTCCTCTCTGAAATCAATAAAAATATATTTTTTTAAAAAGAGTTTGACTCTATGACCACCTCCTCTAGGTCTTTGATTTGGTACCTTCCAATGCTACAGCCCTTTGATTTCATTGTGACTCCCTCACCTCATCCTCACTTTCCTAATTGCCCAGCTATATGAGTTTAATCACTTCCTTGCAAATATTCTCAGTCCCTTGACCCCTCACCCCCCACTGCCCACCTACCCATCTCAGTGCTTTGCTCACTTGGTAATCTCTAGCCCTGTCTGAACCCATATAATTGCCTTTTCTATGCTGTAACATGGGCAACTGAGCCCTGGGTAGAAAAATCACAGATTTAACAATCACAGCCATTATCTGCCTGGTGCATCTGTTCCCCTTCATTACTAAATTCTCTTCTCCACACCCTGAGATGGCTATTTCATAGCTTGTTTTTTTGCTCATAACTTCCCCCACTCTTCTTTCCCACACACTCAGCTGGTGATGTGCCCTCACGCTTACTGAAAAAAAAAGTAAGCCATCAGATGGAAATGCTCTCAACATTCCATTAGCAAATCCACGCCTTTATTTATTTGTATCCTTCTTCTCCTTTTCCCTCCTTTTATAACGAAGAGAGCATTTCACCACTAGCCCACACTGAGTCCTTCCACTGCTGGCCTGAGTGGCATTCCCTTCCGCTCACCCAAATAATTGGCTGCTTTGGTTTTCCTTTCTCTCTCCAGCATCATAGATCTTTCTGGAGGGAAATCAATAATTTCAAATGCTCCTATTAGGAATGAAGAAAGTCTAAAATCAATTACCTAAATTTTCACTTTCAAAAATTAGATGAAAACTAGGAAAATTGACTGAAAATAAGTCAAAAGCAGTAATTGGGATAAGAGCAGGAATCAGTAAAATTGAAAACCATCAACAAAGCCAAAATTTAGTTCTTTTGACCAAAAGATGAACAAAACTGATAAACCCCAAGCAAGGCTGATGAAATAGAGGGAGAGAACACCAATGATCAATGTCAGAAATGAAAGGATCATCCTGACAGATTGTATTTATCAAATTATTAAAATGGAATACCAGGGATAACTTTATGTCAACGAAATTGACTCTATAGATGAAATGGGCCAGTTCCCTGAAAAAAATGACATGAGAATAACCTTGTATCTAACAAAAAATTAAACTGATTTATCAAAAACCTCACCATAGAGAAAACTTCAGGTCCACTTGGTTTCAGTGGAGAATTTTATCACATGTTCAAGGAAGATTTGGAGTTATTTAACATCAAATTTACACACCCTATTTCAGAAAGTAAAAAGGGATGAACTATTGACAGAAGCCACAAAGGAGCAGAGGGAGTCATATACCAAAAAAGTATGGTTTTATGATTGTATTTAAGTTCTAGTATAAATAAAACTAATTTATTAGGATTCCCTCTGTTGGGGTGAGAGATTAACTGGAAGAGTATCATAAGGTACTTTCTGGAATAGGAGGTTGCATGAATGTCAAACTTATACATTATGCATTTCAAAATGAGTAAATCTGATGAATAAACAAGAAGATTGGGGAGTATATGGAGGAAGAGATGGGCCAGACAGGCAGAAATGGGTTGTTGAAGTTGGGTGATGGCAGGATGGGTGTTTATTACCTTATTCTGTGTGTATTAGGTGTGCTTTACATTCCCCATAATGGAGTTTAAAATGGAATAGTCATGAAGTTTGATTTATAAAGTGAGATGTTATATTTGTGTCTCACACTACTTCAAAGCTGCATAGTTCAGGTTTGCACAAAATGGAGTACATTTATATTTCCTTCCAGTCTTATTTTTTAAATTGTTTTTGACTGTACTGAATATGCAATTTTGCACCCAGCTTTCCTACTACCATAAGCATCTTTGCACAGTTTTACAGTCTCTTAATGGCTACCCCTCTGGCTTCTTAATGCTGAAACTCACATTTTGTCTCATTATTTTACCTACATTGAAAGTTAGTGCTACTCAAAATAACATATCTCAAGTGCACTCATCAGGAATACACATTTAACTGCTTACGTTCTTAATTATACCCACCCTATACTTAGGATTTAAGGTAGCCTAAAAAGACACATAAAATACAAGATAGAATGAGTTTAAAACAGAATATAAAAGGAAAGAGAAAGAAGGTTAAAGATAGAGCTGAATCAAGGCTATTTAAGGAATAAAAACCACACACCCATCTTCATCAAAGTAAATCTCAATAAACCCAACTCAAAACAACTAACTTTGAGCAAAGATGTTTTGTGTGTGTATTGGTTGGAGCTGGGGTGGGGAGGGGAGAACCTCAAAGATTAACCAGATGGCCTACAAAAGGGGGACCACACAAATAAACCTCTTCTAAGAAATAGCTACCTTTGAGCCAGGAAAAAATTGTGGAATATCTACACAATTGATATCTTTAGGATCATTGATAACTTCAGGAGTAGCTGAGAATAGCTTTTAATTTTGGAATAGCTGAGAGGCAGAGGAGAGGAGTGGTTTCAAACCCCAGCTCTACTGCTTCGCAGCCGGTTATCTTGAGAAAATGATTTTATCTGTCTCATTTTTCATGTCAGCCTTTGTGAAACTGAGAGCAATAAACATCCACCCATAGTATTATTGTGAAGATTGAATGCAGATTCAACAAACACTCATTGAGACACACTGGGTGGCAGGCACTGCCCCAGACCCACAGGAAGGGGTGGCACTTAGGCTGTATCCTTCTAGTGGAGGTGAAAACATAGCGCAGGGGAACAAATAAGTTACGCAATTTCATACAGGAAAGCTTTTATTTGAGAGTATAATGCATGCAATGGGGCTAGACTAAAAGGTATGTGCATGCACTTTAAAAAACGTCAATCAGGAATTTCCTCTTAAAAAGATCCTATTTTTAAAAGGATCTGAAAGATAAAATGAAAGCTAACAAGGAAATACCATTTAAACAAATGAAACATCAACACTGAGGTCTGTGTTTTAAGACAAAGCAAATATCCAGTATGGCTGGAACAGAGGGAGCCAGGGTGCCAGTGGAGAGAGGCGATGTTGGAGAAGTGGAAGAGGCCAGAGCTGCTGGCAACATGGGAAGCAACCTGGCTTTTATTCCATGGTAAAGGGAAGCCATTGGAAGATTCGACCAGCGGAATTCAGTGATCTGATTGATGTTAGTAAGCCACTGTGTGGAGGATGGGTTGTAGAGGGGCAGAAGTGGGAGGTCAGCTAGGAGGTTGTTATATATAGATACTCAGTACTGTACCTGCCATATCACAAAGCAATGAATCATGAGTCAAGTCAGCTTGGAAGGCTTTGTAAAAGTTATTCCTTCATTGACATAGAAGAGGTTAATTGGAAGAAAGGGTCTCTTTTTACTTGTGTCTCTCAACCTTCCTCTGATTTCTCCCAGCCCCTGCCCCCTGTCTTTGAAAGCAGTCATAATGACATAGTTACAACAATGAAAATGACAAGCCACCATACGGGTTGGCAGAGCAAAAAGATGGAAAGAGCCTGGGCCTTGTTGAGTTGGTTGAGCAGCTTAACCAGTCCTAGGCTTCTTATAGCAGACTCTGTGCTCTGTGGGATAACCAAAAGGATTTCTGTATCAGCCTCTACGAACTGGCACTCTGTTACTTGCACCAAAGGCACTCCTAATTCCTAGAGCCCCTTTAACCTTATTTACTAGACCAGTGAATGCGAACCTATGACATGTGTGTCAAAGGTGACACGCGAACTCATTCTTTTGGTTGATTTTTCTTTGTTAAATGGCATTTAAATATGTAAAATAAATATCAAAAATATGTCTTTGTTTTACTATGGTTGCAATTACCAAAAAAATTCTATATGTGACACAGCCAGAGTTAAGTTAGGGTTTTTTAAAATGCTGACACGCCAAGCTCAAAAGGTTCGCCATCACTGTACTAGACCCATACGTCAGGTAACTGCAATGCAGAATTTGACCAGTTTAAGAGCTCAACTCAGTTCTTCCTCCAGGCTGTTTGATATTAAAAAATAAAAATAATAAAGTTATGTCAAGTTCTATATTAAGACATCTCCTGTATAAATTGCAGCACATATGTCACACAGAGAAGCAATCCCTCCATTCTTTAAAAACACCAAGGAAAGTGTCATTGGATTTACTACTTAAGGTAACTATCAATTCCCAGCAAATAATCAATTGTTCCGTGGATTAACTAGAAAACATAAAATTGAAGTGGTCATGAAACAAGACCAATATCCTGACATACCAAATTTACATTGGCAGGGAAATGTCCGTGTGAAGATAAGTTACATCCGGTTTTTAAGGAATGAAATTAAAACAGACCAAAAAAATACATCACATGAACCAAGCCAACCCCCAAGATTTACAAAGATCAGGCTTGCCAATTTATAGTAACTCTTTGCCAGAGTTCCCAGGTTCATTCTCTGACAGCTGGTACAGTAAAGATTGAACACTCCGCTCGGAAGGGCGGAGGCGCTTCCATCTGTGGTCATTACCTGATCCCGCTGATTTCAGCCGCCAAGACAAACTCCATGGGGCGTGTATTTTTTTGTGTTTCATTTTAAAAAATAGTTTATTATAGAATATTTCTAACCCAGAGAAGAGAGCAGAACATAATATGACATACATGCATGTGCTCTCTTCTGATATTTGACAAATGTTCACATTTTGCCATTTGCTTTGGATTTTTACAAATAAAACTTTACAGAGACTCTAATGTATCTGGTGAGTATCCAACACAATCCTGGCTTCTTATTGTTTTAATTTGTATTTCATGGTGCATGTCTCTGCACCATTAGACCACCTGCACATCTCTAACTTCATCCATATGAAGACAGCTGCTACGTGGAAGTCTGTCTTCAAAACATTCTCTGGTGTGAGTAGAATTAAGCAGCGATGTTTCTTGGCCTGCCTCTACATTCCCTGCCTCCCCTCTAATGCTCCACACTCCACATTTCGCATTACTGCTCAAACCATTAAAACAACACCTTTTCCTTTTGTCTCAGCAACCTTCCAATTAACTGTGGCTCTTACAAGTTTCAAGTGACATTTCAGATGCCTGGAAACAGTGCCTGAGGCAACCTTCAAGGCTAGTTAAGATTCTGGTCACCAATTCAGATGTTCCTATTCCTGCGGGGGAGAAGCAGGGGAGATGGGGGGATCCCATAACACCTCTCCTGTATCAGCTCCCATTCTGAGCCTGTCACTCTCCCCAAATCTCCACGTGCTCACAGACCTAGAAGCCTCCAAACTCCTTTTGGGTTTTTATGGAGGCTTTGTGTCTCCAGGCCTGCACTCTGCCCCTGTCCTGCTTTGTGCCTACTATGGACTCACATTTCACTCTGTTAAGTTTTATCTTCAGAGGGTCAGAGAATTAATGTGTGAGCAGAGAACTAAAGGATGATTTGAAGTCATAAAGGTAAACACCAGGAGTGGGTGGTGTGAGACCACTTTACAATATCCCCTCAAATTCACCTCTTGATATGTGTGCAACAGAAGTCGGTAGAAAACAGAAGCTGGGGACATGTAACTATATGTTATGACATTGCTCCATTGAGTAACCATGTGTTTGGTTGAGTTTAAATAGTGTTTTCAAATCGTGTTGAAAATATCTGCTCCTAAATAGTATAGTCAAAGCTATGCTGCACCTTTTGCTAAGACAATACATTTAATCTTTCAGTTCCTTATTTTTCCAGAACAGAAATCCTACTCAATAGTGGATGAGATTTGTTTTGCAAAATTCTCCAGTGATCCTCAGTAATCTTCAATTTCTTTATCAAAAGCTCGCAACTAATTTTAACACAGTGAATAAATTACTGTGTTAATATAAATTTAAATAATCCGTTATGAAATTTTGTCAGACAGGAAAATCTATTCTGAAGAATTTAGTTTCTCCCATTAAAAAAAAAATCAGGTCAGTTTTGTCCATTTTCAGTATTCTGTCAACCTACTTAAGCTTTATAGCCTTTCACAGAAAGCAGTGATTCTTCATTAACATCTGCACATCTCTTTGGTTTTCAAGGCTCTAGCTTATAGTCTCCAGTCCCTCGGACTCCTTGAGACTGGCGGGGAGTCTTCTAACTAGCTTTCTTCCTATCTGGGGTTTTGATCGTCTCATGGTTAGTCTAGCCTTCTTGATTTGAAGATAATTTCTCTAATGGAGACGAAAGGAACACAATACAACAAAATAAGAGTGAATAGCCCTTTCCCTGTCATCTGTTAAGATAATAGCATTCGTCCCCAAGCAGTCTGATTAGATATAATTAAAACAAACTTTGAATTCATTTGAATGACTTTTATATTTTTGGCTATATATTTTCATTTTTCAGCTCTTTTTAAACATAGGCTTAAATTTGCCCCAGAAATTGGAGTGAGAAAAATAAAAAAAAATGTGTTAGTAAAGGAACAGAAGAAAGTACTCATAAATTTAAAGGAAATTAGATTATTTGTGGACGGATTATGTATACACAACACACACACACACACACACACACACACACACACACACACACGGCTTGGCAGAAGTAGGTTGTGAGTAGGCAAAACAGTTTATTCTTTGTATTCTTATTTATTAATTATTGTATTATTTCCCATGTGAACAACTGTAAGCCTACTTTTGCCCCACCCTGTAGATATATCAAACCCACACAAATGGTTTCAGGATGAGGAATTTAGTTAATCAACGGAATGCTTCTCCCTTTACATTCTGTACATTGGCAGTTGAATAATTTTGGTTGGCACATAGGGCAAACTGCTGAATTTATCAGTTGGCTGTAGCTTTACCTCAATTAGCCTCTCCTAAGGTTCCCCAGAGACATAGTGAATTCATCTCCGGGCTGTTTATTTTCCTGAGTAGATTTTTAAGGATGAGTATGTGGGTCATATATTCCCTAAGCTGGTGCATATTTGGCAGTTTCATAGGAACCTCAAGGTTTTCTAAACATTTCTTTATTATTTTCTGACATTTAACATTGAATAAAAAATCTGTGGTTGGCCCAATTTCTTCTTCTTACAAGTCACCTGTTAATTCTAACTAGATGATGATGGGATTCTTTTTATTCTTGAAACTAGAGGCCCAATGCACGAAATTAGTGCAAGGGTCTCAACCCTCACAGCTGCAGCTTGCCTCGGCCCTCGGAGCCCCAGCTTTGTCAGGAAGATAATTAGCATATTATGTTTTTATTAGTATAGATAATATTGTCACCATAATGTGACTAGTTGTTTCTTTTTGTTAATTTGCCTAAGAATTGGTGAATTCAGATCTTCCTAAATTCTAGGAATTTTTTTCATATATCACCGTAAATGTTTGTGTTCCTTTTTTTGGTTCTTTTTTTCAGGGATGCTGATTGTGTATATTGTTGAATCCCCACTGTCTACCCTCCATCTGTCATATCATTTCTGATTATGTCCCTCTCTTTAGTTCTCTTTCTCTGAATTGTGAAAGCTATCTCCACCATATAATTCAATTTTTGCTCTTATTATTTTTTTATTCCTTATAATCCTTATTATGAACTCTAAAGTGGAATTATTTTAGTTCTACCTTTTCTTAAGTGCTTCATATTGCTTTCCTTCTTAACCTATTATCTTGTCATTCTATTTTCACTGGGCCCATTTAAAAAACTCATGG
>NW_006289395.1:3427023-3437242 GCF_000327345.1 Myotis davidii
CTCCCCTCCCATCCATCACCCACACCCACCAGAGAAAGCCCAAGCCATGTCAGAGACCATCTACACTACTAGCTTCTTGTTCAATCTCCCAGCATCCTCTGGGAATGCTCTTAACACAGTGGGGCAGCCCCCAGCTCTCCCACAACTTCTCTGGGTCTTCTAATTCAGGGATATCAGCAGAATTTCCTTATCTAGTCCTCACAAGTCTCCCCAGCCTGATCAGGCAGAGAAATCACCTGCTGATTCCTCGTGTCCCTGAGTTTGGGGGAACCCACTCTTTAATCAGAAGTAACTACATATAATTGGTTGGTACCAAGGGTGGTTGATACCATGCCCTTGTTTTTTTCCTGAGACGGGTTTTAGAGTTTCCCCTTTGTTAGTACTTCCTTTTGGTCAGTTTTCTGGACCGAAGTTTAGTTACTCATTTCCAATTTATTCATTCAACTCAAAAATATTTTCTAAGGGCTTAATATGCCCAATTACCATGAACCCAGAGACTATGTTGTCTTGAGCAGTCATCTTTCAGCTCCAAACCTCGTCCTTCATGATTCTAGGTCCAGTAGTGCAAACCAATTCTGTTCTGCCAGTGGGCGCCCTGAAAGGCTCTGCCAATAGGGGGTGCGAGAGGGAGCCTGGAAGGACCGAGAGGAAACCAGCTTCCCCCTGTTGGCAGCTCTCTTCCTGCCAGCATTGCCACAATGGTCTTACTCTGACAGTGACAGTCAGTCCCAGTTTCCAGGTCTTTCCTCACACTTCAAAACCAGCCTCATCCCTTCCCCGCCATCGCACCATCAGCCAGCCTGGGCACCCGGGGCTCTGGGTCCCAGTTCTGAGGCGGCCACTTTGCAAAGTTGCGGCACACCAGGATCAGTCAGGCCAGGTGCTCTCCCAGAGACCTGGGCCAGCTCTGCAGGGCCCTCCTGAAGGCCTGGGGGTTCCGGTCCCTCAGCCTCCTTCCTTCATTCCCAAGCCCTATGGGAAGATGCAGCTTCCGGTGTGGCTGTGCCTGTGTCACCTTAGTGTGCTCCCTTTCCCTTTTCAGTTCCCTAATACCTATTTATCCAATTCCCGGTATTAAATTCCTTAATAAATTTATTGGCGTTGAGTCTGTTTTTCTCACTAGACCATGACCCATACAAATATAAATCAAGCCCTTGCCCTAGCCAGGTGGCTCAGTTGGTTGGAGCATTATCCTATACACCAAGAGATTACAGGTTCAATTCCCAGTCAGGGCACATACTAGGGTGTGAGTTCAATTTTATGTCAGGAGGCAGCCAACTGATGTGTATGTCTCTCTCTCTCTCACCTCCCTCCCTTCCTCTCTCTGTAAAATCAATAAAAATATATCCTCGGGTGAGGATTAAAAAATAATAAAATAAAGCGAACCCTCAAAGAACTTGAATGTATCAGTCTAATAAAAGATACAGACAAGTAAACCAACAAATACAAGATGACAAATGCTTTGGTAGAATAAATTTGGGGTACAACAGAAGCACAAAAAAAAGGCAGAACTAACCTACACTTTAGGAGTGTCATGGACTATTTCACAGATGAAGTAGCAACTAGCTGAAATTTGAAGATAGGTAGGAGCTTGTTAGGAAATGAAGAGAGGAAGAAAGTGTTCTGGGTAAAGTCCAAAGACCAGAGAGAACAGGAAATGTTTGAGTCTGATGGGTAAGGAAAACATGGAATACTTTGAGACTTGGAGGTGAGAGGGCATATGGGATGATTGAACATTTTTATTGTGTTGCCAAAACACATTGTGAGGTTGAGAGCAGCAAGATATAAATGTGGTAAGTTATATAGATTTCAGGTCAGGAATAACTTTATTATAAGCCATTTTAAGGAATTTGAGGACAATTTGGAGCCACTGAATTATTTTAAGCAAAGAAATGACTTGATCAAATTTGCATTTTAGGAAGATGGATTAGAAAAAGAGATGAATAAGGCAGAAAAACTAGGTAGGTGATTGCTACATTTATCCAAAGAAGAAATGTTGGTGGCCTAAGAGAGGATAGGGGAGGTGGGGACAAAGAAAAGAAGATATGTTTGAAAGACACAATGAAGTTAGGACTTAGGTATTATTTGACTGAGGCAGGTCAGGCAGAGAGAGGAATCAGGAATTCAATAAATATTGAAATATTCATTCAATAAATATTTCTTAGGAAATAACTACAGGGATATATCAGTGAACAGACCCTCAAATTTTTGGCTTAGAGAACGTACTGGATGGCATGGTCCTGCTCACTGAGTGAAGAGTATCTCTGATGAGATCCTCATGTAATTTGCTCCTATCTCTATCAATTCCATAGCCTGTGAGACTCTGGAGTACTCCCCACAAGTGTGCTAATTCTTAGGGATGGACCCTATATTCGTCCCAAGTTTTTTTCCACCTTGAGTGTTGTCTCTGCTCTTCACTGTCTTGAACAAGGTAAGAATGTTCATACTTCTTTATTAAAAATATTTTTATTGATTTTTAGAGAGACAGGAAGGGAGGGGGAGAAAGAGAAATATCGATATGACATTGATTGGCTGTCTCTTGCACAGCCCCTATCAGGATGGAGCCTGAAACTCAGACATGTGCCCTAACTGGAAATCAACCCAGCAACCTTTCCTTAAATGGGATGATGCCCAACCAACTGGCCACACTGGCCAGGACTGCTGCTGCTTCTTCCCCCCCCTTTTTTTTAATCCTCACCTGAGGATACAGAGAGAAGCATCAATGGGGAACAGAACATCAATCTGTTGCCTCCCATACACACCCCAACCAGGGACCCAACTGCAAACTAGGTAAGTGCCCTGACCAGGAACTGAACTGGCAACTTTTCAATGTACTGGCTGACACTCCAACCAACTGAGCCACACTAGCCAGCGTACTTCTTTTAATAGCTATGAAGTAATTCTTCTCTCAAAATATTTACTGAGCAAGGAAGACTTACTGAAGATTATGTAAATGAGAGTTTATGTCACTCATCCCACAATAAACAGTTTTTTTAAATCCCTGTTAGATATTTTAGCTTTGCTTAGATAGTACCAACATTAAAGGATTCTTTATCACTCATATTTTGTATTTATCCTTCCTTTCTGCCTTTCTCTTCCCACAATGCTCTTCTTCCTGGATTCCATATCCAACCCCCTCAGGCAAAAACAACTTCACTCATCCTCCTATCAAAATACATTGAGTTTTGCTTCCAGCTTTTACCTCAACACTTGCATAACAAACTTAATTCCGTGATGGTGATCACTTTTCACCACCAGTAAAAAGGAGCTATCCTTCTTAAAAAGCACCTGTAGTGATAAATAACCATTTCCAAACATCAGTGTGAAAGAGAAACATCGATGGGTTGCCTCCTGTACATGCCCCAACTGGGACTGAACCCACAACCTAGGTATGTGCCCTGACCTAGAATCAAACCCACAACCTTTTGGTACATGGGACAACACTCCAACCTATGAAGCCATCTGGCCAGGGCTATTTATTATCTTATAGTTAAGGTACTAAAATATCTTTTAGGTTCATAGGCAATATCACATCACAGATCCATAATTTATATTATTTCTACTTATTCATTGGAAATAAAAATGGCCAGAAAGGAGAAAATATATTGCGGTTGAGCAGCTACATTTATTTGTAGGTAAAGAGACCTAGGTATAAGATTAAAGTCTGAGACTTCATCTAAGTCAAGAAGAGTGATGGGGCATTAACGCAGGGATGTAGGGCTTCAAGGCAAAGGTAATATCACTGCAAAGGAATCTAAGCAGTGAAGACCTCTTGCCCAATTGAGTCTTGAACAAGCTCTTAAAGGTAGTTTGGGGAAGGTTTCCCAGTCAGAGAGCTGGACACTCCCAGAAAAGAGAATCATGTGGGTGTTATCAATCTAATCTGGAGCCCACCAGATAAGCAAATTATCTGTCTATGCAAATGGTATCTCCTGCTCTTATTCCAGGCTCCATCACCCTTGTTTGTGGGCTGCCAGCTGAGGTATTACTGGCCTCCCCTGAGAGAGTACAGTATGACGGGTAGGATATCTGTGTTCTGGATGTGTCTTTACAGCTTCTCTGATATGTGACCAGGGATAAAGGATGTGAGGATTCAAATGCTCAGTATGTGAAGTGTCTTTGCTTATCTTTTAAAGCCTGGGAGCCGCATCTGATGATTCATACGAAACCTTCCAGCTCTATCCTCCATTTCAGTGACCCAGACTTGGACAGTTCCCCGCCAGCTCCTTTGAGACATACTTTTGCTATTAAATATCCACTCCGTAAAAGATGGCCAGAGGTCAAGGCCTGAAGGGTGGTTGCCCTTGCACTCCGATAATGAATACTTTTATTGACATTATCGTGTTACAAAAATGAAGAGAAATTTTTATTCTCTTACCAACTGCTAAGAAATGTTGCCTTAGAGAGATACTACTCCTTTCTGGGAAAATGCTGGCTAACATCCTTGTTGGGAGTAGACACTGAGCCTGCTAAGCCTATGGGGCCAAGGTGTCCATCAGCTGCAGTAGGTATTACAGCGTTTCACCTAGGACCTCTCTTCAAAGTCAGTATTTCCATCCCACGCTGCTAGGCGTATCATGTGCTAAGCTAATTGCGAATGAAATGGACTTTGGTTGCAGGGACATGCTTTGCCCAAAATTGCACTGCTTCCTTCCCAGGGGACACTCCACAGCTGATGACTGGCTGATGAAGGAATGCAAAGTCCCAGTCCCTTGTACAATATGGGACAAGGAGGAAGGAGCACCCAACTCCATGGTCCCCTGAGGGACCTGTTGAGACCCAACTTGCATACACAGTGAGGACCTGCTCCTCTTTTTGCCCAATACTATTTTATATTTTCTCACCTTTTTGTGTCTTCTAAGAGCACTCCCTAACATACCTGCCTGAGCTCTGTCTCAGAGTCTGCATCTGGGAAGCCCAGTCGAACACAAGGGCTACAGCTTCAAAGCAAGAGGGAAGTCACTCTGCTTTCTGAAGGGACATTGTGAGCCTGGGGAAGGTGGGGGGTGCGGAGTGAGAGGAGTTATGGAGAAGAAAGAAGAGTGCATGAGGGGCAGAATGTGGGCATGATGGAATGTCACTGCTTCTTGCGACTCCCCAAGCCTTTAGTTAAGTCTATAAAACTCATAAAATGTTAGGGCTGATTAGATTTCGTGTGGAAATGAAAGGGCCTGACTTTGTATCCTGTTAACGCAGGAGTAGAACAGATGGCTTGCGCGGTTGCTCAGACAGGGGCACCGAGTCAGGATTTGAGCTTCATTTTGAGATGCCATTCTGAATAGTTCAGATTAAGGAGCAATCTCCCACTTCATCTCAAATTAATTCCCCACCGTAGCACAGAGCAGAACTACAGCCTCACTGCATGCGAAGCTCCTGGGCATGTGGTGGAGAAATACAGGGATATGACTAGAGAAGGGATTGAGGGCTCTGCCTCAGATTCCCAGGGAAGTTATGGAGCTATCCCAAGGCCAGCCGTTTCAGCATGGAAAAATGTGCAACAGGCTGTGGCGCAGCAAAGTGCTCCTGTGGGTATTGCTAGGGGATTAGGACAAACCCCTCTAGATGAGTAACTAGGAAAGCAGTGGATGCTAACGGGAGTCAGAGTGTTAACCCATAATTTCCATGTCGCTGAAGTTCAACTTGACGGAAGCCTCATGAACTATGCAGATGACAAGCATGATTTACTGGAATTGTGCTTATGTCAGAGCCTCTACTGGAAGTGGAACTCGTTGCAGATGGTTCAAATGAAGAGAAATACATGAAGTGAGCACTTACAGAGGGGTAGGCTGGGTTTGGGGGGCAAACAAGGGATGAGGGGTTACCCAGAGGCCAGCAGCAGGGGGAAGCTGAGGCCGCCCCTTGGGCTGAGGCAACCTGGAAGGAAAGATGGAAGCCCTCAGGGGCCAGGACATTGGAGGAGGCCCCCATGGAGCTAGGCCGGTACCAATGCCCAGAGGAGGAGGAAGAGCTATATCCCGAGTCTTCTCTCCTCCACGTTCCAATCTCCTGCCAGCACTTCCCGTTGGTGGAGCCCAATCAGACACCATCTGGAGAGAGAGCCTCGGTGATACAGGGCACAGGGCAGAACAGACGTAAAGGATGAATCTGTTGGGGGCTGAGAGGGAGGAGTTGGCAGATGGAGAATATTCACGTAGGGCAGCTATCTGGTATAAAGTTCTGCTTTTAAAAAGAAAAAAAAAACCCTTAGTCTTCTCAAGTGTGTGGGTTTAGGACAAATTATTCCAACACGCACATGTCGGGAAAGATTGCTTGGCAGAAAATCACAGCTCCGAAGGCGGCCTAAGCAAGGCTCCTGGTCGGACCCAGGAGAAGGAGCTTGAATGGGTCTTGGGGAACAGGAGGCATCGTGAGTTTGCAGCCAGGTGTCTGGCATCGCACGTGACCTGTCTGCATCTAGCTTCCTGTCATTTCTAGGTTGGTCCGCTGCCCTGTAGGCTGGGTCATAGTATTCTCCTGGCATGCAGCACCCTGGCTCCCTGCCCACCCCACCATGGTTGAGGAAAGTCATGAGAGCAGGGTTCACTCTGAGCAAGTTTGTAAAATTTGACTGACTTTTGATTTCATGCTGGTCATGTCCCTCGTGGGCTCACATTGTCAGAGCCCACGGAGAGGAGAAGTTCATTTTATCTGCAGAGAATGAACCTTAGCCCCCTGGGAAAAGGCTATAATTCTCCATCTCTGTTCATCTCTCCAGGGGATAGCAATGTGCTACTCTAGGGAGAATGGAACCTTTAAGAGATGGCTTTCTGCTCCTTCAAATCCCATGATATAAAGTCATTCCCTTCACTTTAATATATCTCTCTGCCCACATTGTCACATTTATGTCTCCCCTGAGCTCCTGCAGGGGCTTTGTCATCGCTCTTGATGTGTCTGGTGTGCCCCTCTACCTCCGTCTCCATACTGTATTGGAGAGATCTTCCGAAAATAGTTAAAACCTCTTTAAGGGTTCTACTAAAAATTATTGTAGATGCTTTACCACTAGCTCTCCACCAACCACACACACACACACACACACACACAGCCTGTCCTGTTGATGACCTCAAGCAGGCAGGCCAGATCAAAGTATGTGGTCAAGGAAATTCACAGACATTAACAAGAAAGGTCAGCATGTCAGGACACTGGGTTTCCACTGGCATTTTATTTGCTGGCTATTGAATCAGAAAGGAAAAGCTCTTCACTAAACAAAGAGAGCAACATCTTTTATTAACATAGACTGAGGGCTATCGTTTCATAGAACAAATTATTTAAAATCCTCATACAACTTATTACTTTTTAAAAAGATAATGTAAAATCTTCAGGGCCAGGCACTGTTCTAGGTGCTGGGGAGTAGAGAAGTAACAAAAAAGATAAGGTCTGTGCTGTCCTGGGGCTGGACCGGGAGAAAACAAATAGGCAAATAATGATACAATGTCCGATCAGTTCCTGACAAGAGTTGGGCTGAAAAGTAAAGCAGGAGTAAACCGTTAGTGTCCGACGAGCTGGGCCTCTCTATAGGGAGCGTCGGAAAAGCCTCCGAGGACATGAAGTTTGTGCAGAGACCTGATTGAAGAGACGGAGGAGGCCACACAGATATTTAGTTTAAAAAGATAATGTAAAACCTTCAGGGCCAGGCACTGTTCTAGGTGCTGAGGAGTAGAGAAGTAACAAAAAAGTTAAGGTCTGTGCTGTCCTGGGGCTGGACTGGGAGAAAACAAATAGGCAAATAATGATACAATGTCCGATCAGTTGCTGACAAGAGTTGGGCTGAAAAGTAGAGCGGGAGTAAACTGATAGTGTCCGATGAGCTGGGTGCCTCTCTATAGGGGTCATCGGGAAAGCCTCCGAGGACATGAAGTTTGTGCAGAGACCTGGTCGAAGCGACGGAGGAGGCCACACAGATATTTAGGGAAACAGCATGCCAAGAAAGGGAGCAAGGCCCTGACACGGTCAGGGAACGGGCAGGAGGCTACTGCGGCCATGTCCCGTGAACAGAGTGGCTGCAAACAAGATCTGAGAAGTTGCCAGAGCTGAGCTCCTGTGGCCTTGAGGGCCGTGGTGAGGACTCTGGGTGCTGTGGGGCCAGAGAAGCGCTTGCACGGCAGCCCGGACGCACGCCCTGCCGCATGAGGGCAAAGAGGGACACAGTTGGTTGATGTTAAAAGATTGCTCCGGCTTTCATGTGTTGAATGACTGTGGAGAGAAGAGAGGAGAACAGTAGCAGATACACCAGTGAGGTTGGTGTGAGATAATGACATAGCAAGGACTACCATGTCAGCAGTGCAGAGTATGAGAAGTGGTTAGACTCAGAATGCACTTTGAGGGTAAGTTGGTAGGATTTTCCTTTGAATAGAATGAGGGTACGAGAGAAAGAAATGAGTAAATGATAATCCAAGATATGTATCCTGAGCAAACGAGTATATTATGTCGCTATTGATTGAGAAGGGACACAATAGGACCTGCACAACTGGGATAAAAATTAAGAATATGCTTTGGATACTTTAAGTCTCAGAAGCCTATTAGGTATGAAAGTAGAAAAGTTGATTGGGCAAGTAACTGTATATTCAAATCTGGAATTTGGGGTGGAAGATTGGGCTGGAGGGTCTAAGTCATATACATTTACATATAATAATTAAAATTACGGGCTCTAATTTCAAAATATTTAGGGTATACGGATGGAGAATAGAGGAGGTCTGAGGTGTTATATCAGGAAGAAGAAAAGAATAGAGCAGAAGAGACAGGATGAATGGTGGACATGGTAGGAAGAAATACATAGTGGAATTCTGAAAGCCACAAGGGACACATGTTTTAAGAAGGAAGGAGTCAAAAATAATGCTTTTAACAATCACATCCATCAGGATGGCTATTAATTTTAAAAGTAGAAAATAACAGGTGTTGGCGAGGATGTAGAGAAACTGAAACACCTGTGCACTCCTAAAGAGAATGGAAAGTGTGCAGCCGCTGTGGAGAACAGCATGGTGGTTCCTTAAAAAATTAGAAATAGAGTTACCATATGACCTAGCAATTCCACTTCTGAGTATATACTCAAAGGAAGTGAAAGCAGTATATCAGATATTTGTACACCTTTGCTCATAGCATCATTATTCACAACAGTCAAAAGGTGGAGGAAATCTAAGTGTCGACAGATGAATGGATAAGCAAAGTCAGTGTATACATACAGTGAAATATTATTTAGCCGTAAAACAGAAGGAAAGTCTAATACATGCTACAATATGGATGAAACTTGAAGATATTATTCTAAGTTAAATAAGCCAATCACAGAAGGAAAAATACTATATAGTTTCATTTATATGAAGTGCCTAGAATAGTCAGATTTATAGAGTTAGAAAGTAGAATGGTGATTACCAGGGACTGAAGGAAAGGGGAAATGGGGAATTATTTTGTTAATGGGTACAGAGTTTTAGTTGGAGTTCTGGAGATAGATGGTGGTAATGGTTGTACAATGTGAATGCATTTACTGCATTGAACTACACTAAGAAAGTGAACTGCACTAAAAGTGCACCCAAAAAATTTACACTAAAAATTTTAGCCAAAATTATAAATTTTCAGACATGTATATTTTAGCACAATGTTTTCTTTAAAGGATTGTTTTTTTTTCCAAAAATGTGCTAGAACAAGTAAATATCAATATTTTTAAAAGATAAACTTAAATCTTTATCTCACACAATAAACAAAAATCAAATTAGATTATAGTTCTAAATTAAAGAGCTAAAATTATAAAAACCTTAGACATAAACATAGGAGAAAATCTTATAATTTTGGCTTAAGCAAAGATTTTTTAAATATGACATCAAAAGCATTATTCATAAGATAAAAATTAATAAATTGGACTTCATCAAACATTAAAACTTCTCTGAAAAGACACTGTTTAAAACCTTTTTTAAAAAAATCACACAATTAGAGAAAATATTGGAAAATTGAATAATTGGAAAAGGATTTATATCCAGAATATGAAAAACTCCCGTAATTCAATAATAAGACAAATAACGCAATTAAAAACAGTCAAGAAAATTCAATAGATGGTTCATCAATGTAGATCTATGAGTAGTTAATAAACACAAGAAGAGATGCTCAACACAATTTAGTCATTAGGGAAATACAAATTAAACGGTAATGAAAAATAACTGACAGCTACAAGAATAGCTAAAATCCCAAAGACTGGCCATAGCAAACGCTGGGGAGGCTGTGGAGAAACTGCAGC
>NW_006289395.1:3437304-3439933 GCF_000327345.1 Myotis davidii
ACCACAGGCAAAACAGTTTGGCAGCTTCTTAAAAAATTAAATTTAAGCCGAAACCGGCTTGGCTCAGTGGGTAGAGCCTCGGCCTGCGGACTGAAGGGTCTCAGGTTCGATTCTGGTCAAGGGCACGTACCTTGGTTGCAGGCTCAATCCCCAGCCCTGGCTGGGGCATGTGTGGGGGGACCTGATTGAAGAGACGGAGGAGGCCACACAGATATTTAGGGAAATAGCATGCCAAGAAAGGGAGCAAGGCCCTGACACGGTCAGGGAACGGGCAGGAGGCTACTGCGGCCATGCCCCGTGAACAGAGTGGCTGCAAACAAGATCTGAGAAGTTGCCAGAGCTGAGATCCTGTGGCCTTGAAGGCCGTGGTGAGGACTCTGGGTGCTGTTGGTCCAGAGAGGCCACAGGAGGACTGAGGGCAAAGAGGGACACAGTTGGTTGATGTTAAAAGATTGCTCCGGCTTTCATGTGTTGAATGACTGTGGAGAGAAGAGAGGAGAACAGTAGCAGATACACCAGTGAGGTTGGTGTGAGATAATGACATAGCAAGGACTACCATGTCAGCAGTGCAGAGTATGAGAAGTGGTTAGACTCAGAATGCACTTTGAGGGTAAGTTGGTAGGATTTTCCTTTGAATAGAATGAGGGTACGAGAGAAAGAAATGAGTAAATGATAATCCAAGATATGTATCCTGAGCAAACGAGTATATTATGTCGCTATTGATTGAGAAGGGACACAATAGGACCTGCACAACTGGGATAAAAATTAAGAATATGCTTTGGATACTTTAAGTCTCAGAAGCCTATTAGGTATGAAAGTAGAAAAGTTGATTGGGCAAGTAACTGTATATTCAAATCTGGAATTTGGGGTGGAAGATTGGGCTGGAGGGTCTAAGTCATATACATTTACATATCATAATTCATAATTCAGCTAATGTAATAGCTGGTATTGGACAACCAGAGTCCTCTGAAATTATGGCTGTTCACAGATCATTTCAGACACTTGCCTTAAAAGGGCACATACTAAAATTGTTGCTAGATGTTTATATATACTTATTCAATCCTATATAATAAAAGCCTAATAAGCTGTGCCCTGTTGTCCAGTTGGCCATTCAACCAATCAAACCATAATGTGCTAATGATATGTTAAGGCCACTCAACCACTGGCTATTATGTGTACTGACCACCAGGGGGTAGACGCTCCGACTGGTAGGTTAGCTTGCTGCTGGGGTCTGGCTGGTCGGGACTGAGCGAGATGGGCCAGACATGCCCTGGAACCCCCCTGCAGTCCCTCCCCAGCTGGCCAACCTCCCATGTCCCTCCCTGGCCCTGACTGTGTACTAGTGGGGTCCCTCGCCTGGCCTGCACGCTCTTGCAATCCAGGACCCCTTGGGGGATGTCGGAGGGCCGGTTTCAGCCTTATGACGGAACTACTGGTCGCTATGATGCACACTGACCACCAGGGGGCAGATGCTCAATGTAGGAGCTGCCCTCTTGTGGTCAGTGTACTCCTACAGGGGGAGCGTCGCTAAGCCAGAAACTGGGCTCATGGCTGATGAGCACAGTGGTGGTGGCAGGAGTCTCTCCCACCTCTGCAGCAGTGCTAAGGATGTCTGACTGATGACTTAGACCCCCTAAGCCATCAGTCAGACATTCCCTGAGAGCTCTCCGACTGCAAGAGGGCACAGGCCGAGCTGAGGGACATCCCAAGTGCACGAATTTCATGCACTGGGCCTCTGGTGTTAGGATAATTTTTTAAACTATCTTTGCTTAGTCAAAAGGTAAAAACCTTTCAGTTATAAGATAAATAAGTCCTGGGGATCATGGTGACTATAGTTAACAATATTGTTCTGTATATTTGAAAGTTTCTAAGAGAGTTAACCTTAAAGGTTCTCATCACAAGAAAAAATGTGTATCTATGTGAGCTGATGGATGTGAACTAAGCATATTATACTAATCATTTTACAATATGTACATATATTATCAAATTATGTTATATACTGAAATGTATATGTGTCAATTATGTCTCAATAGAGCTGAATAATTTTTACAAAAAAACCTTATATTCACACAAAATCAATAAAAAAGAATATTTTAGCCAATTCACATTTCTTGAAAACCATTATTTCACAAACGAAAACCTATTTCTAGCATTTGTCAGGCTAATTATACTGACCAAAAACATTCATCAGAAATAAAAATAATGGAAGCACTTCTAACAAATACCCCTATCTGGCAGGTGGACTTTCTGATTAGACTGTATCACCACTTGAATTCTTGGTTAAAGCAACTAAGTACAACTAATGTAAAATTGAGCATCTGCATACCTGTGGTGAAATACTGTATTTCATGACTCTAAGATATCAAAGGTCTTAAGATACAATTTGATGCACCTATGACAAAAAATGTTGTCAATTATAACTTTAAGACACTGACTGCGAGATACAACCCAGTATCATAAATCTTGAAATGTGAGAAAAAACACTGTGTGTCTTAGAGTTGAGGACATAGTTAAAACTAAATGTTTAACATCATAGCAGCAGGCCAACGTGCTTCTCGTATCAGGCGGCATCCAGACATGCTTATATGTCATTTACATGTCATGCCCTTCAAGGATGGAGAGAAGCTCG
>NW_006289395.1:3439985-3443174 GCF_000327345.1 Myotis davidii
TTCAAGTCCTTCAAGAAAATTCAAGCCTCTTGGGCTTGCTTTTTCTACCCTTAAATGCATTTCTCCCTGAGGGACTCAATTTCATCGGGCTTGTTTAAATAACCTGGCACTTCTAAAGGAATGTATGGGTTGAGGGAGCCTTGCGTCAGAATCAGTTGGGTTGCTTGTTCAAAAAAAGATTCCCACCCTAGCTGGTTTGGCTCAGTGGATAGAGCATCAGCCTGCGGACTGAAGGGTCCCGGGTTCGATTCCACTCAAGGGTACATGCCCGGGTTGCGGGCCCAACCCCCAGTAGGGAGCATGTAGGAGGCAACCAATCAATGATTCTCTCTCATCATTAATGATTCTATCTCTTTCTCCCTCTCCCTTCTTCTCTGAAATCAATAAAGATATATTTTTTAAAAAAACGTAGATTCCCTGACTGCCTGGGGCCTATCTAATCAGAATTCCTGGAGGTGGTTCCAAGATTCTGCATTTTTAACAAGCCCCTCAGGGAATGCCAGTGCATAGCAGGTTAAAGGACAACTACCATGAAAGGAAAACGGCCACTCCAGTGAAAATTCTCATTTACATAAAAAGGAAAGAAGAAACATTACAGATTAGTTGCCAGATGAACACACACCTTCAGGGATGAGGTAATGAAGTGAGACAGACTCTGGTGAGATGTTCACTAAACGCATTTCTTCCTTCTGTTGACAAGTAAAATTACATTCCAAGCAGTGGTGAGAGGACATGCTATTGAGTTCTGGCCAGTGAACTATGGGTAGAATGGACATTGGCCATGTCCAAACTTGGCCCTAAATCTCCTGTGAGATCTTTCACTTCTACCCTCTTTGCTCTTCAGCCATCAGAACATTGCAGGTCCAGCTGTGTTCTTGGAGCAATGGTGCAACCAAGTGGAGAGAGGCATTTGAGTAGCCGGGAAGAGAGAGAGGCCAGGAGCTCTACATTGTGAGAAACAAGGTGTAGATGCTTCCCAAATGGGAAGCCATTGAGGTGTGCTCAGTCCGACCTCTGTCCAGTCTGCCACTGGATGCATCTGTCTCATTTATGCCGCCTTTGGGAAATGTACTAGGGCAAGAGACTTTCATAGTTAATCAAACCAGGAAAATTATTATCAGAGAGACAACATGTCAGGGATAGAAAGGACAACCATAGACTCCTTTGAAGAGATAAAAATGGTAAAAATTAAGAGGGATAGCACCTCACACAAAATGAAGTTTTGGGAAAAGGCTCTTGAATGGATTGTAGGAGAACTGTCTTTAGTAGAGGGAGAGCTGATGCTCACCTGCTAGGCACAGGTTTGACTGGCTAAACACACCTGCTGTCTAGAGTGACTGATGGATACCACATCATTCTGATTGGTTGCTGTCAATGACACCATGACACAACAGTTGGTGAATATTTTCCACATCCTTCCTGGATGGAGAAGAGGATAATAATAAAGAAAGCAGATTATCTGGAAGGCCTTTAAGAGTTGGGAGCATGCAGAAGGCGATAGAATGGCTGGAGGAGTCCCCGGGAGTCCTCAGCCAGCATTGGAGGGCTTTAGGAAGGTTGATTAAGGACAGCTATCTTGTTCAGTAATGTGGGATTCTGAACCTTCTCAATCCAGGTGCGAGCCCCCTTCAGCCCCAAGATGGAAGAATCCAATACGCAGCTCAGTGCCACCCAATGCATCAGCTAAGAGGACTGACGTAAGGAGGACCTTTTGGCTTTCAAAATAGTGCAGCCACTATAATCACCAGATGAAGCCAAATGGCTTAATTCTGATTATTCTTTGACATTCCTAGAAAGCAGCCTATGGCTGAGTGCAAAAGACCAGGAACAAGGACTCTTTGGGGGAAAGTGTCCGTAGTCAAACTCTCTGCCAAGAACTGGCAGCAGTAACTAAAAGACAGAAACCATTAGTCTCTTTCTCTCTATTTCCAGATCATTTGCTAGTTTTCTCAACACCATTTGTTGAATAATCTACCCTTTACTTACCGATCTGAAATGCCAACTTCATCATGAAACACATTCTCATATGCTCATGAATCTATTACTGATGTTTCTATTTTGTTTCTCTTTATTCTCTGTGAAGTACAGTTTGAAACATATCTTTTAAACCAAACTAACTAATTACATTATTCAGCTCTTCAACCTTCTTATTTTTGCCGATTGATCTGTCACGAATTTAAAGAAGTATAATAACTACCTCACTGCCATTCTAATTCTGTCAATTTCTCTGTGAATATCAAATATTTTGCTTTTATATATTTTGATGCAATATTATTCCCCAGATAAAAGTTTGTGCCAGTTGTATTTTCCCTGTGAATTGTAACTTTTGTCAAAACAAAATGAGGCTTCTAGTTTTCAAATTATAGAGAAAAGGTGGTTTGGGTTTCATTTCTTTTCAAGATCATTTCAAAATGACAGGGAGAAACTGAAATTGCATCCTTGATGAAACCAGAAGACTTCCCCAACCCAAACAATATTACTTAGGTGACAGGGAGCGTGTACGGACGGCTGCTAACTGACTGAGCAATGAGAGGAAGGCCCATTTTACCTGCAGTTGAGGGGAGCTGATGAGAAGTTGGCACATTGCCTGGTAAGCCCTGGAAAGCCTTTGGAATTGGAGAAAGCAAATATCAAAGAAACCAGAGAAGAGATTGGACTAGCAACCAGAGGATTCTGAAAGTCTTTAGAAGAAGAAAAAGGAATTAGATCCAACCTGCCCCCCCACCCCCCTCCCCAATAGTCAGCCAATTACCCCCAATATAAAGCAAGAGGCAAATACTTATTAAAAATTGAACCGGAGAGCCTTTAAACTCAGACACATTACGCGTAGAGTAGGGTTGGGGTGGGATGGAAGACTGAACACATGGGGATTAGCTAAGAGTCTGCATAGTGAATGATGAGAACATATACCAGTCTCAGAGTTTTGTGAGGTAGGCTGGAGAGACCAAGCCTGTACACACACAGCCAAAGAAAAGACCTACCTATATGGACATTTGGGTTCCTACAGGAAAAGTTAGGTGGCTACTTTTTACTATACAAGAAAGTCAATCACTTCCATCAATGTAGCTTCCAATTAGTTATTTGGTGCTTCATTCTTCAATATGAATACCTGAGAATCACCAGACCTCTGAAGAAAGCTTCTGATATGAAAGAGAGAAATTAAAACAAATAAAAAGGAAATCAGCAGGA
>NW_006289395.1:3443204-3462588 GCF_000327345.1 Myotis davidii
GCTTTAAAAATTATAATTAATACCCTCAGAGATAATGAAATAAGGTGTGTCTGTGAAACAGGTATTGGATGCTTTTTACGAAAGGGGGTGACAATTAGAGAACCAGAAACAGCCTTTGGAAATTAAAAATGTGATCAGCATAATAAAAAGTTCAATAAAGAGTGCGAAAGACAAAGTTAAAAAGTCTTTAAGAAATTAGAATGGAATGATAACTAGACAAGATGATGGAATTCAACTTCTAATTTTATTACAGTCTGTAGAAACAAACATCAAGAAAATGTAGAAGACATCACCAAAGAATAATAAAATTAACCTTCCCACATCTGAGAGATAAGAATTTCCAGATTACTTCTTACTAGATGCCTAGCACAATGCATAATCAGATACACACATCAGTGAAATTTCAGAATACTGGGATAAAGGGAGGATGTAAAGACATCCAAGCTGGGATGGGAAACAAGTCACAAAGGACCAGTAATTAGAATAGTATTGGACCTCATAAAGCAGCAGTTAGAAAGCAGTGAGGCAAAGACTTACAGCAATCCAAGAGAAACCCATTCCAACTTAGAATCCTAGACTGGTACCATTTTCAATCAAGTGATAGAGTAGAAAAGCAAAAGTCTAAAAAATAATAGCTACTACATGTCTTTTCCTTCCAGAAAGCATCTGAAGGATGTGCCCCACAAAATTAGGTGGGAATTCAAGAAAAAGAAAGAGGATGCAGAAAAGTAGGGAAGGGGTTGGAAGAAATTCCCAGGACGGCGACAAAGATAAGTCCCTTGCTGACAGGCTGGTAGGCAGTCCCAGAACCAGCAGTTTAGACTAGGGCCCAAGGATGAGGGCCCAAGTAGTGATGTCTCCTGAAAAAGGCTGAAGTGATAGATGACACAACAGACTTAACGCTCCTGGAAGTTATAGTGAGAGATACCTTAAAGAGCTTTTGGTATTTATGGGAAAAGTTAGCTATAAGTTCAAGAAAAAAAAAAGTGGATGGAAACTAATGAGGCAAGCTTTGGCTCCAGGCAAAATGAAGAAAAAAAAAGTACAAGAAAGAAAAGGCATATCTTACTGATTAAGCAATTAGCACTACATGTTGGTAATAATAATACCCATGACAGACAGTGTCAGTTGTGTGGCCTGTTTCTACCCTCCTATCTTCCTTATATCAAGACCTCACTTGTGTCCAGGAACTGACATGTCCACCTAACAATTCTTTCAATGCTAGACTGCCTTGCAGTCAGAGGTGGCCACATGACACAGTGCCTTTCCAATGAGACATAAACTAAGAGCTCCTGGGAAAATGTTCCTTCTTCCTTTTGCCCTTCCTGGAAATGGATGCAATGTCAGATGTGCAACAGCTACCTTGTGACCATGAGGACAAAAAACACAAGCCCTCCCCCACCTCCCCCCCCCCAAAAAAAACACACACAAACAAACAGCAAAATGAAGAGCCTGGGTTCCTAATGACATTATCAAACTACTCCAGCAGCTCTTGACTGCTAGAAAGCCACTGTTCAGGGTGTTTTTTTGTTATTTTCAGTCAAGCAGATGCCTAAATAATACAATAGTGGGTGTGGATATACCCCCACATTCAGATATAACTATATCAAAAGAATGAAAGCAGTAGACAAATAATAATAATACTAATAAATCCCAAATCCTTTGTTGGGATTATGAGAAGACAATAGGAAGTGAGGTCAGTTTATATTCATATTTTTAACATGGAACTACCTATTAGAAAAAGCTATAAGGGCTGAAAAATGTTGTTGTTAGAATATTGGGTGGCAGTGAGGGGTAAGGAACTATTATATATGCTATAACTTTTAGAATTCTTTGATGTTCTGCCCACTAAATTCCAGTGTGGCAAGGGGAGGTTCCCCCACTTATCCAACAAACAATTCTGGGCACCAGCCAGGTGGCCTACAACTCTGCTCAGAGAGCATCAGATCTGTCCCCACCCCACTTCAGACACCAGTTGCAACCTGTACCTGTGACTGACTGGTTATAAGTCAGAGGTTCCCAGGCCTGCTCCTTGGGTTTGATTAACTTGCTACAGCAGTGCACAGAACTTGGAGAGACATTTTACTCACCAGATCACCAGTTTATTATGAAAGGACACAACTCAGGAATCAGCAGACGGAACAGATGCACAGGGACCAAGGGCACAGAGCTTCCAAGCTCTCTCTGGGCAAAACACTCTCCCAGCACCTCCAGGTGTTCACCAACCCAGCTCTCCAAACCCCGCCTTTTGGGGGCTTTGTGGAGGCTTCATTGGATAGGTATGATTGATTGCATCATTACTCATTGGCCGTTGGTCCCACCTGAAGTCCCCTTCCTGTCCCCTCCCCAGAGGCCAGCAGAGTGCGGCTGAACTTTCCAACCTTCCAATCACAGGATTGGCTCTAGCCCATTTTTAGGTGCAGTTCAAAAGTCACTCATTAACATAACAAAAGATGTTTTTGCTGCTCTCATCACTTAGGAAATGCCAAGTGTTTCAGGAGCCAGAAATGGGGCCCAGAACCAAATATACACTTCTTACTATAGACCACTATATCACAAAAACTTGTAAAATATAGACTATGTACATTTAACTTTTAGATTAAGAAATAAAATAACTATAAAGTAAAACAAAACATCTTTTGTCTTACATAATGTCTTTGACCTTGAATCTTTACTTTGTCTTCTATTAATATGGTAATCTCCGTTTTTCATATATTTTCCTTTATTTCTGCCATGTCTTTGTGCGCTTTCTTCTCTGAGTGTTTGGATGATTTACTTTAGTTTGTGAATTATAGAGTACGTACTCAGGTTTGGAGTTCTGACCCCATCTGTCTATCTTTTAATAGAGAATCTTGATCTGCTTGTTTCTATTCATACAACTCCTGTGTTTGATCTTTCTTCTGCTGTCTTTTTCTATGCTTTTCACCTTTTTTACGTTTGCTTTCTAACTAAATAAATGGATTTACCATTCTGACAGACCAATTCCATTTTAGCTTTACTGATTCTTATCTTTAAGCTTTTTCAAAAATTCTTTTCAAAAGGCATTTCTTAAACTGTATTTCCTTAATCGTCTGAGTAGTAGGCAGTGGAATGGTACCAGGTGTCTGACCGGTGGGACCTGACCAAACCTGGGTTCAGCAATCTCGGTACTTGAGTTCTGGCTAGGAAAGAATTCAGAGCCAAGACCCAAACTGTAAGAGAACATTTATTTGGTAATTTGCAGAGGTAGAAGAAGTCATTCCTGGAAGAAATGGGCTTAGGAGACAAGTTCTAGAGGCAAAGAAAGGGCCCTTGGAGCTTGGGAGTGAGGAAACTAATGGTGATGTGCCTGTGGGAGGGGGAGAGAAAGAGGGAGAGGGGAAGGCAGGGGCATGCAGTCTAGACTCTAGAGCAGTGGTTCTCAACCTTGGCTGCACATTAGAATCACCTGGGAATCTTTTTAAAATCCTGATTTCTGGGCCTCATCCTCCGGAAATGCTGTTTCTTTGTTACTAATGTTGTGGCCTCACCCCATAACAAAGAAACAGAATTTCTGGAGGATGAGGCCCAGAAATCAGGATTTTAAAAAGATTCCCAGGTGATTCTAATGTGCAGCCAAGGTTGAGAACCACTGGGATAGAGGGAAAGCACACTGGGTCCTCCATCCCTCGGGTTTTAAGGATGGAGAGTTGAGGGGAGGTCCCAGGGGAAAATAGTAGAATAGTCAGCAGTTGTCCAGGTGTGTCCTTTCAGGGTTGTGGTCTCCACCCACGGATTGAATGGCCGGCACCAGGGCAGGGGGTCATTATCCAGTGCAGCTGGTCCTGACATCAGCCATCAGCCAGCCATCAGTCATGGCTGGTTTTATTGCTTATCTGGGCCTGGAGCTGAAACACAACTGAGGGAGGAAAGATCAAGGGGTCCAAACCCTGTGGCCAGCGACATGCTAGGGGAGGAAAGGTCACCCTGGGGTCAAGGTCCCACCCTACAATTGATTGCTGGTTGCTAGGCACCTGGGGCTTTCCACCCTGGTGACCTTCTGTACCTGGCCCATCGTCCTTGCTCTGCTCTCGTGTGTCTAACTGCCTACAACAGTCTGCACAGACTGAACATTAATCAGCCAATTTTTAGCTTTAAAAGAGTACCTAGAATTTTCCTGTCTTTTCTCCTCTTACTCCCCCTCCCCCCGCACTTTATGAGCCACATTTGCCTTCTTTTCATAGCTTACTTTTGAGATTTTTACATTTCATCAACTCATTTATACTTTGATTCACGTAACAAACCTTTTTCCATATATTGTGCTAGAGATAATAGGTTTGGAGAAAGGAACACAATCTTTGCCCTCTAGGCTAGCAGGAGAGCAATCATGGGCCAGGTCAGGTAGCATAGCAGAGTTATGCTCATGTTAGAAAGAGAGGCACAGAGCCTGGACTCATTTCTCAGGGAAGACTTCCTGGTGAAGGTGACACTTTGGTTATTTAGTCTGAAGAATAGAGTGAACTCTCCCTAGGGTAGAGGTAATAGTATATGCAAAGACGAGGAAGTAAGAATATGCCTTGGGATTTAGTAACTGAATAGCTCAGTGTTGCACATACCTGGTGGCTGGTGTGAAAGGAAGCTGTCAGAGGGGCAACAGAGGCCATCTCACTGGCTCATGGGTGGCCTTGAGTGTCACTCTCAAGAAGGCGCTGTGGCAGCACAGGAAGCGTTCATCCGTTGGCTCTATCAGAGCCAAACACGAAACACCCAGAACGGCGATGGAGAAAGATGGGCCTTTTCCCATGGGCACATGGAGCTGGAGAGGACTCTCCCTCCCATTGTACAGGTGGGCACACTGAGATTCCAGGAGGCAGAGTGACTTTCTGAAGATCGCACAGCCAATGACAGATCCGGGCTAGAGCCCATGTCTCCTGAAGTCAGTTCAGTCTTCTTTCCTGGCCCACGTGTCGCCCTTGTCTATTCTCCTGAAGACAAAGGGGTCCTTTAAGCTCCATTCATGGAAATGAGAGTTAATAACAAAAATATGGAGGGTGGGCATGTGTGGCCTTATTAAGGGGTAGGGGTGGAAAGGAAATACTGGAATAATTCAGAACAAGGAAGAAACATCCCAAGTGGAGGAAGATGTATTTTGAAAAGGGAAAGGGACTTGGTGGCTGTAGGAACGTGCCTGTCACCTTTCTTATTCCCTGGAGCTCAGCACCCTGCCCAAATCTGACAATCGTCTGCACACTGATGCCCTCTAGTGGTCAGTAGAAAGAGATCCTTTTCCTAAAACTTGAGGATGGAAACTTGAAGCTTGAGCCCCAAGGAGGAAAAGAAAACTGTCCCTCCATCCCTCTCTTCGGTCCAGAAATTTGTCTAACTGAGCTTCCCCCGCTCTTACCCTTAACTTCTTTGTACTTAACAATCCAAAGACATTTAAAACATGAGTGAAGGACAGTAGTACCTCCCACGGGGAGCCTATGTATCTAAGTGTGAGGATGGGGAACGGAAGCCACAGAGATGCACACAAAACACACCCAGGTGCGCACACACAAATACACATACCTGGGGTGGGTGAAGGCCTTTGGGCCCTAAAGGTTATAAAATTTGGGCAGTTCCCTTTGACAAATAAATAAATTTTTAAAAAGATAAAAGCGCAAATACAAGATGAAGTGCAGAGCCTGGGAAGAGTCCGTCCGTCAACTTCATGGTGACTGATCCCTGCGCACACAGTGCAGTGAAGGGGAAAGCAGAGCCGTCGCCACCTCTGACTGTCACTCTGGACCCCTCTGCACACTGGGCATGGTCCACTCAGGGACGTCGCCCTGGGGAGCTGGCCCGTGATCTTACGAAGTCGCCATTGTTTACAATGTTCTGGAGTTCTCCCTTGAAAATGCTCTCAGGTCCTGTGATATAGATTTTTTTCCTGTGTAGATTCTTTTTACTTTTCTTCCTCCCTCCCTCTCTTCCTTCCTTCCTTCCCTCCTTCCTTCCTTCCTTCCTTCCTTTCTTTTTTTTTTGCAAAAGGCAAATTCACAGATCCATCCTTTATATGTACTAAGTTAGATAGTCAAGATGGGCGATGCTGTATTTGGTCAAGAGTGAAGAGTCTTTTTAAAAAGCTATCAAACTCTTTTGCCCCTCTATTGCTTCTCTATTATCCTTTGATATAAAAAGAGAGAGAAAAGTACAAATACAAATTTAAGTGCAGAGCCTTGGAAGAGTCCCCTTCGTCAGCTTCACGATGAATAATTCCCCCACACGCCCATCTGCCCCGGTTCTCCAGCTGTGGGAAGGACAGCCGGCAGGGGCCCAGCTGTGGGCTGTAGAATCCATCCACTGGTTCCCAAGGCCAAGGCCAGGCCTCCCAGCTCAGAATGCATGCCGCGGGGATGGGAAGGCAGGCCTTTCCTCGCAGGAACTCCTCTGGGGGTGACGCTGGCTCAAAGATGTCCCAAGACTCCGCTGACTCTTTAGACCACATGGCAGCCCCGATGTTTCCACCAAACATCGCTCTCCGTCTTTCACTCCAGGTCGAACCTGCATCACTTCTGAAGGCTCTTCCAGGTCGCTGGCCCTCCCTGTTTCTTCCCCGGAGGCGTTTTCCTAAAAGCCCGTCTGGGCTTCTGCTCGTTGGAGGCCAGGCCTGCCTTCCCTCAGCGCCTACTTGGAGGTACAGCATCATCTTTGCTTTCTCCAACATCTATGCATGGGGCCCTTGGCTACCAGTTTAACGTAAACTCATTCAAGCAATAGATAAAGAGTGGCCTCGGGTGTGATATCTGACTCCTGACAGTGTTTTAGCTTCCTCCCTCCCTCTACCCTGTGTCCCCCACACCTGGAAAAACAGGTAAGAAAACCTGGGTGCCCTTCGTTGGCACCAGCAGGAGATTCAGGTCTCACTAGCTCCTGCCCCCTCATGGGACCTCTCCCCAGCCCCACTCCCCAACCTTCGTGAACACGCAGAGCAGGCGCCTCTCCTCCGTCCCTCATGTCACAGGGCCCTGCCCTCGCCGGGACCTCGGTTATAAGTGGCACACGTTTTCGTACCCTCTGGTGAATGTGTGGCATCATTTTAACATCCAAACCAACTTTTGGGGGGCGGGGGGCATCTATCTTTGAAGGGTGGCCACACAATGGCAACATACTGTCATTGCTGAGGTTGGCATTGGCTCTTTGGGTGCATGACCAGGAGCAGGCCTTGCAGAGGCCCCTCACTCTCACGGGGGAGAGGATTACAGCTCTGTGGCCAGCCCTCCTTCAGGGCGGGGAGAAGGGTGCAGCTCGGTAATGCTAGCGCTGCCCGCCCACTCTTCCCACAGGACCTGAGCTAAAAGGAAGGCCGAGACGGGTGGGGGTGGGGGGCGTTTTGAAGGAGTGTCATGCTCGTAAAAGCAGCTCCTGCCTTTCTTTCCAAAGCTGAGGGGGGACGTTCCCCCGAGGATCCCACTCCTCACTCATCAGGAGACTTGAACATAAGTGGAAGGTGCCTGACCCTCCCCTCCCCCGACTGGGCTGGGAACAGAGGGTCATCCTATGGGAGTGTTGGCAAGTGCATGGGTTGGTCAGGTGCCCATGGCTAGGCCATGTCAGAGGTGACAGAGGAGAGCAGGTATGGCTGGGGTAGAGCCTGTGTGAGAGCCAGTACGTGTCACCATTTCATGGGACAAAGATGTGTGTCTTCTGAGCAGGCATGAGGGTAGGTAGCTCCAGACAGCGTGGTGTGGGGACCTTTAAACAAGCCGCGATGGGATGGCAGCCTGGAGGGGGTCCTGGGAAAAGAGGGAGCCATCGGAACTGAGAGACAGATTGGGGAGATGTTTGGGCGCAGGGTCCCGAGGGCTCTGTCAACACCCATACCATGCCGGGTGAAATAGCCAGCATCCTTCTGGAAACTTGGTACACAGAGAACCAATGGCCACCGGCGACTCTGTGTTAGAAAAATACAGCAGCTGAGAAAAGAAGCAGCTCGCCCCTGGGCAGCCAGCAGGAGGCATGTCACCCTGCAGCCCCTGGGCGCCAGCAGGCTGTGGCACCCGCCCCCTCTGTGTCCCAACCCGCTAGCCCACGCTTAGGTCCTGCAGTGGGGGAAGCAGTGGCAGAAGTGGGAGGCAGACTTGGAAATGACTATGGGATTAGCAACTTAAAATAAACAACACTGCCTCTCAGAGAGATTAAGAAAGACTGAGCTACTCACCCAAAGTGACCAAAGAGTTACAGAATTCAAGTGCCATGTCCTGGGGAATCCACTGCATGGGGGCTGGGGACAGGGGAGCAGTGACTATTACCCAAGTAATGGCAGGACCTGGGAAAAACGACTTCCTGTTTCAGTTCCAGGGAGCTGTGTCCTTTGCTAAAGCAACAGCATAAATGCTCTGAATGCAGAGCACCTCCAAGGAAATAACTAGACCTCATATAATCTGCTGCCTGCTGTCAAACACAATTCATTGTTTTCACAGGTTTAGACGATGCTAATTAAGCTATAGGCCATGTCCACTGTTTCTACCTCTGCGATGTGCTCCCATTGTTCTCTCCGCCTAGAACAGCCGTGGGCAAACTACGGCCCTCGGGCCAGATCTGGCCCGTTTGAAATGAATAAAACTATTGAAATAAAAAGACCGTACCCTTTTATGTAATGATGTTTACTTTGAATTTATATTAGTTCACACAAACACTTCATCCATGCTTTGGTTCCGGCCCTCCGGTCCAGTTTAAGAACCCATTGTAGCACTTGAGTCAAAAAGTTTGCCCACCCCTGGCCTAGAATGTCAGCCCCTCTCACTCCGGCTCCTACCTCTCAATCCCAACTCCCAATTTCAACCCCTCCGCCAGCAGAAAGGCAAAGCTATCCTTTCCCTCTTCCTTCAGAGTCTGGGGAAGAGAAGGGCCCTTGGCTACCAATTTAATCTAAACTCATTCAAGAAGTAATTACAAACGCCTGTTTGGAGTTGTGTAGTCCTTAAGAGGCACAAGGCTGGAAAATGGGCCCATTTCTTATTTCCAACAGGCCCTCGGGGGTCACAGTTTGAAAGGAGGGGCCACCTACACTGTTCGAAGGTAAATTATGTAAAGTGCTAATTGCACGTAGAGGAGGCTTTGAAAATTACAGGGGCATTTAAAGATATTTCTCTTCTATGTTATAGGTTTAAACTGCAATATTCCTGTGTGCATGTGTATGTGTGTATGTGTGTGTGCACACGTGTGTGTACGTGTGTGTGCCTGTGTATGTGAGTGTGCGTGTATGTGTGTGTGCGTGTATGTGTGTGCACGTGCTGGAGGAGCCATTGGCAGAGAGCCCACAGCTCCCCAGTGAGCAAGCACGAGGAGGAGAACCGCCTACACTCTGTGGTACGGAGACCCCTTGGGGGCTGAAATGGGAGCATCCACATCTGCCCGGACAGCTCAGTGGAAGGCAAGTGAGTAACAAACTAGGAAAATTCCCTGGCAAGTGGAATGAGGAAATTGAAATAAATGGTCCAACAAATGGCTGAAGGCTGAGAAATTAACAGCCAGTTGAAAAATCAGATGACTGACTCCCCCTAACCAAAAATACCTAAGAGCAGGGGATTTAAACCTACCCCCTGACCAAAGCTATCTGAAAGCAGGGGTATAAATAACCTTAGTTAGGAGGATAGATAAGGACAACAACAATACAATTAGAGCCAGTCTAATCCAAGGTAGAGGCGAAACTAAACAGAAAATGACCCTGACCCTCATTTTAATGCATCAGCATACTAATTGGCAAACCTGAAAACCTAATGAATATTCTGTTGAGATCCTCCCCTAACATTCACGCCTATAGAAAACAGATAAAACTATGGACAAAGGACACCAGCATGAGCTCTTCTTTGGGTTCACCCGTGCCCCCCTTTTCTCAGGCATGTGCTCTGCTTCTCCTCCCCTACGCTCCAAGGGTCCCATAGGACCTGCACCCCGGGGAGCGTGGACAGCGGGAGCTTACCCCGGGCTTACCCCCGGATCCTGTGTCCAAGGGCCCTTCCTTTGCCTCACTGTCAGATGCTTTAATAAACTTACTCTCACTTTCACCTGGACTCATGTCTTGACACTTAAAAGGCCCTGGACCACACTGTGCAGGGCCAGCCCCCCGCCCGGCGGAACTTGGGACACCAGAGGCCACCACTGGCTCTCCCTGAGACAGTCTGAACCACTCAGACCGGTTCTCTGTGCAGGACGGTAGTTACTGGTTGAGGTCAGTCCCCGTGGGGAGACAGACAGGCCCTGAAACATGAGTAGGAGTCGTAGGAAGGAGAGTAGACCAAGGGGGGGAGGTTCGCAGTGAGGGAAGGACCATAGAACAGGAGAGCACAGCTGTGGGGACGTGTGAGGGGGGAGACAGGGCATGTGGTGAGAAAGCTGTAACAGGTAATGGCCACAAGGACTATCCAGGAGGCAGTAAGACAACCCCCAACAAATGTATGGCTTAGAATGAGCAGAGACCAACTCGACCCAACATGCTGACTAATTTCACCTTCTGCCACCCCTAGCCTCATTGTAAACATCAGCATAGTGAACGACCACCTGGCACTGCCGAGATTCAAAGTGGAAAGCCCAGATGAGAACACAGCATGGCCCGGCCAGCATGGCTCAGTGGTTGAGCATCAACCTATGAACCAGGAGGACACGTTTTAATTCCTGGTCAGGACACATGCCCGGGTTGTGGGCTTGGTCCCTAGTGGGGGACGTGCAGGAGGCAGCCGATCAGTGATTTTCTCTCATCATTGATGTTTCTATCGCTCTCTCCCTCTCCCTTCCTCTCTGAAATATTAAAAAAAAAGAACACAGCATGGCCAGTGGGGCTCTTCCTAGAAGTCCCCCTTTCCCCCCAAAAATCATGATTATTCTATCCCCTTTATAAAGGCCCTACCCCTCCATTCGATAAGCAAATCCCATGGGGGAGGGGCTGCTCTGCCAGTGGAGTAGCCACTTTCCCTCTGCCGCTTCACTAGTAAACTCTCTTTCACTTTAAACTCTATGCTGCCTCAAGTCTGAAATCCTCCCTGCACAAAGCCAAGAACCCACAGCGCGTCACGGCCCTGGGGGTCCCCGGACCTTAAATGCCTGCATCAAGGGCATTCCCTGAGCGGGCTTAATGTGTTCTCCCGTGTGCGAGTGAGAGTCACGGCACTTCCACATGCCTGTGCCCCTCGAATACTGCCCTTTGGTTACTACAGCCCTACAAACAGCTGAAATATATGTAGCTATATCATATAGTTGATATATGTTTTATATATACTTTCATACATTCAGCACATACATGTATAAATAATACGTTTTCAGATATGAGTGGTTTATGAAGGACAAGGGAACAGACAGAGGAAGGGAAGCTGGGCCCCCAATTCACTCTTCCCTGTGCTATGAAGAGTGGGCGCCTCCTAAACAGGACCCACTTCCCAGCACGGTGTTCAGCTGGGGCAGGAGCCGTGCAAGGACTGTCCTGCAGACCAAACGCTCCTGACTCCGGGATGTGTAAGAAGGTGACCTTTCAGAGCAGAAAAGGCTGGTGTGTCGGTTACTCCAGCTTCTCAAGGCCATCTTCTCACATGCCGCACCCTTTACTGAGTCTTCCCGGAGCCCATCCAAGTAGAAAGAGTCCTGACACCTCCGCAAGCTGAGAGCCGTGGATTTGGGTCTCCCTTTTGGCACTTACCAACTCCTGCGTTAAGTGAGTTATTTATAAAGTAACTCTTCACCCAGATACCTTTTTATTTCTAATCCTCACCTGAGGATATGTGTTTTTTTAATTAAATTTAGGGAGAGAGGAAGGGAGAAAGAGAGAGACAGTGAAACATTGCTTGGATGCCTTCTGCAGTCTAGGTATGTCCCCTGGGGATCCAAACTGCAGCCTAGGTATGTCCCCTGATTGGGAATCCAACCCACAACCTTCTGGTGTAGGGGGTGATGCCCCAACCAACTGAGCCACCTTTTCATTGGCCCTTACTCCCCGCCCCCCTGCCCTCTCCACTCTCCATCCTACTCTCTGCAGTAGGACACTGAGCTGTATGGAAACACCGACAGACACCAACTCTCTCCAGCTTGTGTAGGCCAGTGGGCCCTCTTACAGTAGGTGGGAGGGAGGTTGGGGTATTTAGTCCCTTGGTTCTTTCCCTGGGAGGTCGCCTCAAGGTGGCTATACCTCTCAACTGACAGTCACTCCTCTCAAGTTGGCTGACACTAGGAGATTCCTCCACCCCCAGATCCTCACACCCACTTCATGCCTCAGTTCTGTGGGACTTAGGGGGCTGGAGTATGCCTCCGCTGCTGCTAGCCCAGTAACCACACTATTCCTCACACTTCCCGGACTCATGCCTTACTCAGCTTAGCCTGCTCTGTCTAGACCAAATGTTTTCCATGGGGGCCCTGCCTGATGCACGCCCTTACCAAATAAAGTTGGATGTCTTTATTTATTGTTTGGATGCCTTCCATATGCCCCCCTTTCCTCCCACCCCCAACTCCCACTCAGCGAGTCATTGAAATGGCCAACGGTGTGTGAGCACACCAAGATATGATGGAATTACTCTTATATCTGGACATTGGCTAAAATAACCTTGCATATTGTGGGTGTCCGATAAAACATTTATTCAATAATAATATGCCTACTTCTCTACCTCCAGAACAGACTTTCTCGACCTCAGCACTATTGATGCTTTGGGACAGATAATTCTTTTTTTAAAAAAATCTTTATTGTTGAAAGTATTTTTTCTTCATTGACCCCCTTCTAGCTCACGCCAGGCCTTCACCACCCTATTGTCTGTTGGGACAGATAATTCTTTGTCCTGTTTACTACAGGATGTTTGGCAGCACCTCTGGGCTCTTTACTAGATGCCAGGAGCACCCCAACCCCAACAATGTCCGCCAGATGGCATTGCCAAATGCCCCTGGGAGCAAAGTCACTCCCAGCTGAGATTCACTGGCCTAGATGGCTATCTGTCTGCTTCTCTTGTCATTTCAGCATTCATGTTACAAATAACAATAGCATTACATCATAATGAATATACATCAGATACATGTATGTGTGTATCCATTCACACATGTGAGTGTGGGAATCCATAAACACTCAAAGTCACATAGCATGACTTATATAAATATATGTGAACATATAGAAATGCATTTGAAAGAGATTTTCAAAGTTAAGAAAAATCAAAGACAACTTTTATATTTTTAAGAAGATCTTTATTATCAAGTGAAAACTATCACCCACAAATCTGAGATCACGTTAAATGAGATTTCTTTGACCTTTACAGAAATTCACATGCTTAGATCTTCAAAAGGTCACAGGCATAAGCATAAACTTAGAAATGCCGAGCAGAGTACATGGAACAGAAAATGATCAGAAGAAACAAGGGCTTCCAGGTACAATGGTGAGTGCACAGGTGTCCATCCCCCTTCCCCCCCCCCCCCCCCACCCACTCAGCGAGTCATTGAAATGGCCAATGGCATGCGAGCACAGAGAAATGCATTATGTTGTCTTTGATTTGGCTGCCTGGAAGAGAAGTGTGTTAGGGGCCTCAACAGTCTAAACGCCACTTGCTTTGGTCTTGGGGTATTCTCTCAGGCTTCATTCGACTTCTTCCTTCCTTTGAATCTATTTGCTTCCTCTCCAATTCCTTCTCTCTCTCCACCAACGGGGACTGTGTCAGGACACCATGTAGCAGAAATCCCAAGAGACACCTTTCATTTCTTTTGAAGCTTTCTATGTCTGAACACTTGCTCTTATGAACGAATCAGTACAGCACCCTCCACCCCCAGCCAGAGGGGCTGAAGGTATCATGGCATTACTTGGAGAAGTATTTCCAAGTCCTGGGTGGGTCACAGGTGATGGAGAAAACTTTCCCAGGGTTTTGGTGCCTGAAACTGAGGTCCAATCACTGGCAATTCTGCCATAAGACTCAAATAAGCAGCTTAAAATGGAGTCACCAACTCAAACAGGGCCGGGTGTAGAGGAAGCATCCACGTAGAATATCCCTAAGAGCAGCCATGATGGGAGCCAAGACAAGAAAGGTAAGAGCCGTAACCGGTTTGGCTCAGTGGATAGAGCATCGGTCTATGGACTGAAAGGTCCCAGGTTCGATTCCGGTCAAGGGCATGTACCTTGGTTGTGGGCACATCCCCAGTGGGGGGTGTGCAGGAGGTAGCTGATTGATGTTTCTCTGTCATCGATGTTTCTAACTCTCTATCCCTCTACCTTCCTCTCTGTAAAAAATCAATAAAATATATATTAAAAAAAGAAAAGAAAAGAAAGGTAAGAGATCAACAAGAAGCTGGGGTTAAGTCCCGAGCCTGGAGGAGTTCCAGAGGCAAGTACAAGGATCTGTGGGGCTTTTTATATGGTTCCCAAAGCAGCCGACAAGAATGCACTAGATTTAAAGGGACAAGAATGTATAATAACCACACTAATAACAAGCAACTGGACTGTGTTTCCACCAGTCACAAGCACCAAAGTGAGGTTTTGATGAAACCCAGGCAGGTGTGGATCGTCTGCTTGACAGTGAAAGGCAATGGCACCCGCTTTCTAAACCTGCAGAGGTTTCCCTGTTTCTCACCCATAATTGTTCCTGGAAATTTAACCTAAAACCTGTTCCACCAGCCTTTCCAAAGATTCCCTAACTTATTAAATGCCCTTTAAAAGTCCTTCCTACTTAACACAGCTAGAGAAGATGTTGTGATCTACAACTACAAGTTCAGTAAACTCTGGATTTTAATTCCAGCTGTGTGTGTGTGTGTGTGTGTGTGTGTGTGTGTGTGTCCTGAAATAGCACACTGTCCACTACTCTAAATTTGGATAAGACCATTGGTTTGGGCTCTCATCCTCTGGCCAGCCCTGATTTGGAAACAGGAATGGCTAATTCTATTATCTTTTATTGGAGAAAGGATACAGTGAGAGGTGAAAGCCTTGTAATAATGTGGAAATTTCTCATTTCCATGCATAATCCATATTGTACAGTCTGTGGTAATACAGTATTGGGCAATACAGATTGACTGAGAAAATATTGATTCCTATTAACCTACATGTTGTGTAACTGATTTTTTGTTACCACTTATTGCTTTATGATAAGAGGTTGCATATATAATATATATGTGCATGTTATATATACACATAGACATACTCATTTGCTATAATAAGATAGCTGAGGTTTAATGACACCTCTTGATAACAAAAATTCCTTTACAAAAGTGTCATCTCAACAATCAATCTCCCCGGAAACTGACTTGCAAAGGAAGGACCCAATAGGAGGTTCCTGGCCAGGAGGTGGGTAAGGAAATGCTCAGGAAATGCTGCCTAGACCCGGTGGTCACTTTTCACTTGTGGGTAATTTCTGACTCCCCAGGAGGTGTTGGGAATAGCTAAAGGGATAAAGATGAAAATCTAGGGTCCATTGCCCGGCTGGAGTGGCTCAGTGGTTGAGTGTCAACCTGTGGGACCAGGAGGTCACCGTTCGATTCCTGGTCAGGGCACATGCCCAGGTTTCAGCCTCCATCCCCAGTAAAGGGCATGCAGGAGGCACTCGATCGATGATTCTCTCTCATCATTGATGCTTCTATCTCTCCCTCTCTCTTCCTCTCTGAAATCAAGAAAAAATATTTTTTTAAATAAAAAATAGTCTAGGGTTCACTAAGCTGGGCTCGTCTGACTCTCTCATTGGGCTGAGATTTCAGAGTACTGTACCCCAGAAACCAGAGTGAACCAGAGTGAACCAGGAATGAAGTACATCTTCAAGTCACTGTATCTCTGATGACCTCCGATGCTACCAAGTTCCTGGCAGATGCAAATGTAAATTATTTCTACAAAGAACATGCCCAATAAAATATCTACCACACAATAAAAACAACACAAGAGAAAAGCCAATATGAACAAAACACAACAAAAATAACAAAGAGTAAAATAGACTCACGTGGCTCTAGATCTGTTAGTTATCAGGCGCAGGTTTTAAAATAAACATGCTTATTATGTTCATGACAATAAAAGACACAATTGGGAATTTTGACAAAGAAACAAACACTATGAAATGAAAAAACCAAGTAAAAATTCTAGAATACAGATAAAAAGTGGCATTAAGGATCCAAGAGTTAGATAAGCATTAGATTAGGCACAACAAAATGGAACGAGGGAGATGAAATATAGACCAGAAGACAATATCCAGAATGACTCTTGGAGAACAAGAGGGTAGAAAATGAAAAAATAGAGGATAAGATAAATGTAAAGTGAGGAGAGGGGCTGGGGACGGAAAGGGGGAGTGACAGCAACATTTAAAGAGAAAGTGGCAGTGAGGGCCACCATGGGGAGGCTGACTACCAACGAGGTGAGGACAGGGAGCAGCTGGTTTATAAATGTTGGAAGAACATACATCGGGGCAACCCCTTTGGAACACTGTTAGACATTGTCCACTGGCGCTGAAGGTTTGCATTCCCTATCGCAGTGCAATAGCATTTCTAACTGTGTACCCGGGACTTCACAGGAATGTGCATGAGTGTGCCTCAGCAGTCAGTGCAGCCCAATTTGGAATGGCCCGCACGGGAAACAAGCCAACCTGCATCAACAGTGACAATGGGAAATGACCCGCAAAGAGCCATCCCCTGAAACACCCACCGCCACGAAAAGAAACCAAAGGGAGCCCAGCAGCGGGGCCCTCGTGATGAAAACACACGTAGAGCTACATGAAAGCGCACTGTTAGTGAAAGAAGGCAGCTCAGCAGTGAGAAATGCATACTGTGGGAAGCCTGATAAATGGCTGAAAGGAAAATGCGGCTTTTAGATATGCAGGTGTGATATTTCATGTATATATGAGAGAGAGAGAGAGAGAGAGAGAGAGAGAGGTACTAGTAAAAACCGGGAGAATGACTGACTCCCTTTGGAGGGAGGGGTGGGTGCGAGGGGGCTAATGATGTTCTAGTTACTGACCTGGGGTTGGGTTTCTGGGTGTTTGGTATTTGCTTAGTGATACATTTTTGAGCTTCCTTCCTTCCTTCCTTCCTTCCTTCCTTCCTTCCTTCCTCTTCTCACACAGGGCAGCTTTTTAGAGAAAGGGAGAGAGAAAGAGCGAAACATGAATGTGAGAGAGAAACATCAATTGGCGGCCTCCTGCACAGACCCCCAGTGGGGATCAAACCCACATCCTGGGCATGTGCCCTTACTGGTAATCAAACCCATGACCTTTGGTGCACAACCAACTGAGCCACACCAGCCAGGACCACCTTTTCTTTTTGCACAGTTTTTCCTGTGTGCTATATTTCACAATAATAAAAAAGATTTGTAGAAATAAATGTTGCAATACAAACAATAAAGTGGTTAGGGGCTAGAGAGTTGAAGGCTGACGAAAAATTATGTTTCTTATGGCAGTTTTAATAATAAAAGTATTTCCATAGTAATAAATACATTTTTACTGCAAGCTGAAAAGAATACATTGGTGAATGAAAATGGACCAAAACTTATGAAATGCCTCTGGGTTTGCTCTCGGTCCCCACACTGGGTTCTCTCATGAGCGCCACTGTTTCTGCCTCTAGTCTTTGCAATCTTGCCTGTGGTACAGGCCACTCCCCTTTCCGAGGGGCTGAGAAGCAGGGGGCTGCACTCCCAGAGGAGTCCCCCCTCTCCAGCAGCTGGGAGCTGCTCCCATGGGCTTATGTCCTAGAAGGGAAACCCTGAAAGCACAGTGTGTGGGATGCTGGAGGGTCACATGCTGTCAGGGAGAAAGGGGTCCCAAGAAGCTCCCAACAGGGCGGCAGCTTTATCAGTCCTGCTCCTGTCACAGGGTTGCCCAGGACACGGGGCACAGTACACACAACATATACTTGTGAAAGGAAAGCAGGGAGGGAGAGAGGAAGGACAAAAGGACTGATGGGAAGGAGAAAAGGAAGAGAAAGGAGTTCCTGGTGGACACTGTTGTTTACACAATTCCCATAAGGGCTCCCATGGTGGAGGGGAAATCCCTGTTATTCTATACATATATATGTTCACAGTACATTCAGACATCATTATGGAGTATCTGTCATGAAACTTCCCTTTTCCATTTAAATGATGTCATCAATATCTTCCCATGTTAACAAATAGATGCATATCATCTTCAGAGCCTTGCATCCCAGTATCTGCCCTCATTAGTCGCTGACCTGTCCTTGGTTGGTGTCTGTTGGTCTCTCCCAGGAGGAGATGGCCAGCACCTCTGCTTTCTGAGGCTCTTCCCAATCCCCACTCTTTACTTCATTGTTTTGCTCATCTCCTGTTCACTCTCCAGCTGGTCTGGAGGTGGACATGGTGCTGTTTGTCACAGCAGCCACTCCTGGTACATCCACTTCTTTCTGCTTCCTGCCAGTTTGTTTCCTGGTCTACCTGCCAGTTTTCACAGGATCCTGAGTTGTGCTTTCCTCCTTTGGGAAGCCTTGTCATTCTAGAGCAGAAACCAAAGGCATTTGGAAAAACAGATTGAGGACACCAGGGGTTTGGGTGATTTGTCTAAATCCCAGAGCCAGTTCCGGATGTGCCTGAGGCCAATTCCCAGCCCAGGGCTCTATCAACAGCCAACAACCCACAGCAATTTGACTCCTAAGCACAAAAGTTGGAAGAAACCAAGATGTCCTTCAGTAGGTAAGTAGATAGGTAAGCTGTGGTACATTCGCATAGTGGAATATTATTTAGTACTGCAAAGTAATGAGCTGTTGAGCCATGAAAAGAGATAGAGGAAACTTAATGCACTTACTAGATCAAAGAAGGCAAGCTGGAAAGGATGTATACGCTAGGATTCCAGCTATATGATACTGTGGAAAGGCAAAGCTATGGAGACAGTAAGACTGCCCATGGTTGCCCGTGGTAGGGGAAGTGGGAGTGAACAGGTGCAGCACAGGTACTCTGTTTTAGGACAGTGAAACTACTCTGTTTGATACTGTAATGGTGGATATGTCTTTCTACATTTGTTCAAACTCGTAGAATTTACCACCTCAGGAGTGAACCCTAATATAAACTGTAGACTTTGGGTGATAATGACATGTCGATGTAAATTCATCAAGGTGACCAATGGTTCATTATGTTGCCATGTTGATAGTAGAGGAGGCTCTGCATATGTGTGTGGGGGGAGGGTAACACAGGGTATATGGGGACTCTCTGTGTCTTCCTCTCAGAACCTAAAGCTGCTCCAAAACATAAAGTCTATTAAAACAACAACCACAATAGAAAACATTCTTTCCCATTGTGACCCGTTGTTGGCTCTGGAAAAAGGTCTTGAAACTCATGCTTCTACGGTTTCTTCCCTGGCCTGTTTCTGTACCCAGGAAGCAGAATCCTTTTCGGGCAAGGACAGGATGTCTGTACACCTGTCTGTCTGCCACTTGGTGTCCACGGCACATGATAGCTTTCAAAAGTCTTATTGTCCCCTCAGTAGAATTTGGGTGCCAACAAATACCTTTAGTCACTCTT
>NW_006289395.1:3462647-3463080 GCF_000327345.1 Myotis davidii
GATAAAACAAATCTATTAAATGTTTGCCCAAATCCTTGATTTGGTTCTAAAAGCTGCTGTGGCCACCAAGTGCTACCTTCTGCAGCGAATGCTTTGAAAGACTTACACGAGGAAAAAGGCCAGCTTAGCAGCACCCACACTGCCTTGTCCAAGTTAAGAAAAAGAAACCAACCTACCATGTGTCAGGCTCTGGTCGGGGTTCATTATCTTATTGACTTTTTATAACAAACCTACAACAGCGATATTATTCTCATTTTATGGCTTAAGAAACAGAGTTCCAGAGAGGTTACTAAATACCAAAGGCAGGTAGTAAGCTGGAGAGCTGGAAAGCAATCTGAGCCTCTCTCACTCAACACATTACATCCAAGAGTCTTTATCTTCAAGGGAATGAAGCAGATGATGCTGCGATCAGTGGTTCAAGGAAGAGTGTAGG
>NW_006289395.1:3463105-3465058 GCF_000327345.1 Myotis davidii
AACCAAGCCCTCCTGTAGTTTAGAGGACTTCTCACTTGTGGTCAGTAGACCTTGAGTCCACACCCTACCGCCAGCACGGGAGCCTTCCTCTCTATCCACACAAAGGCTGCTCTTTGTTGACCTCTGCCTCCTTCAAGGTCACTGATGTCCTATGATGGTTCAGGAGTGCCTGTACTCTGCCCTCTTGTTCATTTCGATCCCCTTGGGTAATTAGAGTTGTAAGCTACAGAACCAATTCACACCAATGCAGCCTCATGGATAATCACAGGTTAGGATTCCTGGGGACAGAAGCAGGGAATTGAGTCATGATCAGATATGTGAGTCCTGAAATCTAAGGTTGCTCCAGAACTTGAGACTCCTTGACATTCTGCTCTGTCCCACCCTCAGGGTTGCTCTCGGAGGAAAATGAGAGAGTCTCGCAGCCTACGCTGGCCAGGAATTCATTCGGAGCAAGTCACCTATGTCTTTGGTCTGGTGTGCAGCCGGGCACCCCTAAGGGAGCGCTCACATGAGGGTGCTCTCGCTGAATCACAGTGGCGGTGCCATGGGATGCTGGGTCTGGGAGCGAGTCTATGTGAATAGTTTGGGGCCAATTGAAGTAAAAGGAAAACAGCTGTCCTAGCTGCCGAATAGGCAGCTGCCCACGCCTCAGTTTTTCTGGAAAAAAGTGGTGCTGGGTAAGCATTGCTGGGCAGCTGTGTGACTGCTGCTGCTAAACCCACCGGAGCAAAGATTGTCGATTCTCGTCACATTCCTCTCACCCTCCCCCCAAACATCACACAGCAGAGACTCGCCCACCAAATACCATCCACCCTTGAGTCCCAAGCCCTTCTCTTTCTCCAGCACCTCTCAGGTCAAAGGTGTTGAGTGTTTCCTTCCCATGTCCCACGTGGGTCGGGGTTCAGGAACTGGAAGCAGAGCTGCACACAAATGAATATGAAAAGACAAGAGATAATTTGAAATATTGGGGGATCAGGCGGGCAAGTCCAACTCAAGGGGAAGGACTTCCACCCGTGCTCAGGCCTCACCAAGCTTTTATTGGTCTGGGATGCACCCATAGCATAGCCCTTAGGCAGGCGACCCCTGGCAACAGGCAGACTAGCCCATCAGCAAGGATTTACATAATAAATAGGGGAGTAGTTTCAGCTACCACTGTCTGGACAAACAGAGGTAGCGCCTAGCTCAGACCTTTGCTAGGGCTTCAAAGGCACCCAGCCTTGGTGGGGGGGGAAGGAGAGGGGGGTCTCTGTCTACCTTATCAGATAGTGAAGGCAATAAACAGTTTCCCACACAAAGGCCCTGCTAAGACACTAACACCTCTTTCTCTAAGTCAAGGAGTAGACCTCTGGCCTACATTGTGCCACTGGCATACTCAGTCACAACAGCCCTGTTTTAGTGGTGTCATCCGAGCACAACCATTCACACAAAACCTCAAGGGTAGAAATCCCAACTCCCAAACAAACTCCTTCCACATCCTAAGTCTGTGGCAAGGTTGTTTTCCTGGCCAGAAATCCCCATCTCCTTCCCAACACCGATTGCTTTAAAATGTTATTTTAACAAAAAAGAGTTTAAAAGAAAATGGAAATGAAAAAGAGAATTCTCCCAGAATCGCACCGCAGAACACAGCCTTTGTTTCTATCTCCTCCCTTCCTTCCAGTCCACAGTCATAAGTATAGACTTCGCACACTACTAATCGTGGTGGAGGCGGTTTTAGTCGGCATTGTCGTGTGGGGCCCCGAAACAGGACCCTCACTCTGCCCCGCAAACCGATGGCGACCCCAATCAACCCTCGGAGGCGTCACTTGATGCAAACAGCAAGAGGCTTTATTCCAGTGCTGGGGCTCAACTCGAAACTCACGAAACTCACGCAGGAGAGGAGTTGGGCCCCGGGCAAAAAGTCTTTCAGATATTTATAGGCAAAAATCCCACATCAGGGAGGGGCTGCATTCAGGA
>NW_006289395.1:3465112-3470614 GCF_000327345.1 Myotis davidii
CTCCCTTTGTTCCAGTCCCTGGCGTCTCTAGCGGGGGAAGCCTGGGGAGGGGGAGCCTGGGGAGTTGAGATAAAACAGGCGGCTCGGTTTGTGCGGCTTGTAGCACTTTTTTTTCTTTCAGTCGCTGGTACACCATTTTTCAAGTGTTTACACAGTTTTTCTGATTATAGTTTTAATGGCCATAGACTGTTCCATGGAGCAGATGCTCTATGATGCACTTGACATCTATTTCATGAGTCAGAGCTGTTCTTCAAGGAGCATTTCCAGCTCCTCATCTTTGGGAGCCTCGTGTGCACAACGGGGGCCTCAGAAAGGTTCCCTCCTCCGAACCAGTGAGCATTCCCTCTGTCTGCCAGGCCCTCCCACGGGTCCCTTACATTTTTGAACACCTCTGTCTGCAGTTGTGTGTCCCAGGTCTGATAGCCTTCAAAACAAAACTTAAGTTTTTTCACCTCTGTATCACCCACACCTAGCTGAGTACCTGACATTTTCTGCGGCTCAATAAAAGTACAGAAGTAACACTAGTGAACATCATGCCAGGGGTGTGAATGGTGTTCATTGCAAGCATCAGAAACAACCCAACTCTGAGTAAGTTTAGCAGAAAAGGAGCTTAGTGAAATTAAACATGCATCTAACTCATAACCCAACAATTTCATTCCAAGCTATATGCCAACAGGAAATAAAAACATGTTTCCACAAAAAAAACAAGCCAACACTTATACAAGAATGTTCATATCAGTTTTATGTGGAATCACCCAAAACTGGAAGGCAGACCAGGAGGCTGGATAGCAGATTGGCAATATGTTCATACAATAGAATATTACTCAGCCAGAGAAGGGAGCAAGCTGCAGACACACAAAATAACTTGGGTGGATCCCAAAGTTATTGTGCTGAGCAAAGGAAGCCAGAAGAGTTCAGGAACAGGCAAAACTAACCTCTGATGCTAGACATGTTGCCATCATGTGCACTGATAAACAGAGGAAGACCCCAAACATTACTGAGTGTACTCATCTCTGGAATGCAGGAAGCTGCCAGCTAGACCCTTTTAGCTGGATTATGCTAATGTTCCTTTCATTCTAGGGAAATGTGTCAACATATTGATTGGAAAACCCCTGCTGGCTGCAGAGGGCATCCCAGTGAGATCTCATGGAAGGAAAACCACAATTCTAGGTCTGTCTGTGCTGGCAATGATCCTAGGCACCAGGAAGCTGAAGTGGGAGTGAAACAGCACAGGCTGCAACTTGAGATGGCAGCCAGCAGCTGGCAGTGCCCTCTGGTCTTTATAATCCCTATGGAATCCTGTCCTGTGTATCCTGTGGGGTTTGTCATTATGGGGATAATGGGCATGTGGCATAGAGTGGAATGTACGTCAGTGTGTTGAGGTACCCATCAGGGGATCTCTGCGTTCTAATGGGGGTTGGGAAGACAGGGACATGGCTTTGCTGTTGGCTGACTTAATTTCCCCTTGGTCCTCCTCTTTTTCAGTGAGTGTCTCTGCTTGCCTGGTTGAGCCCAGCAGCTGGAAGCATGTGCACAACATGCTTGGGCTGTACCAGGAAGTGGAGGTTTAACAACCCTTTCTTCATAATTCATATATGGACCCCTAACTTCCCTTACCAGAAAGACTTATGTTTGATGAGTCCCCTGTCCCCTGGACTTTAGAGACAAGCAAGATTATCTAATGAATGACCTGTAAAACTCAGGGTGCCTTGCAATGAGCTAGCTAGGACTGGAGTCTTCCCATGAGGAGAGTTTGCACATGATCTCAACTTCCTCCAAAGTCTCCAGGTGCTAGCCAGCTGGCGTTTCCCAGCACCTCCATGAACAGTTGGCCCAGTTAAACTCAGATTTGGTTCCCAAATGTTTATATGCTACCTGCAAAACCACTCTCAAGCTTGCCCTATAAAATGAGAGAGCAAAAGGGAGGTGAGATCCCTTTCTTGGTGCATGACCCCATAGCGCATCCAGCAGGTCTTACACAGGTCTCAGCACTTTTCTGTAAGATGATGAAAGAATGGGTGACTTCTAAAGCTGCTGACCCTTTTGCCCTTGAATCTCAGCATGTACCAAATGATGTTTGCTGGTGTTCACCTAAAACCCTTGCAAATAGTTCTCCCAGCAAGACCGAAAAGTGGGAAATCTCTCCAACATAGGAAGAGATGTAAATTATGGGCGGCCAAAAGAAATGATGGCCATTATTCATTAAATTTCTAATGCTTAGAAGGATTTGGGGAAGGGTCCTGCAGAAAGTCCTGGCCAGTATGTATGTTATTTAATTCCATTCAGCTCAGTAAAACTAAGTCAACTCCAAGCAAGGGTTTTAGAGTTAGAGATACTTGAATTTCAACCCCACATTTCCTCCCACTAGTTGTGAAATCCTGAAAATATTACTGAAATTCTACAATCCCCAGTTTACTCATTTATAAACTAGAGATGATAACATCTACTTCAACCAGGCATGACACAACCTAAACAAAATCATCTGAGCATAGCACTTAGCACAGTAACTAGGGAATGTAAATTCTCAATAAATGACAGTAACTAATTAACATGAACAAGGACAGGAAGAAAAGGGGAAATAGTGAATGCACAGTGCTAGCTCCTGAAGGACTGCCTCAGATCTGTCAGATGTCTCCAGCCAGCTTCCCTCTAGAGAATGGGAGGGGACTGTAATTTACAAACACACACAGCCCGGAAGAGGCTGCCTGTTCCTACCATTGACATCAAGACAGAAATAAATATGATTTTTTAAAAATCAGGGGTAGAGTTTGGCAGCATGGCTCAGTGGTTGAGCGTTGACCTATAAACCAGGAGGTCATGGTTAGATTCCTGGTCAGGGCACATGCCCTGGTTGCAGGCTCAATCGATCCCCAGTGGAAGGCATGTAGGAGGCAACCAATCAATGATTCTCTCTCATCATTGATGTTTCTATCTCTCGCTCCCTCTCTCTTTCTCTCTGAAATAAATCAAGATGTATTTAAAAAATAAAAAGCAATAAAAAAATCAGGGATAGAGAGACAAAACTTCATCTCTTAAATGACTCAATTTAGGTCTCAAACTTCCATCTCCGCTGACAGTAGAAATGGAATCTTACTAATTCAGGGCAATTCATTACATTTAATTTAATTTAGGTAAATGCTCATTTAATTTTAGGGGTTTTCCTCCTCTTGCCTTGTCTTTCTAGACATGCAGGAGATTTCAGTCATGAGTGGAGATAAAGACTGGGGCATGTACACTCCTAGCATGAGCAGAGGCCCATAGAAAGGGTGGCTGCCTAAGCGGGGCAGTTAATGTTCCCAAGCCTGGAACATCTGCCCCTGAGCCTCCAGGACTCACTGCGTCAGCCACTGGACTGTCCTCACTCCACCCCAAGGCCTCTTCTGGTATGTGGACCCCTCTGAAGTAAGGATGCTTTGAACCGTCTGCCTTCTTTTCTGAAACTCAGCTGCTCTTTCTACTTATAGGCAGGATTTAGCTCTTCTTCAAATTCCTCTTTGTAATCTTTTGTTTATAAATAAACTTTGCCCTCTTTCTTCAGGCTTCACCTCATGATCTTTCAACTAAGCTTTCTAGAATTCAAAGCACTTTTTTTCTTTTCAAGCACCTGGTTCTTAAAATAAAAGTCTATGACATTCGAAGTTATTACATTTGCTGTAGATTTACACACAGAAAAATAATTAAAAGTTCAAAAGCCATGAATTTGACTCTTTTGCACACTTTGTTCCATCATTACTCTATGTGCAGCATAGATGAAAACCCTTCCTTTGGTGATGAAGGGATAGGCAGAGGGTAAAAGGAACCAAACAGAATCATACACATTAACATCAAAATATTAGTTACTGTTAATAAAACTACTTTTGCTCACACCTTCAGCCTGTAGCCCAGTACTATCCCAAGGATGGCTCAGAAACTAGCCCCTTGGGAATCCCTACATTCTTTGTGGATGTTCCACCTCAACAAGCCAGGTACCAGATGAGAGTCACAGAGTTTTTTAGGGGGGATCTGAGATGCCCATGATTGGAGGGGATAGTAGGTAGGTGTCCGCCATGTTGTTTCTGAGCTTGGAGAGTGGGCTGAGAATACCTATGATAAGAGTGCAAAATCCCTCATTATCAAGCTGGACAAGAAGATATGGATAAAGGAGTAGGATGTCTTCTGAAACTTAGAAGCCTCTCTGCTATGCTTGACTAATGGTGGGACCTCTTCCTTCTGCGTCTGGCAAGAGTTTGGGAGATAGTCTGCCAGACTCAAAAGAGATTCTCAGATGAGGGGCCGCCTTGGACTCTGACTGTGCTCTTCATTGGAACTTCTCTACCCAGCTTACCTTGCTGAATGCAAGAGAGCCTGCTGCAGAGAGTAGCCCTAGATGGTCAGGTTCTCCAGAGAAACAGAATTGAAATCTATAGAAGAATCATAATCAATAGGAAATTATTGTTTAAAATTTATTATTAGGAATTATAATCACATGTGCAATTATGGGGGCCAACAAGTTCAAAGTCTGCAGAACTGATGTCCCAGTTCAAGGATGAAGGCCATCCAGCTATAGAATCAGGGAGAGCAAATGACCCAGTTTGAAAGTCACGCAGGAGAATTCTTTCACTCAGGGGAGGGTCAGCCTTTTGTTCTATTCACACCTTCAACTGATGGGATGAGGCTCAGCTACCACAGGGAAAGCAATCTGCTTTACTCAGTCTACTGATTTAAACGTTAAACTCATCCCCAAGCCCCTCTCACAGACACACCCAGAATCATGTTTGACCTAATATCGGGGCACCCCTGATCCAGTCAAGTTGACACAGAAATTTAACCACCACAGGCCCTTTATCCCCAGCTATATTGTCAGCCCACACCAGCACTGCTGACTTCTCAGCGACTCCTAACCTTAGGCTGATGCTGTGTCTGGGTCAGGTGAGTGGGTGCAGAGTCCTTATGCCATATGGTGCCTCTATCTGTCAACGTTGCTTCCCCTACTGCCCAGACAGCACCCCATGCTCCACAACCCCAAACTTCTCTTGCAGTCTTCTGGAAACCAGTACACAAATTGGTCAAATCCAACTGAGAAAGCCCTTAGGAAGGAAAATCTCTGAGGATCTGTGACGGAGCCAAGATTTGAAGACAGAGTCTCTGACCCCAGGTCCAGTATCCTTCCTGCTATGTCAGCCTAGAGCTCCCAAGATTTAACACTAGCCCCGTTCCCCAGCCTCAGAGCACCCGAGACAAAAGCCATCTACCGGACCCTCTGCTGGAGGCTCCGCAGCAGTTGCACTTACAGCCTTATAACAAGCAATTGGCAGTTATGTTGGGAGCAATTACCAGAGCTTGGAAACATCAGCTCAGATAAAATTAGATTTGACCTGAGAGATTGTTCCAGACACCAACTCAACAGCCTTTGATGTTCTGAATCCCATCAAACTGCACACAGTTCTCTCTTCCTGGCTTTAAAGTCAGCCAGTCTCTTCATCAGGGAAGTAAAAAAGACCTGTTGTTGTTTAAGTCTTTAGA
>NW_006289395.1:3470642-3513204 GCF_000327345.1 Myotis davidii
TTTCCCTGGAGCTTGTAGTCGGCTGGCAGATGTGGCATCTGCTGGTGGTATCAAATACCACAGCACTTGAGGCAGTGATGCTAGTTGACTTATCACTTTGAAAGGTTGCCCAGAGACATAGAATGTTGAAAAGAACAATAGTACAATTCGTGGGTGAGCACATTGTAAGGGATAAAAATGTTGACTCACTACATTGTATACCTGAAACTAACATAACTGATATAACATTGTATATAAATTATACCAATAAGTAAATAAATGAAAAAAAAAACACAGGAAAACAATAAATAAGAAAAGGATAATACAGCGGTCTCTCTTTACCTTCAGGGGATCTGTTCCAAGACCTCCATTGGATGCCTGAAGGTAAGTGGATGTGGATAGTACCACACTCTAGCTCAGGGGTCCTCAAACTATGGCCCGCGGGCCACATGCAAATACAAATATTGTATTTGTTCCCATTTTGTTTTGTTTTTACTTCAAAATAAGGTATGTGCAGTGTGAACAGGAATTTGTTCATAGTTTCTTTTTAAACTATAGTCCAGCCCTCCAACGGTCTGAGGGACAGTGAACTGGCCCCCTGTTTAAAAAGTTTGAGGACCCCTGCTCTAGGTCCATGATGTTTTTCCCTACCTACATACACTGTTTGGCTTCTCTTTGGCATATTTAAAATGCCAGCATCACCACCCTTGTGTTTTTTAGGGCTATTATCAAGTAAAATAAGGGTGACTTGAAAATAAGCACTGTGGTATCACTACAGTCAATCTGATAACCAAAAGGGTAACCAAGTGACTGATGGGTTAGAAGTGTCTACAGAGAGATATAGACAAAGGGATGATCCATGTCCTGGGTGGGGCACCATGAGATTTCATCCTGCTACTCAGAATGGTGCACAATTTAAAACTTATGAATTGTTTATTTCTGGAATTTTTCATTTAATAGTTTTATACCACAGTTGACCATGGATTACTGAAGCAATAGAAAGTGAAACAGCACATGAGGGGGCCTACTGTAGTTACACCTTGTAGATGGAGGGATTGAGGGCCAGGAGGTCATGTGACTTGCACAAGGGCATATGGGTCAAAATGCCAGAGCCTCTTTTATCCTACTAGGTCTCTAGCTGTTCTCCTCTTTCACACTTTCCTAATGACTTCTCATACCTGGGGAAGACTTTAACTTAGAGCTTTCAAAATTTGAGGAGAGAGAAATTAATTGGCAGAGTCAGGAATGGAACTCAAAGAGTTTGATATCAGAATCTGTTGCCTTTTCTTACTATAAACAGGTAAGAAATGCCTGCAAAAAAAGAAGGTAAGAGGGCAGGAAGTCAGGAAGCAGGAGGGAAGGAGAAAGTTCCCTGAGAATAGGGACACATCTTTCCTATGTACTGCTTTAGCCCCAGCAGCAGCCCTGTGTTTAGCATGGAGCAGGTGCTCAATAAATATTTGGGGAAGAAGGATGGGTGAGAGAAAGAAAGGAAGGAAGGAAGGAAAGGAAATAGTGGGCTGGTACCTGATGGCAATCTTGCTCTGAGATCATAGTTTTTATATTGTCTACTTAAAGGTGGTTTTCCTTTAAGTTCTATTTTTATGTGGTGATGGGGGAGGTAGTTTGTTTTTTTCTTTTCATTTTGAGGTTTTGTTTTGTCCAAGTCAAACAGATTGGGGTTACCAGAAGTCTAACTTCTGGATAAGTGGAGCATTGCGGTTTTTACTGAGTTCTTTTTGTTGAGTAATTGCCCAAGCTCATGTAATTATAGCTGGGTTAGAACTGAGAAAAGAAGTGTGGCCTCCATCAAATTACATGCAGTTCCATTCCAGTCCTCTTCCCTTTTCCGTCCTCCTAGTCTCCCTGTTGCTTTCTGGTCTCTTTTTGCTCCAAGTAAAATCTACCTGGGCTATCTATTATTCCCTCTGGATACAGATTTTCAATCAGGAAATGTTCAATTAGAAAATCTGATTAAAAGAACCAAGATTATATTATGCATTCAAAGAATATCTGTTGTGGTTTTGTGCCACACACTTTGCTCAATGATTCTAAAATGAATGGCACTCAATCCCTGACCTCCCCTACACACAATGAAGAAAAGAAACAAACATGTATACAACTAATATACAGGAAGGCTGAAGCGCCAAGTTGGGGACTAATTTTTCTGGCAAGTATTGGGAATAAAGACTTCCCAGAGAAAATGATATTAGAATTGACTTTGAACTATGAGTGGGATTTTAGTAGGTTCTTTTTTGAAGAGTGGCCAGGTAAGGAGAAATCACTCTGGGCGGAGGTTAAAACCTAATTAACTAGAATAAAATCCAAGTCCTCACCATGGCTTATGTCACCATGGCTTGTTTCCATCATAGGACAGGTGTACATGTTGTTAAAATATTCACCTCCAAGTTCTTTGGGTGGCTGCCTCAGGTCAGCACTTAGGTCTCAGCTCAAATACCTCATATGAGAGGGGTCCTATTAGAGAACCCCTACTTCAGAAAGCAGAGCCCTTTCTGTAATGGTTAAGCAATTTATCCAAGTCACCCAACTAGCAAGTTGCCAAGAATTTAACCTAGGCCTAGAGACCACTGCTCTCCACTGTCTCTCTCACATCCCAAACGGATCCTGTTTATACACTTCAGTGGTTCCCCTCTTTGCACTGAAACATACAGCCCATGAGAGCAGGGGCCCATCTGTCTTGGACATGACTATATTTTTGGCATCCAGCACAGGACTTGGCATCTAAGAGGCACTCAGAAAAATATTTTTTAAATGAATAAATGAGCAAAAGCTTGGGAAAGAGAGTGTGCATCGAGAAAGGAGATTAGGGGTATCCTATGCCTAGATAAAGAAATAGTAAGGAAGCTTATTTAACTGTGACCTCTGAGAATTATGTCCATATTTTTATGCTTTCTCTAGAAGTAGTGACAGAGTTGTTGGAAAGATGGAGCATATAAGAACAGGCACCGAGGTTGGACAGTCAGCAATTAGGGGAAATTAAAGGTTTTAATGGGGGTTGGGTGACCCTTGCGGTATATCCAAAATTGCAACACATAATGACTGCCTCCTAATCAAAGAAGATAATGAGTGTCATTTCATGGAGGTCCCTTCCATAGAGCAGTGATTGCTGAAAAGCCAGGAAGTAACTTCTCACAAGGTCTCTGTGGTGTCAATAACCTAGGAGTCCTCTCCCGCTGACCGAGCCTGGATGGCCATAGCAGATGGTGCTAATGAGCCTGAAATGACTCAAGCTTTTTCTGCACTCTGCTGCCTACCAGAAGCTCACTCTCAGTCACAGGTCAAGGATCCATGCCCAGGGAAGTGGCAGGGCAACGTCACCCACCTGGTAGGCTTTGCAAGACTGTGGAGTTTCCAACACAGTGATGCTGCTTCCGTCCGGAGCTGCTCGGGCGTGGCCCAGACTCGCTGTGCTAATGAGGGGAGGAGCCTGGACAGGCGCTTTGAGATTCTGACTCATGGGCAGTCAGTCTCCCACTGCTCACCCCTCTTCTTTCAGAGCCGCCAAAGGGAAGTCACATGACCTAGTGGTTGATGGGCTCCTAGCTTTCTAGCAAGTAGAGTCTACTTAGTAGACCCTTCAACTAAATAAACAATAACGGTTTGGGTTTAAAAAGTTATAATGTGGCTATCCAAAATTGTAACTACCCTATATTGATTACGTTTTTGTGTGCTAGAGACTTTTCTAAGCCCTTTATAGACATCATCTTATTGAATTCCAGAACAACTCTTTGGTAAGGAAACTTTATTATCCCCATTGCACACATGAGAAACTGAGGGATAAAAAATTTATTAAATTATTCAAGGTCTTATAGGCAGCACGTGGCACAACCTATAGCTGTCGAATTTCAAAGTCGGAGTTCAACAATGTTAATTCCACACAACAATGTTAACTTTCTAAAACAAAACCCCCTATTAATAAGGTAACTATTTTGCCGTATTGACATATCCATGACTTTCAACTCTCCCAATATGCCTTAATCTGGGAGTTGAAGGCACATATCACAGCCTGTGAATGCACCTGTTGTATTTGGGAAGGGTTTCTCAAGGTTGGTTTTTCCTTTTAAAAAAGTAATTATGTGTTCTAACATGGAAACCTCAGTACCTGAAACCAAAGATACAGAGATATCTATTGCTTCCAGCCTTGGAGGAGTTAATTTAAGAAGTGTCAGAAACAAGTTAAATACTGAGGTGTGGTCCATTGACCAGATACATAGAGCATCATTCAATTCAAATGAACGCTGTTAAATCCAACAAAGATATATTCTAATGAGGACCTCTAATTGCACAATTCCTTTGCATTAGGTGATACAAGGAATACAAAGGAGTGTAACAAGGTGTGGTAAGTAGTATTTTATTCATGGAATGAGTAGGGAGTGAACCTAAGATTGGACCAATTCAGCCCCAATTTAACTAAGAATATAGGGTTTTGCTTCTAAACCACATCTTTTCTTTATTTGTCTAAACCACTATCTTCTCCATATTAAAGAGCTTCCAAAAGCCCTGAGGCATCTTGGGAGGACTGGACACATGGCAAGGTGGAGAAGGGTATATGGAGTGTCAGAATGCAGCTGGAAGTCACTCCTAATCAACAGGCAAGGTTCTGGCAGCTCTCCGTGAAATTTACTCGCTGAATGGCAAAGATAAAAATTCTAACAGCTCCTGGCAGGCTTACAGGATGTTCAGTTCTCACTTGAATGAGAAGTGAAGACCTTCAGGTGGTGACTCAACTCTCCCATGTCACTCTGTACTGGGGACAGATGGAGCTCACTTGGGCATAGGATGGACAGTCCCTTATTCGGGGCTCAGCTCCTATCTGTTTGATCCCAACCCATGGTATCTTTATCTAGTCTGGGGGTGGGAAAAACTGTTTTGAATGTTCTTCTAAATCTATTGGTATTGTCTCCTGAACCCTGGCTTTTGAAATCTAAATGTCAAAAGTTAAGGTCTGTTTTGCTTCTGCTTTGACAATCCTCCCTTTAGGTCAGTGGTTCCCAAACTTATTTGGCCTACCGCTCCCTTTCCAGAAAAAATATTACTCAGCGCCCCCTGGAAACTAATTTTTTAAAAAAATTTTAATAGCAATTAAACAGAAAGATATATGTATTAATGCTTCTACTTTTTTCTTTTTCTTTTTTTTTTAAAATATATTTTATTGATCAATATAGTAAAGAAAGGTGTAAATTAGAAACATTGAAGTTTGAAATTATGAAACTATTTATTGAACTCAGAATAGAAAGGTAATACAAAAATGTTAAAACAAATGCACCTGTGGCCATCACCGCCCCCCTGGATCGCTGCAGCGCCCACCCGGGGGCGATAGCGCCCACTTTGGGAATCACTGCTTTAGGTAAAGGGTACCCTGAGTCTTGGTGCCTGGGCTGGAAGGAAATGCTTCTATGTGTCTGCAATTATCTTCCTAATATTTCCCTTCTTTATTACTCCCAGTCACGGGCACAGTCTATTCACCACAGGCCTCCCCCAGAAGGGACTGTCTCATAAGCCTAAAGCATGGAGAGACAGAGTGTGTGCTTCTGGCCAGCAGGTCCTAATGGCGGGAGAGAAGGGCCTTAGCTAAGCAGGCTGGGTTTCTTCCAGGCTCACTAGTCAGATAGTTACTCCCTTCCTCTTCCAATGAAGACTGAGAGAGTAGAGAGAAACTATGATGTGTGTTTCCTCTACTTTCCACCCCTGTGCAATAGAGTAGTACTTCACTCTTCTGTGGCACCATGAACAGGCACCTGCCCCCTCCTCCATGTCCAGCATAATTCCCAGGGTTTGTAATGTATCTAAGAAGGTTGTGTCCTGGCCAGAAATCGAACCTGCAACCTTTTGGTTTACCAAAATGCAACATTCCCTGGATGGATAGTAGGTGTTCAGTAAGGGCGTTCTAATTGATTAGTTGATCTATTGATTAGGAGGCCTGGGGAAGAGTTGTGGCTGAAATCCCTGATTGGAGCGAATATGGGAGGCAACCAAATGACGTTTCTCTCTCAAATTGATTTTTTTCCTCTCTCTCTTACTCTCTCTCTCTCTCTCTCTCACGTCCTCCTTTCCTTTCTCTCTAAAATCAATAAAAACATGTCCTCAGGTGAGTATTAAACTGGAAAAAGAAAAGACATGTAGTAGAATGTTCATCATGCACTGTTTATAACAGGAAACTTACCAATGCCCAACAACAGCAGAACAAACAGTGGTGCATTCACGCGATAGATTATCATATGGCAGCAATTTTCAACTGGTGTGCTGCAAGCATTTGTAAAACATGCAATACCTGACTATTTAATCAGGAGCACTGATCTCATTTCCCCTTAGATTCTCAAGTAAAAAAATGGCAACAGCCAACACAATAGCTGTCTGGTGTGAATGAACAAAAATTACATTTTTTTGTCAGATCAGCAAATAATATATTTTTGGTGTACTGCAGAATTTTAGTAGTAAGTTTTAGTAATTAGTTTACTGTGGGTTGAAAATCGCTGCCATGCAGCAATAAGAATGCATGAAGTGCAAGTATTGGCAACAATATAAGTGGGTCTCAAAAACGTAATGTTGTGTGGAAGCCAGACCAAATATATATACTTTTATTTATATAAAAGTCAAAAACAGGCAAAACTAATCTAAGGTATCAGAAAGCAGGAAAGTGGGGCACAAGCTGATTTCTGGGCACTGGTGATATCTGTTTCTTGATTCAGGTGCTGGTTGCATGGCTGTGTGCAATTTGTGGAAATGAATTAACTTGCATAGTTGTGTGATTTTCAGAATATATATTATACTTTAATTAAAAGTGCACACGCACCCCCCTCCCACCCCCCCAACGACGCACTCACACACAGAGACACAAGCACAGGCACATATGAAAGCTTCATTCTCCCTGCCTCTCAAAAGACTAAAGGGCTTCTGGGTAGCAGGTCCTGAACAATCTCTACCTTCCTCAATGAAATAACTTTTAAAATATCAAATAATAATAATAAATAGAGAGAAAAAGAAGAAGAAAAAAGGGCGCTTGCCGTATTCCGGGTTTGTCAGTCAAACCTGTGCCCGCACCCCGGGAGTTGCCATGTGCCTCAAAGATGCTACCATAAGGTTGAGAGCAGTCTTGACAGATCACCTGTGTGATGCCATGGGCGAGCTAGTCCACTTGAAAATAGAAACGCATTTCTTCCTTCGGCAATATCTTTACTTTAGATTAGAAACTCAAGATTTGCATTTAAGGGAGCACTGAGCTCTGGCTCTAGCTCCAGCATGGGGAGCTAGAAGGTCCATCCCTTCCTCTCATCACTAATCTCGTACAATCTAAAAGGAGCTTGGACGTATTTCTTTATTCCCTTTTGTTTCTAAAGCAGGAAGCCATTTGTCTATGTTCAGACGGATCCTGCAGCCTGTGGGGAAATTTGGCTCTACAGTGCTTCTTCAGAAAGTACCTTCATTCTTGGAAAGGTATTTTTCTGGGAAATAGGTTTTGTCCGTGCCATACTGTCCACCTCACAATTCTTGAAGTTTGTTGATCCTTTAAAAAGATACTTGGTATTATTTTTCTATGCCATTTGTTAGTAACATTTAAACTATTTACACACTTGGCACATTACACCAGAATTACTAAATAAAAATTTCTATTTTTCACTACCAAAAAGAAATCTCTAAAAAGCAATATGTTGATATTTTCATTGTCCAGAAACTTGGAATTTTTCTGACTAATTTAAAACTTATGTTGACATTGATATCTATAATGTATAAAGTGCTTCTACAAACAAGTAAGAAAATAGAAATAGACCAAAAGAAAATGGGAAAAAGGTAACAACAGCAAATTACTGAATTAGTGAAAATGACTGTAAGCATAAAAAGATATGGAACCTCACCAGTCGTGAAATAAACGCAAATTAAAATAATACATTACCAGTCCCCTCCTTACCCAAGATTTCACCTTCCAAGGTTTCAGTTACTGGTGGTTAACCATAGTCTGAAAATAGTACATGGAAAATTTCAGAAATAAGCAATTTATAAGTTTTACAGTGTGTGCCATTCTGAGTGGTGTGATGGACTCTCACTCTGCCCACTACATCCGGCCAGTGCTGGTGCCGTGTCTCCACACAGTGTGTGCTCTCGTCTGTTAGTCACTCAGCAGCCCTCCTGGTTATCAGACCAACCGTCACGCGACCACAGTGCTTGTGTTCCATTCACCCTTATTTCACTTCATCCTTGCCCCAAAGTACATGAGTAGTGATGCTGGCAATTCAGATCTACCAAAGAGAAGCCATAAAGTGTTTCCTTTGGGTGAAAAGATGAAAGTTCTCAATTAGTAAGGAAAGAAAGAAAAATTGTATGCTGAGGTTGCTGAGATCTATGGTAAGAATGCATCTTCTATCTGTGAAATGTTGAAGAAAAATGAAATTTGTGCTAGTTTTGCTGTCATACCTCAAACTACAAATTTACAGCACAGTGTGTGTTAAGTGCTTAGTGAAGATGGAAAAAGCATTACATTTGTGGGTGGAAGACATGAACAGAAAGCGTGTTTTGATCAATGGCAGCGTGCTGCACCAGAAAGCACTGAGCCTCTACAAAGACTTCAGCACGGGACCCCCTGGAATGAATGACCCCATGCCATTTATTTAGTGCAGGTAACGGATGGTCACACACATTCAGGAATAAGTTTGGCCTTTTATCATCTCGCATCATCACAAGAAGAGAGAAGTTGAGTATTACAATAAGGTCTTTTGAAAGAGAGGCAGAAGACAACATTCACATAACTGTTATTAGAGCATATTATTATAATTTTTCTGTTTTATTATTAGTTATTGTTAATCTCTTACTGTGCCCAATTTATAAATTAAACTATCATATATATGCATGTATAGGAAAAAACAGAGTATATATAGGGTTTGGTATTATTCATAGTTTCAGGCATCCACTGGGGGTCTTGGCACACATCCCTCCCAGATAAGGAAGGCCACTGTGCTAAGATTCTTCAGTTATCAGATTTTCAAATATTAACAATATCCAATATTATCCAAACAAGCATTTTCATACATTGCTAGTGAGAGTGGGACTGGACATCCTCTCTGAAGGTAATATATTTGAAGGCTTAAAATGCAAATTTTCAACGTTTTAAAATTCTGAGCCTATTGAACCTATTGTTCCTACAGGGATACATCTGCAAGCATGAAAAGACACGGTTAAAAGCATATTCCTTGTTTTGTCATAGAAAAATGGAAAGAAACCTAAAAACCAAACAATTGGAGACTTTTAAAAATAAATAATAGTATTGCTATATCAGGTTGATAAATGTACAAAAGAATACAGGATAAAAGAATATATACTGTAATCTAATCTTTAAAAAAGGTTTAATTATATAAATATGCTTAGAAAAAATTCTGGAAGGGTAGACAGAAAGCTCTTCTCAGTGGTCATTTTTGTGGAGAATAAAGGCAAGAGACTTCACTTTTTACTTTATATATTTTTGTTTTGTTTAGATTTTTACAATGTGTTTATAAAACTGCTACAATTAGGAAAGGCCGATAAGATTTTTTTTAATACCACAGGATATACACCAAATGCCAACCAATGTTATATTTAAATGTTGGGAATTTGGATGATTTTAAAATTCACTTCATTACATTTTTGTACTTTCCAAAATTGTCCTCAATGAGTATCTTACTCCTTTTCATATCAGAAAAAAGGTGGAATTTTAAATAATATGTATATACAATTTAAACTATAGCATATGATCAAAATCGCATCCAAAGTGTGGACAGCATAAAGCTTCAAGGACATACATCTACTAGTAAAAGTTAATGGTGATTAAATGGGCCGCTGGACTATAGGAGATGTTTTTCTTCCCTCATTTACAATCAACAGCTGGGCAATGTGAAGATTAATGGTTGGAATGACAGTAAGTTTATCATTATTGTAATTGATGTGCTCATTAGTACCTAAGTTCTCTTTCCCCTGGTTTCCTACATGCTTGTTAATTCCACACAACAATGTTAATTATGGTGATAAAACACTACAATAAGTGGTTAAAGTGAATCCAGTGATACCATGGAGACACGAGCTCATGGATCTGAAAGGGGTCTTTACAGTTCATTCTGTCCTTCCTCCTACCTTAAGACAAGTAGATGTCTAAATCACTCCACACATGGAGTTATCAGCTTTTCCTAAAGATTCCCAAGAAAATGGACCATGTGGATACTGACATTCCTACAGCTGCCTACAAAGAAGTCAATCCCACAACTGGTCAAGTAATCCACCACAGTGTGCTTTTCTTCTCTTTTATAAACAGAGCTGACCAATGGTGGTGGGTCAGGACTTTCTAAGACAAAACCCCAAATTTTAAAGCTTACCTTTGGAAGGAAATACCTAGAGCAGTGGTTCTCAACCTTCTGGCCCTTTAAATACAGTTCCTCATGTTGTGACCCAACCATAAAATTATTTTCGTTGCTACTTCATAACTGTAATGTTGCTACTGTTATGAATCGTCATGTAAATATCTGATATGCAGAATGGTCTTAGGCGACCCCTGTGAAAGGCTCGTTCGACTGCCAAAGGGGTCGCGGCCCACAGGTTGAGAACCACTGACCTAGAGTGAAGAGGGGCAGCTCCAAGTTCCCGGCCCTCAGGCCCCTTATCTTTCAAGTATCTCTCACTGACACCACCACCATCATGCTGGTCTTCAAAAAACACTGTTTCTTTACTAATGGCCCAAGAAGAGATAAACACCTATATTTTTAGCCCTTTAATAGAGTCAAATTTTCAAAAATTATTTTCAAAATAGTGTAGCCATATAAGCTATGAACAGAGCAAAGGCTAAATGTTAACAATGGTTATAGCTATGATCAGACTATATATTACTATTTTGACTCATTCTTTTTTCTAGTTTTAAAAAATTAGGCATATACATTTTTACTGTGCAGTGAATCTCTTACTATGTATACACAAGTCTTTTTTCATCTTAGGAAGATTTTTTTCTACTATACCTTTGATTATTGTTTCTAGTTCATTGTTTCCTTTTCTACTTGAAGAACAATAATTATCTGTATGCTGATTTACATTCTATGTTTTTGGCATCTATTATTTTGCTAATTGGAGATTTTCTCTATTGGGGGAACCTCCAATTTGCTCCCTGTGTTACTTATATGATTAATTTCTGCAGGATTAGTTCTATTATTTTTTCCAACCGCTGTTAAAATAGTAGCATCATTGCTGTATTTTTCCATCTCCTTTTTTCACTTACCCTGCTGTCTTTTCATTTAGCTTATTCTCGCCTTGTGGATATTTTTATTATGTATCAGAGAAACAGTGACTTGTACTTTATTTCCTAATAATTTGTCCTTGATTCTAAAATAGACCATTTTTTCAGATAAAGGTTCTTACTTGCCTTTGGCTGGATATTACCGTCTGCTTCCTCAGGAGCATTTTTCACAAATGGGTACTAAGATTTCTACTGACGCCTCGATGCTTCATTCATTCTGTCCACCTGCGGATGATTGAAGCCCCTGCCCAGGCCTGGGCTACAGCACAAGTTAACACACAGTCACTAATCCAACCTTCATTGGATGAAACCAGCCGGTGGGAGCAGAGCCTGGCGTTGCACAAAGAGAGCCACAGGAAAAGCCCTGGGGAGGGGAGTGGTTCGGAAAGGGAGAAGGGAGTGCATTTTAAGCAAACTTGGTCTTCTTTTCGAGTTAGCCCTGGACTATCGGGAAGAGTCTATGAGCTTTGAATAAGGGTGAGGAGTAAAAAAAGAGGCTCCTGTAGTCAAATACCTCTAGCAAACAGGATTCAAAAAACTTTCAGAGGGTTTATTGTGCCCATACCCACACACTCAAATATGCAAAGCGCATTGTGAATTTCTTTCTAGGCAGTGGCTAAACTTTTCCTATTGTCACTCCCTCCCTTTCTCTACATGTACAGGTAAGGTAAGGGGTTAGTGGGGGCAAGCTCGTTACCACATGCCAACTTCCCTAGGCTCCCTAGAGAAACCTGGACCAGTTGTGCATAGCAGCACAATGTGAGACACGATGTTTCCTGCCCTCTGTGCCGATGGATGAGGATTAGGGAAGAAACACACCCCATAGCAAAGTCAATAGCAAGAAGCTCAGTTACAAACAAGGTGCTGAGTCCCTTTTCCTTTTCCCTTCAATCCGCAGTACAGCCTAGATTTAAGAAAAGTGTTTCACGGAGGAGTCTGAGGAAGTCGGAGCACACATATTCTCTTGATCTAGTATGGCTCATGGGTTCTCATAAAATTCAAACAGCACCAGCCTAGAAGGGAATAAGGAGCTCGTTAACGCCAACACCCTTGATGTACACGTGGAGACACTGTAGGCAAAGCAGCTTGTTAGAGGTACCTAACATCGCAGTGCTGTGCTGGAACCCTGATCTCCAGTGCTCCTTTCACTACACCACAATGACTGGCATATAAGTTTGAAAACTATGAGTGTGTAATTAAAGACCAAATTTTCACTTAAAGTTAAATTTGTATTCTAAGCACTTTCCTCATTATTCTAAAGCAATCATAAATTTTAAAATTTTCTCACTTTCCCATTTTAGCAGATGAAAAATAAATTATTTTATTCATTCATCCACTCATTCATTTGTTCATTCATTCAGCATGTGTTTACTGAGCATCTATACAGTATATCAGGCTTAGAGCAAAAATTTGACATCACCTCAGCTTATATTTTAATGAGGGAGCCAGATGTCATCAAAATAATCACATAAACAAATATTACCAGGTTGATTCTGATAAAGTGTGCACATTACTAGACACATGTAGACATATAGAAAGTTACAAAGTGATTATGACTAGAATAAGCAAAATTTTTTAGTTGTTGTTAATCGTCACCCAAGGATATTTTTCCATGGATTTTTAGAAAGTGAAAAGAAGGGCAAGAGACTGAGAGAGACCCATTAATTGGTTGCCTCCCACATATACCCCAACCAGGGCCATGCCCTTGACTGGAATCAAACCTGGGATCCTTCAGTCTTCAGGCCAATGCTCTATCCACTGAGCAAAACCGGCCAGGGCTAGAATAAGAAAAATGAATACTGAACCATAAATATAAAGAGTTCAAGAGGCCCCAAAATAGGAATGTTTTTATGACCCAGGAATCCCATTTGCTGGACAGATAGAGACAGAAATTAAAATACAGACATTATTAGCCTCATGTCTTTGAAAGGGGTCTGGGGAGACCCAATCCATATTGATGGTTCCACACTAATTTCCTATTTGGTAAACCCAAGCGACTCACCTCTAACAGCACAGCTTCCAGACCAAGCAATAAATAACGCACTTATAATTGTGAATCTGTGTTGAATTGCACCACTGGGCACACATACATGGAATCTCAAGAAGCACAGTCTGACAGTCTATATATAATGCTTGCAGGAAACACACCTTGGTGGGCTGTGTGCATGGAGGAGAATGTGGAGCAAGAGAGCAGAAGCAGTTGCTGGGCAGCGCTAGGAGAGTGAAGTTTCTGGCACGCCTAGGGAAGGTCTTCCTTTTGTTACCAGTGGGGAGAGGTCCTAGTCCCCATGGGTTGCCCCTGTGAGTGGAATTCTTGAGATATCCCATGAAAAATAATTTTCTGGGACTCACACTGGAGAATGAGTGATTTTTATTTTTGTGGAATTACATCCCTGTGTTCCCAAGATCTCATTTCCCTTAGTCCCACCAGAAAAGAAGCATAGCTGTGGGTTCAGTGGGTCCAGAATCAGAGTCAGTGTCCAGTTACTGTTCCATGTTGGAGCAGTGTCAGTCCAGCATCAGGCTAGCTCAGCTTATGTTCCCTGCTGCAGTTCCTCAGTCCATTGCATGTGGGGTCCATAGCATTGCATGGCTATGGAGGAAACATAGGCAAATGCAAGGAAGCAAGAACAAGAGAGCCCCACCAGCCAAGAATCACAAGCCACAAGAGCAATGAGAGAACCAAGAGTGTGAACTCCTTTGTTGCCATGGTCGGCAAACTGCGGCTCGCGAGCCACATGCGGCTCTTTGGTCCCTTGAGTGTGGCTCTTCCTAAGCCTTAGGAGGACCCTAATTAAGTTAATAACAATGTACCTAACTATATAGTTTAAGTTTAAAAAATTTGGCTCTCAAAAGAAATTTCAGTCGTAGCAAGTAAGTACCTTCCCTAGTCACCCCAACTTCATTGTGCATGTGTCTATCTCCTGTTTTTTGGATCCCTTCCCCCGGTGATCCTACAGGGAATGGGCCAGGAGTTTGCTGGGGAGTGTGAAGTTACAGCTTCCTGGTGAAGCGGCCCAAATGGCCATGCCTATAATGTCTGGTCTTCCCTTTGCTCCTTTCCTATTAATAACTAACTGATTACAATGGTATTACTGTGTTCTCCGCTTCTGACTACTTGTCGATTGGTTAGAGTACACTTTCAAGGTCTCACCAGGTTGTGAAATAAAGAACAAACTGAGGCTTGAAGGGAGATCATGCAGCCTTCCCTCCACTGGCTCTTTCACTTCGCACTGTGAGACATGGCTCAAGTTCTTCATCTATATGGAGCCCCAATGTCCTTCCTTTTTAAAAGCCTCTACTTGAAAATTAAATGAGATTACAAATGTTAAGCCTGACACATAGGGAGAGTACAACAAACATTACTCTCTCTTTCCACCCTCCCCCTGCTTCCTAAATTAAATTGCTCCCTAACTTGGTCATTAAATGCCAGACCTGAATTTATTTGAGTCCCAATTTCATTACCTGAAAAATAAAAATGTAGGGTATGAAATTATTGTTGGGTCCCTTTTAATTCAAGCATTTTTTATTCTATCATCATCATAAATGTACCACACAGAGAAGAAACAGCAGAAGCTAAGATTTCTGTGACTTTGGTCTGTAGGGGTGAGTTTCATGAGGCTCCCCAGCATCAATCATGACCTATGTATGATGTATGCAAAGACAAGCACACTAAATGCCTAGGAGAAGGCCAACATCACAGTGTGCATGCCTGCCAACAATTCACAAGCTATTGGAGGTGCTCCGCTGGAAACCAGCCTTTCATTTGCAGCAGCAAAGTTGCTATTTGCAATGATGTCAGTAACTGACAGTTGGGAATCAGTGGCTCCTGGCATGAGCCATCACCAAACAACCAATTTTCACCTTGCAAGTCAGAATGACCCCTCCAGCGCTCTGTGCCACATGGGAAGGGAGGCGTGGGTCTCTGTTGGGACAAGTTTGGGCAGGGAGTCCATAGGGCCTTCAGATGGCTGTTTCTGGCTTGCAGTTCTTGCCACTTACAAACTCTTCACACCGTAAACACATCGATTTCTTGTTCTGAGAGCTCTCTAGAGCCGGCTGTCTTTCATAGAGTCAGAAAGACGAGGGAGGAAGGCAGGCAATGAGAAAAAAGAAAAACAGGAAGATGTAGCTGCTTGAAGCAACAAACAGAACATCAGATGTCCCCAGGAGGTCTGGGTATTCTGCTCACATCTGCCACAAGCCAGCTGTGTGACCACCACAGTCACTTCCTCTATGTGGGTGCAGTTTACACAGGTGGGAAGGGTTAAGATTAGATGAGGCAGTCTTGATTCAGCTTCCGTCTCTAATGTCCAATTATTCTAAACTGGGAAGAAAAGGAAGAAAGGGGGAAAGGGAAGAAGAGAAGAAGGTGCAAAGTAGGTGGGCGAGACTTCTCAAAAAAGGAGGGGAAGAAAGATGAGGAGTGCTGCCACAATAAACAGGAAAACAACACGGAACCGCATTCCTTATGGAGCTCTAAGTGATCTCTACAGTAATCTTGATTACAATCATTATTGTAAACAACTGAAGTCCTAATTAACTTCCAAAGGGCAGCATCCTACAGATGATTCAGGAATGCTCTCTCTGGGATGCCTCACTCTCTGGAATCCAAGAAGATCCCTCCTCTGTGAGTTCACAGCTCTGGGGTGCCAGAGGGAGCATGGGATAAGCTCTTAGGATATGAGTCTGGCCAACTGGCATAGCATTGCCCAGGGCATCCCGATGAGCATCGGGCCCTGCAGAGACTGGTTCTGAGCATGCACCACCAGCACCAGCATCTCAATCACTCTGCACCATTGGAAAAACAAATCACAGTACCAGCTTGAAACTAGTTCTGTTCCCTTAAAGCAGATCAGTGAGTAATACAGTCCTTGAATCATTTTATAGACAGCACTACGCATGTGCCAGCTCTGTCCACCAGTTTCACCCAGAACCAAAGTCTCACCCTCCTCACAGAACCAAAGGATCGGGCTTTAGCGAATCTTGAACACTGTAACCCTTTAAGGAGTGAAGGGTCTGTTGCCCAAGAAGATTTGGTGCTGACGTCACTTGGCCAAGCACCAAGGTCGTCCAATGAAAACTTGCCCCAGCGGCACTTACACGCACCTGTTCCACCAACCCATAAAACCCTGCCCTGAACTTGGGAGTTTGAGTTTTGAGCAATGGTTTCCCATTCTCCCTGCGTTCTCCTAGCAATCAAGCAACTCTACTTTCTTCACTGCAATTCTTGGCATTTAGTGTTTGGTTCTGCTGTGCAGGGGGTGGATGAACTCTCTTTCCACTAGGGATTCCCAGCCACTTCCTTACGCCTGTTGGACTATAGGCTAAAGCCTTCTTGTCCATAGAAAAGCCACTTGTGACTGTCCTGGCTATCTTGCTCTGTTATCATTCTCACCTACCTTTGCTTGAGCTCTCTTAACAGCCATTATTAGTTAGTTCAGCTCCTGTCTGGCCTGGACCCTAGGGTGTATGCTGGCCTCCAAGCTATTATTTCCCTCTGTTTACTTGTCTTATAAATAACTTGCTCTGCACCCCTCCCGCTCTGATCTGCAGAACTCTTTGGGTCTCAATCTGAGTCCTCTATTAACCTGTTTCAGGAATAGTTTGTGCACGGCCCAGAACACTCTACCTCTAGCAGACTGTGAGGAATCCACTCTAGGTTTTCACTTCAGGACTCTTCTACTATATTCAGATTATCTTTAAAAGACCAAGAATGGTGGTGGTGAAACCGGACAACCAATGGGTCTGGGCTGCCAGTCATGACTTGAGCCAATTAAGCAGAGACAGGGTTGAATCACATATGAGCGTTTATTCCAATACTGCCAGCAGTAAGGGAGAATGGCAGGTCATGCATGAAAATCTGCTCTCTACTCCCTCCCCATAAGCCAGCTGTATATATGGGGTAGAAGGACAAAGATGTCATGGTGAAGTAGGCAAAAGGAATAAGAATGGGTAAAATGGTTACAGATTATAGGCAATGCAGACTGGGGGTTGCAAAGGTGAGCGCCTCTGGACTCCATTGTTTCGGCAACAAGGTTATTAATCTTTCCATGATAATAGACATTACTCAGATGAGAATGGACCGAATTCCATAGTTAACTTCCAGATCCTGGGGAGTACAATTGCCCACCAGATCAGAATATACTTTCTTTAATCAGAACAAAACAATCATGGTTAGCAGGATATGGTTAATATTTCTTTTAACTATAGCTAGTTTCTACCATTCTATTTATGCCCCTAACAGTGGTGGAAGGTAGAGTATATAATTGTGGGGTAGGAAAATAATTTTATTCTATACCTTTAGGTTCTTGGCTGAGAGCCCCCCCCCCCCACACACACACCCATAATTAACAGGAGAAAATAACAGATTAACAGAAGAAAAACATACAAGTTCAGTAACATGGATACCTCCTGTATACATAGGAGAGACCTAGGAAAACTGAGTAACTCTCCAAAGTGGCCTAAGCCATCACCTTAAACATCAGCTCCATCTAAAGACAAAAGAAGATGGTGGGCTGTTGGGGGGCCAGTGGTGGTTAAGGGAGGTGACTAGGAAAAGCACAGTAAACAAGGGCAAGTTTATTAGGCAGATTTAGGTCTTTGACTTCTCCATTGAATAGAGTTTGTGGAGACTGAGTCACCCTTCTCTTCCTGGTACAGAGAAAGACACCGTTACAAATGGAGATTTCCCTTATAAATGGAAATGTCTTCCACGCAGCTTTCAAAGGTTTTTATAACTGGTCAAATAATTGAAGTGGCATAAGGCAAATTAACAGGAGAAAATCAAGTTTTAACATGTACAAGTGGGGAATTTATAGAAGCATGAAAATCCCAAAGACTGGAAGGCAAAATGAAGTATTTGTGCCACTTGGACTAAGGAAAAGCAGGTATGGATCTGGGACTTGAAAGGGAAGTGGGTGATTTATAGGGAGATGAAAAGACTTAAATTTTACTAAACAAATGTTTGTTGGGTCATCTAGCAACAGTGGATCACAGAGAAGACTTAGATCATAACGACCTTACCCGGTCCCTCCCTGTCTACCTCACCTACATCATTTTATACTATGGTCATATATGGTGATAGTTCCCTACCTGGAGCAGACCTTCTATCTTAAAAAATTTTGGACAGTTTTAGGGAAGGACAAAGGTTATTCCTGATGAAAGGACAGAACAGGACTGATAGCTGTGTCCCTAACCCCTCTTCCAAGAAAAAGCTGCAGAATGTATGAGTTACTCAGCCTGCCCTTATCTTGGCCAATGGGAAAGTAGGGAAACTAGCCCAAGGCCAAAAGTATGCTAGCCACACCCCCACCCCCACTTTGTGTAACCAGACCCTAGCTGCACCCTGCCCTTGCGTCACTAGCCCCTGGCCCTCACTCAACCAACCGGAATTGGCCTAATCAGTGGTCAGAGTGTGCCCCCCCAAGCCCTATAAATTCTTTGTTCTCATGGGACTCCGGGCTCTCTCGCACCCTATCGCTGCGTCCGTAGGGGAGGCAGAGGGACCAAGCCCCAGGCTTGAATAAAGACTCTATGCTTTTGCACCAGAGGGGGACACCTAGCCAGCCAGATCAGCCGAATCAACCCTGGCGATCAATGGGGGGACAGATGTCGCAGCCAGATCGCCCTCACATCCGACTCTATGCTTTTGTATCAGACTCGGCGCTCCCTGGTGATGTCCTTTGGGGGATCTTTAAATCAGGGCATAACACCTGAGTCTTTGTTTATTAAAGAAAAAAAAAAAGAATTCTCACCCTGGCAGGCTTGCTCTTTTGGAGCATTGTCCTGTACACCAGAAGTTTGTGTGTTCAATTCCTAGTCAGGGTACATACCTATGTTGCAGGTTTAATCCCTGATCAGGACCCATATGGGAGGCAACTGATTAATGTTTCTCTCTCTCCCTCTCTTTCTCTTTCTCTCTCTCTAAAAAGTCAATAAACATATCCTCCAGTGAGGATTTACAAAAATGCTTAAAATAAATAAATGAAAGAATCCTCATGCCAGAGAGACACATTTGAGGTGGCAAATTTAGCTTCCCTGCAGTGTCTTGATATAATTTGAAGAACAGGGGGTGGATATGAATCACAGAAAAAAAAATGAGCAAGAAAAACCAGTATTAACTCAAAAGCTAAGGTGGCTGTTGGGGTTGTAACCTTTAAAAAATGCCACCTGGAGGTGTTGTAAAGCAGCCCCAATAATTACAAAAAGCACAAGTACACTCCAAAAAAAGTCCATGATATTGGAAAGTGATTTATAATTCATAATTTAGGACTAAGAAAATGCTTGCAATTTCATTAGGCAGATAGTAACAACAATTGCAGAAGTAAAGGCATAAAATTTGGTTTAGGTTTTTTTCATTCTGCAATATTTTTCCAATATTATTTTAAAGTTTATATGTAAATACAGCCATTTTCAATCTCTCTATTTGGTGATATTAATAGATCATTTTTATAGCTTCCAGAGCCCTGGCATTTTGGCTTATTGTATCTCTAGGTTTCCATTCTGGGGGAGAGTGCAACAGTGAACTGGTTTGTGCATGTCAATTGCATAGGGCAGCTGCTGGGATACTGTAAAGGGGCCCTAAGTAGAGTTCTCAGTGAGGTTGTGCATCTCAGCATCAGAAACACCTGAAATGTTTGTTGAAACTACACTTTCCCAGGGCACCCAGCCTTGGACTGAGACCCAGAAATCAGAATCTCGGAGTGAGACCCAAGAATCAGGTTTTGAATAAGAATCCGTGGCTGCAAGACCAATTCCAGCATGACAGCAGGGCTGCCTCTGGGAATGGCTGAAGGCATTTCCCCAAACCTGAATAGGATACATTAAACTGATTGCTGCTGCCAGGCAGCTAAAAGGCATCTTAATCTACACGTTATTGCCTCCTACTGGCCAAACACCTGAACAGCCTTAGGCTAATCCCCCCATTCCGACAATGGACTCTGTACCGAACCCTGACTTTGAAGTGTATATCTCTGCCTTGACGCAGGACAAATTGTGTTAATAAAAAGCATGGGATTCTGGGAACAGAGAGAACCCAAGACCTTAGACTAAAGATCTTAGAACTTAGCTCCTTTAACGAAGCTCCTCTGACCCCCAAAGCCTTTCAAAATTATATCTCTTCTCCAGACTCTTTATTAGTCTCTGGATTCCTATTTAACATCTATGCACAGCCTTCTCCAGATTCCTGAACTTTTCTTGATGCTGGGACAAGAACCCCGGCACGTGGCAACCTGTTTTCCAAAGATAGCTGCAACAAAATAGTTCCCAGCCCACATCTTCCGGAATATCCTCTTGCCTACCTACCATCAAGCTGTGGGGTCTGTGTTTCCCTCCCTCATTCAATCTGGATGGGATTATGACTGCTTTGAACTATAGAGTATGGTGGGAGTGGCACTGTGACTTCCAAAACTGGGTCATAAAAGGTGTTGCAGTTTGTGGCTTGTTCTCTGGGGCATTCACACTTGGGAGTCCTGAATCACTGTTTCAGACCAACTCTGGTGAGGCTGCCATGCTGTGCGGAAGCCAAGCTGCCTGGACAAGCTCATGCAGGGTTTCTGGTGGACAGTCCCACTCTTCAAGTCATGCTAGGTAAGACATTTGAGGGAAGAATGATGCAGATAATTGTGCCTAGAAGGTAACCCTTCCAAATGCAATGCTATCTAGAGGAGAGGTGATAATACATGAGTTGTAATTAACATTAGAATCAGTTTTAATGTCAAGATTGATCATTGCTTATTTACTCACTTATTCAAGGAAGTATTTATTGATTGTCTGCTATTGTCAGATTGTTTTAAAATTCAGAGATAACAGCAAAGACCAAGAAAAATCCCCCAGTGTAATGGAGCATACATTTCAAGGGTGGCAGGGCAGGGTGTAGCTGCGTGGTGGAGTAGATAGATAGAACAACTAAGCAAATATATTAACAAGATAACTTAAGGATAATGTTAAGGATATGTTAAATGTTGTGAAGACAGTAATACAAGGTGATGTGATAGACACTATTTTGTTTATTCCTATATTTTAAATAATTATTTCTCAAGTACAGTTGATGTCTTGTAGAAAGCATATGTAAGGGTCTTATTTTCTTATCCATTAAGACACCCTATGTATTTTGATTGGAGGAGCATTTAATCCATTTGTACTTAAAGTAATTATTGATAGATATATGCTTACTGCCATTTTATTTCTTCTTTTTCTTCTTCTTTTCCTTCTTCTTCATAAAGGCCTTTTAACATTTCTTATAATACTGGTTTGGTGGTGATAAACTCCTTTAGCTTTTTCTTATCTGGGAAGCTCTTTATCTGTCCTTTGATTCTAAATAATAGCTTTGCTGGGTAGAGTAATCTTGGTTGTAGGTCCTTGTTTTCATCATTTTGAATATTTTATGACAATTCATTCTGGCCTGCAAAGTTTTTGTTGAGAATATAGTTGACAATTTTATGGGAGCTCTCTTGTGCTTAACTAAATGCTTTTCTCTCGATGCTTTTAAGATTCTCTCTTTGTCTTTAACATTTTGCATTTTAATTATGATGTGTCTTGGTGTGGGTCTCTTTGAGTCCGTCTTGTTTGGGACTCTGCACTTTCTGGACTTGTGTCTTTTTCCTTCACCAGGTTAGGAAAGTTTTCCATCACTATTTCTTCATATAGGTTCTCAATCCCTTGCTCTCTCTCTTATCCTTCTGGTACCCCTACAATGCTGATGTTATTATGCTTGATGTTGTCCCAAAGGTTCTTTAATCTATCCTTATCTTTTTTTTATTGCTCTGATTGGGTGTTTTCTGTTGTCTGTCTGCCAAATTGCTGATTCTATCCTCTGCTTCATCTAATCTGCTATTGACTCCTCTTAGTCTTTCTTCAATTCAGTTACTATATCCTTCATTTCTGACTGGTTCTTTCTTGTGGTTTCTATGATATTTTTATGCCATTGAAACTCTCACTAAGTTCCTCGAGAATTTTTATAACCATAGTTTTGAAACCTGCATCTTATAGATTGCTAGCATCCATTTCATTTAGTCCTTTTCCTAGAGATTTCTCCTATTCTTTCATTTGGGACATGTTTCTTTGTCTTTCCATTTTGGCTGCCTCTCTGGGTTTGTTTCTATGTATTAGGTAGATTTGCTTGTCTCCCAGTCTTGGTAGGGTGGCCTTATGTATTAGGTGATCTATAATGCCCAATGGTGCAACCTCCCCTGTCACCAGAGCTGGGTGTGCCAGGTACATCCCCCATTAGTGCTCTGTGCACCCTCCTGTTGTAGTTGCACCTTGATTGCTGTTGGCATGCCAGTGGGAGAGATTGACCCCCCCAGGACAATCAGCTATGACAGTGATGGCGAACCTTTTGAGCTCAGCGTGTCAGCATTTTGGAAAACCCTAACTTAACTCTGGTGCCGTGTCACATATAGAAATTTATTGATATTTGCAACCATAGTAAAACAAAGATTTATATTTTTGATATTTATTTTATATATTTAAATGCCATTTAACAAAGAAAAATCTACCAAAAAAATGAGTTCTCGTGTCACCTCTGACACACGTGTCAGAGGTTTGCCATCACTGAGCTATGAAGACTGGTTGCAACTACAGCAGTTCTCTGCCTTCATCTCCACATGGTATTCTCCCTGTGTGCATGTCTATCTCCCAATATTCCCTTTTTATTATGACCCAAGTCATATTGGATCAGGGGCCCACAATATGACCGCATCCTAATTACATCTGCAATGGCCTTATTTCTAAATAAGGTCATGTTATGAGACACTGGAGGTTACAAATTCACAATATGAGTTTTGGGAAGACACAATTCAACCCTGAACAAGACCTAAAGGATGAAAACCTGGCATGTAAAAAAATCCTGAGCTGAGCATCCCAGGCAGAGAACACAGCAGAACCAGATATACCATATTTTTCCATGTACAAGATGCTATTTTTTTTTGAAAATCGAGGGGCGTCTTATACACAAAAAATACGGTAAGTTTGATGTTCAAGAATCAAACCAGCAGTCAATGCTGGCATACAGAGAGGAAGGCGGAGCTCAGTATTAGCTTCCTCATCATTGTGAAAATTCCCTTACACATCTGCATCAGCAATCTTCTCACCAGAAATCCTAGCTGCCCTGCTATCATGTGTAATAATCAGGAGTCCTATAAATTCTGCTTTACAAACCAACCCCACTCTCCATTCCTACAAACATGGCTTGGGTTGTGCATTTATTTCTCTCTTATACTGTTTCAGCTGCTGTTTCATTGATCTTCTGCCTTTAGACTCTCTATCCTTCCATTCATCCTTTGGAAGCCCAACAGAATCATTTTCTAAACAGAAATTTGATTCAATTTCATTCATTCTATTTTTTAAAAAGCCCTCCATTGTCTCTCCATCATTTGCAAGAGAAAGAACAAAATTGTCAGCATGGCACAGAAGGTTCTACAAATCCAGCTTAGCCCCTGCCAACATTTCCAGCCTTCCTGTAAATTGGACTCACCTCTGATTCCACGTAGACTCACTGTGCACTTTCAGGATACACATTTTTGTTCATGCTTTCCCACTCTTCCTACTTTTTTCTTGCCAAATACCTAATCATTCAGGGGCCAGTTTGGTACTCCTCTCCACTGGAAAAATGTTATTTTTCTCCAATCTTTCCTGAAAGCCTTCCCACTCTCCTGTGCCTGAGATGGGATTAATTGCTCCTTTATCTTTTTTACCATAGCACTTTGCTCAACATTTATCATCTTGGCTTATAAATTATTGGTTTGAATACTGGTCATTTGCTTCCCTTGCTAAACTATGAATTCTTTGCGGTCAGTAATAGTGCCTAGTTTAGTAACTGTTTAATAGGTGTTCACCAGACCAAATTAACTGGAATACTAGCAATGGCATGAGTGCTGGCCTTCAGGTCAGCCTTAACAGTCACCTCCCTCTTGGTCACTGACATAGAGGACCAGGATCAGTGCTAATGTTAACATCCCTGTCAATGTCTCTGTCACCATCAACATGGCTTGGCGGATTAGGCATCTAGGCATGAATTCAAGTCCCAATACTGTCAAGATCATAGGGCTTGTCTTGAAAATATTACCATAGCTAGCTAAATGTTGATGGGAAAGGAAGCGAAGGGGGAGACATTGTTGGGCATACTCAGCTGGGAAGCAGGGGCCTGTTTGCTTCACCAGGAAGCTACAGCTTAACATCCCTCCCTTCCCCACCTCCAGTACTGGATTGGTGTGGGGAGCAGGGGGAGATAGGGACATGCACAATGAACTCAAAATGGCGCAGGGGCCAGTGCTGGACCATAGAGGCCTGTCCCTCTAACCTGGGAAAAAGGTCTTTGGCTAGGGTCTGAAACCAATGCAAGCCCACAAAAGCTTGGGTAGTTCATTGGTTGTTTTGAAAAAGCAGCTGGTTCCTTCCGAGCCTGAGAATATGTAATTCCAGGTCAACAAAGAAACTCTCTCTCTTGCTCGTGACCCACACTCGCCCGTTCATCCGTGTTCTCTCATGCCTGGGAGTATGTCACCATGTGGGCCTAGTGTCCACACAGGCCCCAAAGGACTATGGGGCAGAAACTCTAGGCACTGGCCATTGCCTTGGCCATGCTGAAGACGTGGTTGAACTTTTTCCATGGTGGGAAAGATGAAGGCAAGCCATCAGAGGGATACCTTTTGTATCTTGAATCAGAAATAAATATTATCACTAGACCTCATTCTCCCTTGTGGGTCCCTGAAAGTGCTTTTCCTCATGACACCGTAAGAACCCCACGTCTACCAGCAACGATACCATATTAATATCTCTGAACCTCAGTTTCTTTATCTGTAAATTGAGACATTTGGACCAGATGAGTTATGAACCTTTGGCTTGCTACAGACTTAGCATTAGCCCCATCTTTCAGAGTTTATGTGCTAATTGTATCACTATCGGCATTAACCGCCATCTTGCTCTTCTTTGTCAGTTTCAGAAACACAGTGTGGGGCATGCTTCACTGTTGCTTTATTTTTTTGTTTGTTTTGTTTGTTTGTTTTTGGACAACAGCTCTTTTGACACTAACATTCCTTTTAGCATTTTTTAAAAGACTTTTGCGTTAGGAGAATAGTCTTGTATTCGAGGGTGGGGGGGCGGTTGGTGGTTTTTTTTTGTTTTGTTTTGTTTTTTTTTACTTATAAACTCCTGTGTCATGGTAAATTAAAGCAGCTTTTTTTGAAAATTTACCACACAGGAAGCTGAGCTGAACCCCTCGTGCCTCCTAGACCTTCTCCCATTAATTTTCTCTAATTCTCATTAGCATGTTTCTATGGCAGGCTCCCTTGGAAGCAGGAGAATTCTTCTGCAGCTAATTTAACACCTGCAGGTTTTGAGAGTTGGTAGAGAAACCACATCAATAAAATAATCACTTGCTTTCTCAGAGATTTTACATTTGAACCCTTTAAAGGTTAGACTTTTGTTATGATTTCTATTTATGTTTTTACATCAAGTCATATGTTAATTAATGCCCTTGTCTTTTCAAATGTAAAAACAGGCCAAAAATCTGAATGGAGCCATTTTCAGTATATGAATGGCCACCGTCAAGAAAAGTATCATGACATTTCAGAGGCAGGTGTGGCTTGTCCTCAGTACCACAGCCTGCCTTAGAGATCTTAGAGATCTCCGCTCCCCACCCCGCCAGGCCAAGCCAGTGGGTAGCTGGGCGGGGGGACTGGCAGGGGTGGCACAGTCCAGGAGCTGTGTTAGGTCCTGTAGTTTGAAGATTCATTGGGCAAAGATGGAAGCTCTCTGCTCTACTGAAGTGCATGAGCAAGAAGTATAGCAAGAGGGATGAGCAGGAAAATCGGGTTGAGGTACAGCGTCTCTAGGAAATGATTACTCCTCTCCCTCCTTCAAAAAACAAAACAAAAAGAAAAGAAAACAAGTTAGAGGTGAAAAAAATGGTTCCAAGAGCATCACTAGGAAATAGCGACAGTCTCTGCAGGAGGAAGAGACAGGTGTGTCACTCTGGAGCTGCTTGCCACCCTCGGGTTAGGGCACCACGTGATGATTCTTGGGAGAATCTGACCATGCACCTGGGAGGGATGTGAATAAGTCATAGACGTATTTATCTGGGGATTTCTGAAGGCAGGAAACTTGCAGGAGCAGCCCTCAGCAGGTGGGCATGGCGGCTGTGGAACAGTGTGCAGGACAGAGGACAGAGGAGCTGCACCCTGGGTCTCCAGCCCTTCGAGAGTGAGAAGAGGCACTTCATCACATGGGAGCATCACATGGAGGTGATAATGGAAAAATTAAAATGGAGTGAGCATTGCTAAGAGGGGCACTATTGAGGAATTGAGGCTTATGCACGTCTCAGGTCCCAGTTCTTGAAACTATTGTTCAGTTGCTGACCTGTTGTTAAACTCTGCTCCAGGTCAAACAACAAACATCCTGGATCCATGATAGCTACATGGACATTTATGGGCTTTACTTCCACCTCATTGTGGTGACCAGCCCATCTGCATTCTTCACTTTGAAAGGAACCAATCCATTTTGACAACCAGCACCCTCCGTTTACACAGTGGGCCTCACCAAGCCCAACTGACCTAGCCAACATCCTTCATGGACATGGATGACCAAAATGAGAATACCTCTCCTGTTTTTGCCATTTATAAATCCTGCCTTTCAGAGTGCAATTTGGGTTGCTACCTGAATCTGTTCAAATAAATATTTTTATTCTTTATTGCAGTCTATTTGTTGTTGTTAAGAGAGGATTACCTAAGTCAAAAGAGTGGGCAGACGTTGAGGATATGCCCAGGACTCAGAGAGGCAATCTCAACGATACCCATCAGGACCAGGGTTGAGGGTGTGGACCACTGGTAGGACCAAAGGGAGACAAGGGAACAGAGTGAGGGTGCTCATTAGCCCAGGAAAACCTTGCATGCATCTACTCAGGTGCCGCCATCATTCTGGAGACCAACAGAAACAGATGGAATGAGATGGACCAAGCAAGACCAGGATTCTTTGTAAAGCTGACAGGTAAGGTCACCACTGGTGTCCGTCTATCTCCTTCCTGCCCTCGCAGAGGAATGAAGCCTGGGAGTATGGTGAGGAGACAAGAACCCAGAAGGATATTATAGTCTCCTCCTGCACTGCAAGGGAGGGGTGAAAGATTAGAAGCCCCTCCCACCACTCCACTGCAAGGCTCCCAACCTGATTCTGGAGGAGATAAAGAATTTAAAATAGAATATTTGAATAAAGCCTTAAACCAGATGAACTTTTAATAACCAAAAGCAACCAGGAAGTTTTCAATTTGTCCAAGTTGTGGCTAAAGGAATGGGAAGCAGAACCAATGGAAGCACCGATGGGAAAAATAAAGCTGATTGATGTTCAGAAACCACCAAGTCTAACTTCTAAGAAAGCTTATTAAAGATCATAAGAAGAAATATATATATTATTAAGCACACACACACACTTAGCAGAATCAAACTTCTTAAAAAATTCTCCTTAGTCTAACTTCTCTTTCCCAATCTTATGGAAGCTGTTTAAAGAAAACAAAAGTCCCCTGCCTTTTGCAAGTAGTCCCTTCACTGCTGCATGGCCTCCCTTGAAAAGTCAACACTTCCCAGCACCCACACCCACACACCCACATGAGCCCTAAAGACTAACTGGAATCCTCAGGCTGAATTCCAGGGAGGGAGCAGCCTTATGGGAAATGTAGACACTGTCATTGTCTTGTTGGGTTCTGGATGCTATAATTAAAATGCTATAGACTGGGTGGTTTATATATTTTCTCACAGTTCTGGAGGCTGGAAATCCAAAATCAATGTGCTGGTAGATTTGGTCACCCTTTACCTGGTTTCATTTTTTTTTTCTTTCCTTGGGACTTGTCCATTTATGATATTTGCCCATTTTAAAAATTTCTATCCCATTAAAAATTATCTTACTAAAGTGCATTTCATACCAAGAATATTAGTCCTTTGTCGTATATGATACACATATTTATTCTGGTTTGCTACTTATAGTTCAACCTAATTTTGGTTGTTGAAAATTTTTCTAAAGTTTGGGTAAATCACATTTATCAGTCTTTATACTTTTCAAGCACTCTAGTTCAATATAACATGTGTTAATGTCATCCTTGAGTCCTCTATTTCTAAGTTATACTCACATGTCTCAACTCTACATTTAATGCTGATCCTCCTGAAGTTGTGGGAACACTTTAGTATGCAGTCTCATCACATATAAAAAACATAGGCAACACACTTGCTGGATTCTTATTTATCCATAAGCATCTTTTATATGTGTGTGTGTTCCTGTATTTTATTGATAGCTTAGCTGGGTATAGAATTCTATATTCAAAATAGTCTCTTCTTAGAAGTTTGAATATACTGCTCTTCTGTCTAAAGTTCAGTGTTGCTGACCAGAAGTGTATGTCAGTATGCTTGTCTTTCACTGAGAGTGACCTCCTTTTTCTTTCCAGGAACTTTAAAAACATGCACTTCATCTTTGAGTTAGGAAATGTTATCAAAATATTCCATATATGGGTTATTTTCTTTCTCCATAAACAATCAATGCTCAATCTTAAGAGTCATGTATACACTCAGCTCAAAGAATTTTATTTTTAGCTTTAATGTCTATAATAATGTTTTACCTTCTTATGCTTCTATTCTCTCCTTCTAATAATTCTATTAGATTGCTTCCAGGCCTCCTAGATTTTCCATTTGTGTTTCTCAGCCTTTGCCTTACATTTTATTTATCTTTTTTGCTCACAGTTCATTTTCCAGGTCAAAAACTTAATCTCTGTCCAATTTTGTTATAATATTTGAATTTTGAAAAATTCTTTCTTATTCTCTGATTGGTACCATTTCAAAAGAGATTACTGTTTTGTTTTTTTAAATCCTCACCAGGGGATATGTTTTATTGATTTATTTTTGGAGAGAGAGGAAGGAGGAGAGAGAGAGAGAGAGAGATTAATCAATTGCCTCCCATATGCACCCAGACCAGAGGTCGAACCTGCAACCTGAGTATGTGCCTTAACTGGGAACCTTTTGGTACAGAATGATGCTCCAACCAACTGAGCCACACAGGCCAGATTTCAAAAGAGACTACTCTTTTTATTTTTTTCAGAGAGGAAGCGAGAGAAAGATAGAATCACCAATGATGAGAGAGAATCACCGATTGATTGCCTCCTGCACATCCCCTACTGGGGATCAAGCCCACAATCCAAGCGTGTGCTCTCACCAGGAATTGAACCCTTACCTCCTGGTTCATAGGTTGACACTCAAACATTGAGCTATACCTGCTGGGCGTGCTTCTGAGTTTTAAAAAATGCCTTGCAATATTTGTTTGAAAGATTTTTAAAAATAAAGAGCTACTTTAATATGTGCAGATAATTGGTGTGCATTTCCTCAGCAACTGTATATGTCTCTTTTACAACAGATCTCTTTCTTGAATAGGATGATAAATGTAAACTTTCAGTCAGCAAATATAATTATAAACAGACTCCCTGGTAATGTTTGAGGACCAGGTACAAGAAAATAGACTAGGGACCCCATAATTGACAGTGCAAAGCCCTCTGAAAATAGAGCTCTAATGCTTCAGTTTTGCTGTTTCTCTTGTAGCCTCCACATCCTCAATAGAAGCTCTCCTAGGGCAAATGCAGCTCATCTGTTTACTCCTCTCATCAAAGGTAGAGTTTGAACCCTCATTTTCATTTGAGGGTGTAGGGATCTATGACCATTTTGACCCTTAGAATCCATCTGAAATGACACAGTCATTTCCTAACCTGAGCCAGTTCTCACTTCCTATCAAGACTCCCATGCCCCATCTGCTTGCACATACATGAGACAGAGAACCATCACGCTGAGCCCAGTCAATTCACAGAAATATAAGAGGTGGTAATACATATTATTTTTAACCATGAAGTTTTGGAGTGGTTTGTTACAAAGCAATAATAATAGATCACCTATTCCTTGTAGTAACAAACTGACAACTACTTTCTCTAGAATGCAGTTCTCAAGCTTCAATCTGAGGATAAAAGCCATAGCTGTCAGCAATTCTGCTTAAGAGAAAAGGATTGACGGATATCATCTTTAAAATGCAGTTCTTCAATAAAATCTTAAAGATTACCTCTAGGTCCATTCCTACATTTGGAGATTCTAATTTGGATCTTCTTTGGGCTCCTCTGGGAGGACCAATGCTTAATTCTGGTGCCTTGGACTGTGGTTTCTTCTATTTATTCTCTGTCAATCAGATAAAAACCATACTATATCCCCCAGATAGTCCTTAAAATTTAAGTTACTAATGGTATCTATTTCGTTTCCCCTGCTCTGTTATGGTGTGTGTGTGGAAAACATGGAAGTAGCAACATCTGTTCAGGTAGCCATCTTGAACCAGAAAATTTTAAATTCCTAAGTAAAACTCAGTAGTAAGAGGGCTCATCTTGTATTTTTTTTTTTTGCGGGGGGTAGGGGTTCAAAGCAAGTAAAGAATGTACAATCTATTAATGTCCCTTAATAATAATTATCTGGGGGAATTTAAAGTTCACTTAAATGAATATTCCCAAGGCACAGTGGTACATTCATCTGTTACCAAAGGCTCTCCTTGCCTCTTTACACATGCACTGAAGCAGCATGAGGGGCAGCATCTGAGGCAGGAGGGTGGGAGGGTGGAGAGGGGGAGTGACATAGGATTTTACGGCCAGTGTGAACACTTCAGAGGCAAGTTCTCTATATTTCTGTGAGTTTGAAGAGTTTGTATTTTATGTTCCAGGTTCTTTTGCTTATGTGAGTGGTAACACCAGGAAATTGACTGACTTTTTGCTTGAATAAGTAGTAGTCGAGATGAGATCAATCTTTCAAAGCATAGAGACAAGTGCTCACTCTAAGTTGTATGCTAGGGTTCAAAGACATGGTGAGGAGAGAGAGAATACACTAGGGAATAGCCCCAGATGACTTTTCTGTGTAAAGCCAGGAGACTTTTATTAGTTCTGGTTGCTTGTCATGCTTGTCAGATATTTCTTCAGAGATGCACATAACTCGTATCTGAGATTTTAGGGGCTTAATTGGTTTCTGTTTCTATTTCTAAGGCATGACTCCTTTGGTCTCTAAAGTCTGTGGGGCTGACTTTGGACAGAAAGTCAGACCCTGGGAGGAAATTTCCCAGGCATAAAAATGAAAAAATGAAAGAATTGGACAGTTCTGATAAAGCCACACTGAAATATACAGGTTTTCTGGGAAGGTTGCAAATTTGGTGCCTCATAAAAGTGATATAATTTGAATATTTTTGATTTATTTATTTTTTATTGATTTTAGAGAGGAAGGGTGAGAGAGAGAGATTGAAATGTTAATGGTTGGAGAGAATCATTGAATAGCTGCCTCCTGAACCCCCCTCCTTCCCTGTCCCGCCCCCACCTCACCAGGGACCGAGGTGCCCTGACAGGAATCAAACCGTGACCTCCTGGTTCATATGTTGATGCTCAACTACTGAGCCATGCTGGCCAAGCCTGTTGATCCCTTTATTATAAGCATAACCAATTATATAGGTGGTGAAGCAGTGATGGGAGTCCACAGGGATTGGGCCTACCCTGTTCTTTCATTCAGAACATTCATCGCTAGCCCAAATGTTGAACATTCCATGCAGTAAAACTAAAGCGTTAGAGTTACCATATTCAGACTCTTTAGAGGGCCATGGATGATCATCATCATCATCATCATCATCATCATCAATATTGTTACCTGGACAAGTTTCTTGAATGATTTTCCCCTAAACAACTCATCAGATTATTCCTTCCAACTCACAATGCTGTCACTTCCTAAGAACATTCCAGCAAACACAGTATTCTCCACTTTGTTTCATTTTCAGTGATGTTTTAGTGGTACTGCTGGGCTGGTATCCCATACAAATGTTCCATTGACCTGCCTCTTAATCTGGCTATGTTATAGTCTGACTTGCAGAAGGGAAAAATCATAAGAGATGAGTCAGTGAAGGCTTAAGAAGGATCAGACATAGCTCCAATGAAAAAATCAATAGAGTGCAGGAGATACCATTGTTCAAAACTTTTAAGACTCCTTCTGTCTGGGTAGGCTCATCAGTTTCCCCCCACCCATTTGTCTGTTTCCTCTGGCAGTTATTTTCAAACTCTAATGAGTTTAAAAATCACCTTGGAAATTGGCTAAAAAGTCACATCACCAAAAATTCTGATTCATTAGTTTCAGAATGAGACCCAGATATAATAGGATTAAAGAGGACCCCACACTAGTAAATTCTGATGCACATGGGGCATTGACGTCACACTAAGAAATAGTAGGCACACATTACACAACATAATCCTACATGACCTAGAAAGTGAGTGTATTTATTTAAGATGAGAAGGGGATAAAAATACATTGTGCAACCGCATCCTATTCCAAATGCAAAAGCAATAATCCTAGAGATAGGAATGAATGGTATCATCAAAAAGAAAGGCAAATTAGCCAATAACTGGTAGTTACAGATAACAAAATAAGGAGTGATTGGGGATAATTGGTCATGCTTAAAAATAATCCTTGGAGAAAATGCTCCCGTAGGAGGCACCCGAGAGACATGAGGATTATTTCGAGAAGAAGAGGATTCATGGATTCATCAGGTCAGCCTAGGGAGTGAATGAGTCACCACATGGATTGTGTCCTTAGGAGAAACATCAAGTAAAATAAAAATGGGAAAGGACCAGGCTAACATTTGCTATACCAAGTGGGTTTTATCTTTATTTGCAAGTCTTATCAATTGGTAGTGGCTCCTTGGAGCACTTTGTCAAGAGAGATTGAGAAGTCATTTCTAGGCTCAGCAGAAAAGTGAACATTGATTGATTTGTTATGTCTGCCACTGGCAAGAATAAAAAAAATCAGATGCATCCTTGCAATCCCTGCTTAGTGATTATAAAGTTGTCTGAGTTTCACTCTAGTAGAAAGACTCAGTTATTCCTGGTAAGAACCATCTTTTTCCTGCTACTTCCAATTATGGAAAGGTTGGCCATGTGCACAATAATATAAACACACTGTGAAATCATGTTTACACTAGAAAAGATAATTGTATGCTAGAGCATCTCAAATACTTACCTGGTCGAGATTCAGGCCTGTTGCCCTTGCCCATTCTCCATCACAGACTCTCTTATCAGGTCTTCCATACTACTTGCTTTGCCCGATTTTCCAAGAGAGAAGGACAATAGGCAGCCGAGCCTCTTTCTTGTTCCATTTAATACCTTAATCGCCAAGCATCGCCACTCCTACCCCAGCGATCTCATGATTTCAAACAAACAAAATGACTTGTACTTCATGAAACGGTAGGTGTGCCAGTCTTCAAAGAGCAAACTCTTTTAAAAGTACCTACTAAAAATAAAAATAAAAAAGATACGAATTGCCAGTCAACCATATCTGTGCATTCAAATGAGTACCTGTTAATACTTTGTTGGCCTAATTTGAATTTCTGCATGTATGTGAAAGAAATAAAACTGCAGTGTATAAAATATTGTTAAAGAAATTTAGATTGATAGTCTTCTGTAATTCAGATTTTTCTCCAGTTCAGATTTACCTTCCTCTACTGTAGTAAGTATTTTTTGGTAGCTTTCTTGTCTATTCTCCAACCCCACCTCCACCCTCCCCAGCCAAGGTACTTTCTTCCTAACAGCTTCCAATTTTAGTTGGGAGTGCATGCTCTTCTAGGGAAGCTGATTTCCCTCCAGTTCGAGAGAGAGAGCACATGACCACTCGGGGCATTTGTTCTGCCTGGCCACAGTGATTGGCTCAATGTTGGGCATGCGATCTTCACCAATCCAATTACAGTGATACTTGGGTGCTGGGAATGTGTAGCTCTTCAAACTTCTGAAAGCCATCTTAGAATGGAAAGGAGAGCCAGTTTTAGGAGAAGACAACTCTGAAGAAAACATTGTGAAAGACAAAAATAAAAATACAAAACCTGGTGGCTTTACTGAGCGGCTCTACCTGTGGATTTTTCAGGCAAATGAGTCAGTATGCTTTGTCTATTGTGGAAGCCCGTTTTAATGAGCATCTTTCTTCTCTGTCCCCTGAAACACTAGCTGATACACCTACTTAATCTGACGAGGGAGAACCCAACTCATCAGCACTGTCTTGTTTCCTGTGACTCAATTTTTCCTTTTCAAATTTTCTTTATGAAAGAGATTTGGGAAGCCGGGTAATAAACATCTGATAATGATTACGAAGAAAATCTCAGTCTTGTTCCAGGGGATGCTTTGGAAAAGAATATGCATCTTTTGAATCAATACCATTTACATGATGTTCACAGGAAGGGAAGGAGAAATAGGCTGGTTTTGTTGTAGATGAAAATGCCTGTGTACTACAGGGAGGAATTAATTATGCAAAATAGTGGAATATATGCAGACAAATGCTAATTTGTCAACCTGTAAACTGAGCTTCCTAAATCTTAGTTTGCAATAAATTGAATCATTTTCAACTATATTAGGCAAATGAACTGAAATCCTAGTATGATGTGTGTACTAGTATTTAACCCTGATGTCCATGAATGTAAAACATTCCATGGAATATGAACCCCCTGACCTCCAGGGCCAGATTTTACTCTATCTTCTGAGAATACATCTGTGAATATTGCAGTTTCTTGTTTTCGCCACAGTAACAGCATAACTGCTGAAAGAATCAAACAGGATAATGAAATAGAATGACACATGCGAGGGGGATTCAGAGAAGAGTCAATCCAGCTAGCTTTCCAGGCAACAAGAGAAGTGGATGCAGTGACCTTTGATCTAATTTATCCTTAGGAATTTCTCCTGCAGATCGGAGCAGAAAACATAGCAAGACAGTTTAGGGAGGAAGGCCTAGAGACAAGTTTTTGCTGGGCAACTAGCACCTGAGTTTTGTACAAAAGGAAGTCATCTAAGAGAAGAATGCATAGAAAATGCAACAGTAAACTGTTGGTTTGGAATTGCTGTTGCTCACCTTAGCAATGCAGATAGCCATGTCTGGATGTCACGGTCTAGACCCAGATGTTGGGTAGGGGTTTGGACTCTAACACACCTTCCATCCAGCCACAGAGGAGCTACAGAGCTGCAGAGCCACCCCTGGAGCTGGGCTTGCTCTGCGGGAAACACAAAGCAGTCCAGGAAGTTTGAGTGCTTCCCTTGGCATTGCTGTTGGTTGCTTCCATACTCCACTGGTAAAGGAGACATTAACATGAGATGTCTCATGAACGCTGTGGGAGGAGGTTATTGAGAGGACGTGACCAGCAGTTGACCAGAAAGCTGGACCTGGGCCCTCGGAGGCTTCACAGCCCCTCCCCTGTCCTCAGAAGGCACTTTCTGCTCACTGATCCACAGTGGGAGCCAGTTCAAGGACGCAGCCTTGAGAGAGTACTGTATTGTTGAGACCATCTGGACAGTGTACAAGACTGAACCCAGGCAAGACACTTAAGAATCTGGCAGACAGGTTCAGAGATCTACTGACCATGCAGTTACCCAAGACAAGCCTCCTATATACACGTTTCTTTGCTATTTAAACCTGCCACCTACCAATGTGGAGTGGGCTGCCTCTTCCTTCTGTCTCCCTCTGTCCCTGGCTATAGGGTCCAGTTTCAGATTTCACCCATAGAACTCCTGAGGTTGTGATGATCCAACAAATGTACTCAATAAAATCATTTCAGGTAGGAACAGGAGGTAAAAAATAAGGTGGAGGCCCTTAAGTCCTTTTTGTTTCCTTGCCAACATGGCTCTAGGGGCAGGTCTGGTGACCGGGTCACACTGGACGCCCCCATGTCCTAATTGCATTGCTTTCGGTGAAAAAACCTTTCTGCCCTTTCAAATGCATCTCTGCCTGATGCCACCTCATCACCCCCACACCCTGCTGTCCCCAAAGGATCCAGTGCCTGTGTTCCAGTGTAGACAGTGCCATACTTATGAAAGCCGTTCCAGGGATGGGAAGATAGTTGCAGGGGATGTGTAGGCCCCTTGGGCCTCAGAAAACTCTGGGGAGCATTTATATTTAGAAAATGATATTTTTAGAGCCTGTCCTTTAAATATTCTAATTAATTTTTAAATATACAATTAATGCACATGGTTTAACCTCCAAGTATGAAATAATGTAATAGAGAAAAATCTACCTTCTATCCTTGTTTCTCAGCAAAAAAATTCCTCTTCCAGAGGTAAGCCAATGTTATTTAACTTTTCCATATTCTTATTGTGGTACTATAGGCTGGTGCACGACATTTGTGCACTGGGGGCAGAGGGGGGGTCCCTGAGCCCGGCCTGCCCTGCACCTTTTTTCAGTCTGGGAGCCCTCTGGGGATGTCAAATTGATGCTCCCTAAGCCGCAGTTGGACATCCTTAGCACTGCCATGGAGGTAGGCCGCTGCACTTGACTGCTATGACCCCGGCTTCTGGCTGAGTAGTGCGCCACTTGTGGGAGCACACTGACCACCAGGGGCAGCTCCTGCTTCTGTCCTCTGGTGGTCAGTGTGCATCATAGCGACCGGTCATTCTGCCGTTTGGTCGATTTGCATATTACCCTTTTATTATATAGGATTTTAAGCATTTGTAAGCAGTGACAAGCAAACACATATTCTCATTGTTACAGAAATGGCAACATAGACATACTGTTCTGATCTTGCTTTATTCACTTCCTAGTCATGGAGATAATTTCATATCAGTATATAAAGCACGTCCTTATACTCTTTATGGCTGAATAGTAAACATTCCACTGTATGAATGTACTATTATTTCTTTAACTACTCCCTAATGGATGGGCATGGGGGCTGTTTCCATGATTTTGCTGTTGAAACAAGTGCTGCCATAAGTAGCTTTGTCTATTCATCCTTTTGCACATGGACAAGTTTGTAAGTAGAATAAAATTTCAGAAGTGGAATTGGTGAGTCAAAGGGATACATATTTGCAATTTTGAGAGATTTCTAATTGCCCTCCATAGAGGTTACATCAATGGTCGGCAAACTCATTAGTCAACAGTATCAACAGAGCCAAATATCAACAGTACAACGATTGAAATTTTTTTTGAGAGCCAAATTTTCAAAACTTAAACTATATAGGTAGGTGCATTGTTATTAACTTAATTAGGGTACTCCTAAGGCTTAGGAAGAGCCACACTCAAGGGGCCAAAGAGCCACATGTGGCTCGCGAGCCGCAGTTTGCCAGCCACGGGGTTACACCATTTATATTTCATCCAGTAGTCTATGAGAGTGGTTCTTTTTCTACACATTCACTAAAATGATGCTATCACATTTTTTAAAAGTATTGTTATTGATTTTAGAGAGGAAGGGAAGAGGGACAGAGAGAGAAACATCAATGTGAAAACGGAACATCGATCAGTTGCCTCTGCACGCCCCCAACCAGGGATCCCTTTTGGTGCACGGGATGACACCCAATTAACTGAGTCAATCTGAGTGATTAAAAAAATATGACAGTGTGGTTTTAATTTTCATTTGTATTAGTAGAATTAGGTTCATATCTCTTCAGGTATTTGAGGATTATCTTAACCTTTTCTATGAATGATCTGTTTACATCTTTTGTTCATTTTTCTACTGAGTTATTGGTTTTTTACTGAATTGGAGGAGCTCTTTATGTTTTGGGACAATTAGCTAATCATCTGTAATTGGATTACAAATGTTTTCCTGGGTTGCCATTTGTCTTTGATCTTGCTGAATGAGTATTCCCCCGGCCCCATGTAGACCTTCTATTGTTACTATTATTATAGTTAAGTTATATTTATAAAAAAATTTAAAAATAAAAGTTGGGTTTTATGTTATGCTTTATGGCAGTATAATGCCCTTCATCCAGTTTTCCCCCAATGTTGAAAAACTATAATACAGTATTACAAACAGAAAATTTACATTGATATAATCCATGGATCTTATGCAGATTTTATCAGTTTTATATGTACTCAGTATGTGAATATATGTATGTGCACATGAGTGTACATGTGTGCATTTAGTTCTATGAATTTTTATCACATGTAGAGGTTCGTGTATCCATAGATACAAACATTTCCCATCACCACAAAGATCCCTCATATTGCCCTTTTATAACCACACCCACCTCCCTCCTGCCTATACCCTGTCATGGAGCCCGGCAATCATTAATATGTTATCTCAATAATGTTATATGCTGAAACCAGTTTTGCTCAGTGGATAGAGCGTCGGCCTGCGGACTGAAAGGTCCCAGGTTCGATTCTGGTCAAGGGCATGTACTTGGTTGTGGGCACATCCCCAGTAGGAGATGTGCAGGAGGCGGCTGATGGATGTTTCTCTCTCATGGATGTTTCTAACTCTCTATCTCTCTCCCTTCCTCTCTAAAAAAAATCAATAAAATATATATTAAAAAATTAATAATAATGTTATATCCATCGGATAGTGCAATATGTAAACTTTTGGGATTGGCTCTGTTTACTTGGCATAATTGCCTTAAGAATTATCTAACTTGTTGCATATCAATAATTAGCTTCTTTTTATTGCTGAGCAGTATTTTATGATATGGGTGTACCACCACTTAACTATATATCATTGGAGAATATTATTTTTTCAAGATTTGGGCTATTATGAGTAAAACTACTGCCAACATTCATGTACAGGTGTTTGTATGAACATGAATTCTCATTTCTCTCAAAAAAGCAGAGTGCATTTGCTGGGTCAGTTGTAATCACGTATTTATTTTTGTAAGAAATTGCCAACTTTTTCAGAGTGGCTGAGTAATTTTACATTCCCACGAACAATGCATGAGCGACCTAGTTTCTCTGCATCCTCACCAGCACTTGGGGTTGTCAGTTGTTTACTTTAACCTCTCTGATGTGAATACAGTGATATATCCTGGTGGTTTAAATTCAGGTTTCCCTTTTGGCTAGTGATGTTGAACAACTTTTCATATGCTTATTTGCCTTCTGTATATTCTCTTCAGTGAGATGCATGTTCATGTCTTTTGCCCATTTTTTAATTGGATTTTTTGCTTTTATCCTGCTGAGTTTGGAGTTTCTGTATATATCCTATATACCACTCCTTTGTCAGACATGTGGTTTACAAATATTTTCTTTCCATTTGTAGCTTGTCATTTCATTCTCTTAATAGTGAATTTTACAGAGCAGACGTTAATTTTTACGAAAATTAACGTTGTTTTTTAATAAAAACCCAGGAAATATGACATGTATTCTGCCTAAGTGTGGTGGCTGAAAAATGTACACTGTTAATACATTTTGTAGAAAAAGTGTCTATAGAAACTGAGAACTATGAGGCCAGAACTGGACTTTTCTTACCATTTCAGAGAATAAGGATTCTGCACCTTGCCTGGGTGTCTAGTTCAGGGACCTTCCCACTGCCCCACTGTGAATGGATTTCTGTGTTTATTTCGGCAGCATGTATGAGCCGACACAACATAGCACTTCTGGCTATTTTTACCACTTAAAGACATGTGAACCCTTCCAATTCCCCAGGCCAATGGCATCTTTCCTTCCTTTGAACTCATACAGACTTTCAACCTGCCTGTATTTTTTTTAATAGCATTTAACATTTCCCATTACAATTATTGATGATGTGATGTGATAAGTAAGCATAGACTCTGAAGGCACCCAGCAGACGTATCACGGCTTCAGCAGCTATGAATACGGGAGGGCGCTGTTTAAAGATCCACAAATCAAGCACATGAAAAATTTCAAACTGAGAGTAAAGGTTTTACAGATATTAACGAGAAAAGACATTTGATTTTACACTGATTGAAGGGCCTTTATTGAAGAGAGAATATGACATGGAATCAGATGTTTAATAAAAAAAAAACAGAAAATATGGACCATTCATGCCGAGGAGAGCCCTGTCAGAGTCGGAGCCTGTCTGCTTTCTCCAGAAAGAGCAGGAACCCAGTCCCAGCCTGCAGGGCCCACTTTGTTTCTAGACTCGCTGGTGTTGGTTCTCGCTTTGCGAAGGAGCTGGACCTTTGGTGTCTCTGGGTTAGCTGCCTTTTGGCTGGAGTTCTCCCTGCCATCATCATGCCCTGTGATTGGCAGGTTCGCCCTGTGATTGGCAGGTTCCCCCAGGCAGAAGGCATCTGCTCACTTGGCAGGTCCTGAGGAAGGCTGGAGGGCGGAGCTATCCCTGGGGAGCCCTGCAGACTTGTGTCTGCTCCATGGTCTGCGGGACCTCTGAGGAGCCTTGGTAGGAGGCAGGGGTGCGCTGTCTCTCTTCTGGTCCTACAAGGCTGGAGGGAGACCTGGAGTCCCGAACTCCTGGCAGAGCTGTCCTGCAGAACTGGTTTGTCCAGACCAAGCACCTTCACCCAGGAAGAGGGCACGAAAGACTGAGCCATCCAAAATGCCTGTCCAGGGAAGGTGCAAGAAGAACACTTGGAGGAAGAGCCAATGGTATCTCAGCCCCTTGTTTCAGGAAGAGGACTTGTGTGAGGGGTGTGAGTATGCCCAGTGCCCACTGCCAGGCCACAAACATGTTGTCCAGAAAACACAACAGAAGGTCTACGATCACCTCCTCCCCGCTTTTGCAGTAAATAAAAAGATCCACACACCTGGAGACACTCCCATCTGCCCCAAGGAGCACACAGCACCATCGGGACATGACCCTGTCAATGCATGGCACCCTGCAGGTGTCTGATGCTGATGCCTGCGATTCAAACGTGTAATCTTTCCTTTCCAGGCTGGGCCAGGACCCAGGGCCCGTCACTGCTGCCGTGGCCTCCTCTTGCTCTTTTCTTTTTTAAATGAAATTTTATTGAGGTGACATTGGTCAGCATGAACATATAGGTTTCATGTGTGGATTTCTAAGTTACAAAATCTGTATATAGCACCAGGTGCCCACCACCCAAAGTCAAATCTCCTCCTGTCACCTCATGTTAGGACCCTCTTCTCGCCCCACCCCCTTCTTCTGGCAACCACCACACTGCTGTTTGTGTTCATAACTTTCAGTTTCATATCCCACATATGAATAAAATCACATGGTTCTTAGCTTTTTCTGCCTGACTTTTTTCACTCAGCATAATGTTCTCCAGGTCCATCCATGTTGTTGTAAATGATACTATTTCGTCCTTTCTTATGGCTGAATAGCATTCCATTGTGCACATGTACCACATCTTCTTTATCCAGTCCGCTATCGCAGGGCACTTTGGCCTTTTCCATGTCTTGGCCACCATGAATAATGCTGCAATGAACATAGGGATGTATATATCTTTGCGTATAAATGATTTCGAGTTTTTCAGGTATAAACCCTGGAGTGGGGTTGCTGGGTTGTACGGTCGCTCTATTCTTAATTTTTTGAGGAATCATCAGACTGCTTTCCATAGTGGTTATACCATCTACATTCCCACCAGCAGTGAATGAGGGTTCCCTTTTTACCACAACCTCTCCAACACTTATTACTTGTCTTATTGGTCATGGCCACTCTAACAGGTATAAGGTGGAATCTCATTGTAGTTTTAATTTGCGTTTCCCTAATTGCCAGTGAGGTTGAACATCTTTTCATATATTTATTGGCTGTTTGTCTTCTTGGGAGAGCTGTATTTTCAGGTCCTTTGCCGACATTTTGATTGGATTGCTTATTTACTTGGTGTTGAGTTTTACAAGTTCTTTATATATTTTGGAAATTAAACCTTTGTCAGAGCTACTGTTTGCAAATATCATCTCCCATCTGTCTGTTTTGTTGTTCATTTCTTTTGCTGTGCAGAGCTCTTCATTTTGATGTAGTCCCATTCATTTATTTTTGACTTTGGGGTCAAGTCCATAAAATGTTCTCTACCGCCCAGGTATGTAAGTTTGGTACCTATATTTTCTTCTATATAACTTATAGTTTTGGGTCTTATTTTTTAGGTCTTTGGTCCATTTTGAATTAATTTTTGTATATGGGGACAAACTGTAATCCAGTTTCGTTCATTTGCATGTGGCTTTCCAGTTTTCCCAGCACCATTTATTGAAGAGGCTATCTTACTCCATTGTGTGTTTCTGCCTCCTTTGTCAAAACATATCTGTCTGTATATGTGCAGTTTTATAGGTAGTGAAGTCAGGTAGCATGATACCTCCAGCTTCGTTCTTCCTTTCCAGGATTGCTTTGGCTATTCTGGGTCTTTTGTGGTTCTGTATAAACCTGAAGATTTCTTGTTCTATTTCTTTAAAAAATTACATTGGGATTTTGATGGTGATTACATTAAATCTGTATATTGCTTTGTGTAATATGGCCATTTTAACTACGTTGATTCTTCCAATACATGAACACAGGATATTTTCCCATTTTTTGTGTCTTTTTCAATCTCTTTTTGTACTTTTCAGTATATAGGTCTTTCACATTCTTTGTTAAGTTTATTCCAAGGTATTTTGTTCTTTTGGTTGCTAATGCAAAAGGAATTGTTTTTTCCATTTC